>NW_025112997.1:17893199-18493199 GCF_010416935.1 Polistes fuscatus | reverse complement strand
TTTTCCTTAGAACATGCTCGAAATACAAGAAAATAATTACGCGTTGTACAAGCTTTGTACAAGTACTCTGATGGGGATAGTACAATCGCTTCGAGGCAACCAAACTTTAAGAAAACTACTACTCGTCTTTTTCTCGAGAAAAACTCGGATAAAGTAGAACAAAGAAAGATACTCTACTGGTTAAGTAAAATGAAGTAAAAACAAAAAACAAAAAAAAGACGGAAGGGCACGAAAGAGAAAATTTAATAAAAAGAAATAGAAAGAAAGTACGAGAGACTGATGGGGAAGAAAAAAAATAAAAAAGGATAACACGCGAAAATGGTCAAACGTCGAAGAAAAAAAAAGGGGACAAATGTGTGTGTTTGTTTGTGCAAAATAGTTGGACGTGAACAACGGGGCCCGAATGGCACATAAAAAAAAAAAAGAATTACGAGATTGGTGGATTGGAAAGAGATTCTCTTTCTCTTCGGTGATAATAATTCGAAGAGCCGATACAACCACAAAAAGTACACGTGGTTATATTATTTTCAACCAATTTCCTATTTATCTTCGGAAAAATCCTCACCCCCACCCACCCCCTAGCATTTATCAAAAATTCCTTACGTAATCAAAAGCCTATCGAGAGGAGACACGTAAACGAGACCAAATGAACTTCGATTTATCAAGATTCTAGTCATCGAAGTGTTCATAAATAACGTCAAGAAAAAGAAAAAGAAAGCAAACGATTGGACGCGTAAATCGAAGAAAGAGCTGGGGGTGGGGGGTGGGGGCTGGGGGCTGGGGGTCTTAAACGAAGTCGCGAATTTCCGAGAGACACGAATTGTACTTTCCCATTCATCGTGATAATTCGAGAGTTACGCAGCCCGGGCGGAAGAAGAGGGGGCGGGAGGTGGGGGAGGGGCCCTTGGCCAACTCGACGATCGAATCGAAAAAAAAGGGCAATTTGAATCTTTAGTATAATCTACACACATATATATATACAGCCATATAGTGACGATTCCCATTTCGGGGCTCCTCCTCGTCACGAGATGTTTCAGCATTTTTCATTTTGAGTTCGAATCGAGGTCTCGGAGTGCACTTGACCCCGAAACTCAAAAATCTGTGTGTCTGTCGACTACTACCCCCCGGGCAATCATCATACTTTTTGATTTCTATCGTTTCTGAGTATCGGAGATAGAGAAACGCATACTTTTTATCAAACATTTCCTATTAATAACCAAACGTTTACACGTATCGTCTAGATTTGTGTATGTGTGTGTGTCTGTGTGTGTGAGAAAGATAGAGAGAAAAATGCATCTTTCTTTCGTTTAACATTGGCAATAAATATTCTTTCTATCTCATTTTCTTTATCCATCGATTTTTCTTACCCTCCCCCCTCTCCCCCCTCTCCCCTTTCTCTCTCTTTCTATCTCAATCTCTCTATCCTGTTCTATCGTTAACTCTGACTTGATATTAACAATGTCATTTTACCCTATTCTGCGTTCCCCTTAATTAATTTTAAATTGCGATCGATCTCATTATCTGCCCCGGAGACTTTAGCCTAACTTAAGCAAAATCAATTTCTGTGTAATACTTGTGAAACTTTCAACTACGGTATAATAATTTAGAACCCGATCTTAAACTCGTTATTATAGTAAAAATCAATTTTTTTCCCAAAGCATTGGTGGTTTTGATATCAATTTCGTGTTACTTAATACTAATCTTTTGTTAAGGTGTTTTAAAAAGAAAAATAATGTGAGTATACATGACGATTTTAAATGGGAACTATCCTATTTTTTTATTCCTATTTCATTATTTTACATTTCCTATTAAAGAATCATCGTGTTTGCAAAGTCTTGGTTATTTTTTTGGTTTTGTTTTTAGAAATTACGTTCGAAGATTATACGAATACGTTATTATCACGATAAGTCAAGTTGAGTACGATGATCGTGTCGTTAATTTCGTTGTCACTCGTTAAACAAAAAAGATAGAAATAAGAATAACCAAAAAAGAAAAAAAAAACACAAAAAATTCAGCATAAATCACATCTCGTCAAATTATTATTATTATTTTAATATATACTGTCTCCTCGTACACGCGTTTAACGATAATTATCAACGCGTTATATAACTCCTATAGTGATTTGTACAAATTCCCCCAGGCCCCCTCCCATTAATTTTCTGGGTATCATTCTATCATAAACGAGATACTTCCATGCGAAAACATCATATTGCATCGTTGTAATGTCATAGAAGTAGAGTAAGTATCGACTAAAATGACCCTGTAACGTGTAAAATCTTTTTTTTTTTTTATTTTTCTTTCTTTAACGAGAAGAAGTCAAAACCCAGAACGACGTTGTCATCGTTATTTAATCATTTTTGTATTTTTTTATCAAATAAATAATAACAACGAGATCTTTCTCGTTTTTTCACAAACCTAATGCATCGAAAATATCATTTAAACGAATGATTGAATATATTGGACGATATTAATAATATTTTAAGCGATTTTTAACGTGTACGCACACGCACATACGTTTATTGTGCGCCTTCTCTCTCTTTCTTCTTTATCAAGAAAAATCTGAACTCCCTATATATATATATTTATATATATTATATTTTTCGTCACACTTTTATTAGCTAAAACGAGAATACAACGTTATCCGTGATAATATCACGGATTTTCTAGCGTCATTTTATGTTTTATTTTTCTTCTTTTTCTTCTTCTTCTTCTTCTTCTTTCTTATCTCAGACAGTATATCGTCATAAAGATCGAATAGCAAAACGATTTCTAAAAAGGTTGAAGATACTTGTCAAGAGCTTCGGGCCATCCCTTTTCGTAAATCTCCTATAATATACTCTATAAACCTCGAGGGCTTGCTTGGGTTGCGTCTAGTAGGGAAAGACCCCCGTTTTTTTCTTTCTTTTCTTTACCAAAGATGATCTTTACCTTCCGGAAAATGAAAACGAAGAAAAAAAAAAGGAATAGAAGTGTATACGAGCGAGTATTTTTACGGTGGAATCGGATCGATAACACACGCGCGCACGATACGCTTCACTTTCGTTTGAAATTATATTGGGGGGTGTATATCTTCGAGATTAGATAATGAGAAAGTGGGATAGACAGACAGACAGACAGACGGATAGACAGACAGAGAAAGAGAGAGAAAGAGAGAGAGAAAAATAGAGACAACGTTCGTACTTGGCTCTACTAAATCCACGCGCAACAAGGCTTCCGGCACGATGGGTGATCGTAGTAGTAGTAGTAGTAGTAGTAGTAGTAATAGTATTATGGCGTGATGATGACGATATAGCACGATTAGTTTGTAGCGATGGATTAGTGTGCGCATAGCATCTTGATTCATTATTAAATAAGTTAGTTCACAGAGGCATGGCGTTGTAGAGGTCCAAATTGGGATGGTAAAATAGGGGCGTTGGGGTAGGTGGATTGTGGTGGGGTGCGGGTTGTGCCTGTATGAGGTTCAAGTTCAGGTTCAGGGGCGCGATGTGGGCCGCATTATGGTGGTTAAGGTGGTTAAGGCTAAGGTGGTTACCTGTCGGGTAGGGTAGTCCGAAACTAGGGTACCCAGAATAACCGCGGCTTGCCGCGTATGCCGCGTATGCCGCTGCTGAGAAACCTGCGAACAGATAAATCAATTTTGTTAACAACTTTTTCAACATTTTTAAGGCCTAAGATTTTTACATTTCTTTTTATATTTTACTTTTTCTTTTTTTTTTCTCATTCTGCAAAAGAAGTAACGTTGAAAACGTTTTATTGTAACCTCCTCCCCTCCCCCTCCTCCATCCCCTATACCCCCTTCATTCTTTTACTTTCCTACGAGAGAAAGTGACTCTACGTTCAATTATTTGCGATGTATTAATAAACAACAAAAAAAGTGCATCTTTCAAACGTGTCTGTGCCATTCGCATTATTGAAGACGTGTCAACGAAAATGTAGGTCGGATTGATGAACATTGATTTATCATTCGATCGTTCCATTATAATGCTTATAACGCGTATACCAGAGATAGGTACCTCTATATTAATAACATTTTCTTTTTTCTCCCTCCCCCCCCTTTTACGATTCTACTACAATCTGATGGCTACGTACGCAATCATTCAATCATCGTGAATGCGTATCGACGTATGCATGCAAATGGAAAGCGACCAACCACCACCCAGTTGAAACGTGATATTCGATAAATATCCAGTAGATATTGAAACATGCATAGAGTGTCATCGTCGTTCATCCACATTTTACTGACGTTTACGACGTATTCTTCTCTTTATCATATTCAAAGTGTTCGCTCTAGGAAAACTTATCCACCCTTTTCTCCCCCCTCCCCCCAATATTCGTATAACATCTATTCGTCTACCTTCTCTATCGAATATATATCTGACCGATATAAATATTACTAAATATATTTCGAAAAAAAGTTATTGTATCCGTGCCGAGGTATATCAATATACAATTTTTATTTTTGAATTTGAAATAAAGAAGAATTTTTTGGTTCACTACTGGCAGCATATTCGAAAAAAATCCTTTCTCTCGATTTATTCGAATCGTCCATACGCACGACCACGAATTACATTTACGTATACGGAATAAATTGAACATACTTTCGATTAAACTATTTATGGGAATATAAAATTAACAGAGTATTTATTATTCTAGAGATTATTATACTCACCTTCTGGTATAGCTCCCACGGACCACATAAAATCTATAAGAGAAAACGAAAGTCGGATTATAATATTTGAATGAAATCGTTAAATATATATTTTTTTTCAATGTGTTTCATTTTTGTCATTCTTTTCCCTTCGAATTTGTTTTCAATTTTGTTAGTACAACGTCTCTTTGACTTTTACGATCGTAATTTCTGCAACCAACGTGGACAAAAAATATTGACTTGACCGAAACAATTACAACATTTTAACCATGTGTTATTTACTTCTCTTCTTTTTCTTTTTTCATCGAAAGTGAAAGTTTGTTTGTGGATAAAGTTTCATTCGTTTCACTTCCATCGTATTTCGTCGTCACTTTTAACGAATATCAAAAATTGTCCGTTCAATATTTTTCTCCGAGCAGGCAAAGGTATGCATTAAGACACTTAAAATATGTACATGGATATAAGTCAAGTATTAAAGCGAAGCGTTGCAGAAATTCGTCGGAAGAATAAACGATTGGAATATAACGTATGACTAGGTTTGATCAAACGATAAGAGTTGTTTATATAAAAAAAAAAAAATAACAAAAAAAAATATATATAGATAGATATAAATGTATGAAAAAGGATTAGAAGCTTTTCTAGGTTAGACAGTATAGATAAAAAGAAGTAGAAGAAGAAGAACAAATGTATATATGTATATATATGTATATATATATGTATACAAATAGATAAAGAGAAGAGAAAAAGTGAAAGAAAGAATAGTGAAAAAGTAGAAGAAGAAAGAAAGAAAGAAAGAGAGAGAAAAAAAAAAGAAAGGGAAAGAGAAAAATGCATCCATGAAATTTCATAATTTGATACTAATTTAAAGACCACACAACTAAGACTCTGGCTATGTATATATGTATATCGCATTGTCTATATAGCGCGACTAAATTGTGTAATAAGGTACTAGTAACTACTACGCGCGGCCGATAGGTATTTTCAATCTACGACAAAATAAACCCTCCTATGATCTATGGTTATTGTAGCCTTTAAAGGTATTAGTTAATCAGTTACCGTTAAGTAATATTTGCTAGGCTGACTATATAGCTTATTAGATATCGACTAAGGGTCGGCAATTTGTCAAGCATTTATGGCGGACAAAACGGTCTAAAACCGTTTATTTATTCGTTTTCTTCAATGGAATACGAATATGTGAATGTGTTTCTATTCTAAATTGAATTCTGTCTGCCACGTGATGTAAAACCTATTGCCGACGCTACTACCACATTTATATTGACGATACAATATTTATAAAAAAAAACACCGACCACAATAATACTACACTACTTACTATTCTAGTGTTCATATCGACGTTGCTCTCACAATATTACGCAGATGGAAAAGTATAAGAGCGTTTATTATTCTAGCCATTAAGATACACTGATACATATTAATAGTATTAGTGATTTTTGTTTTCGTACCTAATTATCTTTCTACCGGGCTGGTTTTGATTGCGTCAAAAGCGCACGATTCTTTTTGGGGTTTTTTTTTTCTGTTTTTTTTTTTCTGTTTTTTTTTTTGTTCATTTTCATTTTCATTTTCATGTTTTTTTTTCTTTTCTTTATCTTTTTTCTTTTTCTCTCGACATCGTCGTTTTCTTTGGCTCTTATATTTTTTTGTTTTGTTTTTGGTGTACTTTTTTTTTTCTTTTTCGTTCTTTTTTTTTTTTCCTTTTTTACTTTCGTTTCTTTCAATAAATTGAACAACAATAAGTTTAGCATAAATTAACTATTTCGAGCGTTAACCCTCGTGTGTGTTTTATATATGATTACCATCAAAATTTCTTCAAATGTTATATTAGATAGATAGATAAGATAGATATTTATATATTAATTTTCTTAATATATGTATATATATATAATATTGAAATATATATGTAGGAGATTTATATGCGTACTATACATAAATATTATATGTGCAATTGATACACTGCAACGAATGTATATTTTTTCAAGTAATATATTTATGTATACGTGTACTTTCTCAGATGCAACAAAACGATTCCACATAGAGCAGACGTTTATGTACGATATTAACATTAATAGTCTCTCTCTTTCTCTCTCTCTCTCTCGCGCTCTCTCCCTCTCTCTCCCGTTATTGCTTTCTCAAAAATTTCTAGTGCGAATGATACGCATTACGCTCGAGATTATCAGTCGCCAATCGATTAACATTCGATATTTCAATGTCGATTACACGAAATTCATCGAGTTAATCTTTAAAAGAGACGATTTTTCCTTTGAGATAGTACCGTCCAAAAATGCTTTGTCTCGAGAAAGAAATATTTCATTTTTTTTTATGGAAATAGTCTGACAGAGGCAAAGAAACGCTTAGATCGATGGGTGGTGTTGGTTGTGCTTCACCACGACACCACGTATTAGTTGGACAATTTTCTTGTTGTCGTCATATTTTTAAGACACAAAACCAAAATCCGGCCCAAATAAGCATTTTACAGAGTGAACAGAAATGAAACCGCATGTTAAAATCTGGTCTACTTACGAAACTGACAGTGTTGCGCCTCTCAGGCAAAGTACGTACTTTCTAGGACACACGTCTCACGCATTATTATTAAGGTAAATGATGCTATATAGTTTTAGAACTGTTAATTACTGTGTAATGTGTATATAATAGAAGGTTTTAAGAGGTAAGGAATCAGGTATAGTAGAGAGAATAAGAAGTTGGAATAAGATTTGTTAGGGAGCATGTTAACGTGAAGCAAAAGTTTTGAGGAGGACGTAAGATTACAACAGGAGGTATATGGATAAAGGATGTAAGGATTAAGGTGGTAGAGAGTGTTGGTAATGGTAAAGGTCCAGGATACAGGTATAGACACGTATAAGTAAGATATATATTTAGTGTGTATATCCTATAGAGAGGTATAATATTACTTGGCTATGTAACGTAGCTTGTTAAGTAGAGGTACAATGTAATAGGTCTCATTAAAGCCGCTGGCAATATGTATTCTCGGTGGAAGATGTACATATGTTTCTCATTTCTTGCTTCCCGTAATAATCGGCCCTTCTCGAACGGTGAACATCAAACGTGACCGTGAGGTATGATAACGAGCTATACGATAAGAGAAAAGGAAACTCGTAGAGGCAGCGTAAGGATATGACAGTTAAATCCGTTTAATTTCATTTCCGTTCGAGATGGTTTTTACGTATATAAATATATATATATATATGTATGTATATAGGTTTATATATATACGATTATCCAACCATTTTGAGAAACGCTCGCAGACGAAGAATGGATGCATGATCTTCCACGAAGAAGTACCTAAAATATATTACTAATCTAACGATATTATAGTGGCTCCTCAAAAAAGCTAATAGTTCACTAGTAGTCTCAACGGTAGGAACGTATACATAGTATAGTAATTCGCCAAAAAATTATTCGCTCTAACTAATCGAACCTAGATCGCCTAAAATCTCTCGAATAAATAAAACTAAGGTTTGTAACAACACAAATGTTTACCTAATTACCTAGATATGTATAGGTATATATATATATATATGTAGATAATATGTATATATAGATATAGAAGACATACTTCGATATGTATAACTGTAAGGTCTATTACAAAAAACTATAAGGTGTAATAATGCGGCTCTCACAAAATATATCGATATTAATATCAAATACTATGGCGTTATACCAAATAGGTAAATACAAAACAATATAATAATAATACGTATATAATTTGCCGTTTATCTAGATTGGATTTAGGTACGTATGTGTATAAGTATATATATATATATGTTTTATCATATACTTATATGATTCTATCCGTGTATATGTTGTATAATTTTTCAACTTAATTCATTTTCAAATAGAGACATATACTGACGGATAGTTCGGACCTCTCGCGGCTTATTTTGTTTTTTCATTCTCGAATTCTCGTACGTCGTATAATCGAATACACGTCGTTATTTTTCGTTCCAGTTTCTTTTTTTTTTTTTTTTTACTTTACTATTCTTTTCTTTTCTTTTCTTTCTTTTCTTTATTATCGGAATCTTTTTCTCATTTTTCCTTTTTTCCTTTCTTTTCTTTCGATATTATGAAATTTCATGAAGTTATAGCGAAAAATATTTTGAAAGGCGCGACGAATGAGAAGTGCTTATTTTGTCGACCACCATTTGCCGAGGGCTATTAATTAATTATTATGCTTATTCGCCTTTCGCCATATCAATTTTTTCGCGATGAAAAAGAAAAAAAAACACATTTAGATAAAAAGGCTTTTCACCTTTGGAGTTGTCAATGTAACACACTAGGCGTGCCGCTACCTGGGAATGTATATATATATATATATATATATATATATATATATTTATTTATATATATATATATTCATCGAATACGAGCGTGGAGCGATTATCTCGACATTGGGCGCCATCGCTTTCGAAAGCTTAAGCTTTCAGTTTTAATTTTCTCTCTTGGAAAATATAATATAAGCCACTTCTTTGTAATAATCAACGACTTGCTGTCGATAATCGTTTGATTCGCAACGCTAGGATCTACCGTCTGAATTGACATTCGACAATTTTTATTAAATATTATACTTTCGCGAAAAGGAAATTATACTTTCTCTTCCGTACTCCTTTGATTGTTATTATTGTTACGAATTGTTCTTTATTTTTTTTGAGGGGGGGGGGTATACGAGCTGATTCATTTTATCGAACTGTCTATCTTGTTAACGAGAGAAAAATTATAAACAAATAACGCGGTTAAAATGGGGAAATCATTTACGATGCTCAAAATGAAACACACGACAACAGGGAGGGCTGATGTCGTATTCATTTCCGGAGAGTAGTCGTCGAATCAAATCCTGTTTCATTTTATTACGGAGTCAACGGAAAGGAAAGTCAATTCCCTTAGGGGAAATACGACTTTGGCCGCGTACTATCGAACGTTGTCTATCGAAACGAATTCTCGTCTATTTTCTAGAGATTTGAACACTTCTTCCTTATTGTCCTACCTCTGCTTTACTAACCCAACTACAAAATTACTACCAGTCTTTCGCGTTGTATTTTGTCTCGTTGCTAACTACGTTACTCTTTGGCTACTTGAAAATGAGGCCCCGTGGTTGATCATCAAGTTACGTCAAAGTCGAAATCTACAAACTTTTTGCTACGAATTAATTTTATCTCTTTTTATTCTTTATTATTTAATCTTTATTTTTTTTTTTTTTTCTTTGCATTTAAATTGCACTAAGATCACAGTTTTACCGAACTGAACTTCTCGAACGGCTCACACGCGAGAATAATTTCTTGCCCCGATATACGAAACGAGGATTATTTCTTTCTAAACTACGATATTATTGCACTTTCCGATATGTCAACGATGCCTAGCGCTACTACATTAATTCGTTCGAAGATAAATCGCAGATATAACTACAGTATATTAGTACTTTCGATAAATCATTTATTTCTTTGTTTGAGGAAAAAAACAATATCTAGGATAGTGGGGAATGTATACGAAGTAACGTAACAACAACGGACGTATCCGATTAATTAAATAAAATGCATTTAAACTTTCGCAGTGGACAAAAATGACATACCCAATAAAAAGAAAACGTATCGAATAATCGAAGATTCCAATCAAAATGTCATATAACTAAAAGAAAAGATTTTACATACTACATTGTATTCCGGATGCGGAAAAGTTAAAAATATGTTAAATAATTTTGTATAGTCCACTGCGATCGAGAGAGCGTGTCACGATTGTTCATTGCGGCCTTGATAGGGGGGTAAGTATTGTGGGTCATAGACCAATGGTCGGAATGGGATGATAAACGGCGCCCATGTCGAGTCCCTGCACGCCCAAAAGATCGCTCATGGAATAAGTCAAAGTGGCCGCACGAGATGCGGCTGCTGCGGCGACCGGATGGGGCCTGTAGGAGGCAGCAGCGGCCGCGGCAGCCGCTGCGGCCAATGCCCGTTTGACATCGTAAACGGCCGCAGCGGTGGATGCGGCCGCGGCCGGGTTCCCGGCCCCGGCCGCGTATTGGTAGGTAGCGGCCGCGCTCGGTGCGGCGGTGGCTACGATTGGCGTCAGCAAGTGGTGGTGGGGGGTACCAGCGGTAGCTGCCGCGGCAGCGTGTGCGGCCGCCGCGGCCGCTGTTGCCGCTGTACCCGTCGGGAGGGGATACGGCGCGTAACGATAGGTGGTGGGAGTGGGTGTCGCGACCATCACCAACTCACCGTATGCACCTCTGCCAGCCGCTCGTGTCTTCGCCAGGTTCGCCGGGAGCATCACTTCCTTCGGCTGTGCTTTCTTGCATTCGACCTTGAAAGTTCCATCCCCCATTTTTTAACCTTCCTTTATATCCTCTTTTTTTTTATCGCCACTACTGGCTACTACTATTAACTATGTTATACTGATGTTAGTAGTTTTTTTTTTTTGCTACGATCAAGTAAGAATTGAACTGTATGATCATATATTAGATATATATGATACTATTTAGACTAATTTTAACATCAACAAATATGTTCTTTATATATTTTATTAATTGAATAATTTATTTTTCGTATTGAAAAAGTTCTATTCTTACTTGAATCTGATACCCTTCAGATAGCATCAATCATTTTCGTAATCGTTTTAAAATTGAGACGTACTAATTAAAATGTCCGTCATAAGATCTTTACCCTATGATAGAATACGTTTCTAAAGAGATCTTATCGTTTTTGCTAAGCGTTTGATCTAATTGAGCTTGCACCCTTGTTCTCTTGCATGAGCGTCAAATGCAAATAGAACCACCAACGCGGTCTTTCTTCTCGATTATATGGAAAATTAATTCTGCTCGAAGACGTATTCGCCCACGGTGAGGGAAAAGCAAATACTGTTTGATGCCACCTGTGCGGGTATACGTTGGACGAGGAAAGAAGAAGAGTATATTTCTTCGACCAATGATGAATCAAATTTCTTAGTTTACAGATCGACGACTTACCATTTTGTTGTTAATCTCGTGGAAATGAATCTCACAGACTTTGTCGACTACATCCTCGCTTTGAAATGTGACGAAGCCAAAACCTGAAACAAACAAATTATAACCGATTGATAAGTAAAAGTGTTTGTGATAGAAAAATGATCGGGTTACATGTTAAAAAAGTTAAGTTTGACGATCAACGATTGATCGTCGAGACAAGAAAAATATCATCGATTTGGTCAAAAACAATTTATATATACGAATTTCTATGATATTTATTTTATTCGTAGACGAACAAATGACTAAAAGGAATTGCAGCAAGAAAGATATCAGCCAAAAGTCGTAACTTAATCAAGTATCAAGGGTTATTAAAAACTTTGCATTGCTCTCCGGGCGATTTTAATCTCGACCCCATCGTGCCGTGCTTGCTTCTCTTTCAGCTAGTAATTCTGACTGGAGTTATTCGCGTAGTGCGAGTTATACGAATACGGTGGTGCGTGGTGTGATTCAAGATAAGCGGAAGTTAGTTTCCTTAGTGTAAGAAACTCGGACTAAAATTGTAGGAATCTTAAGAGGCTACGAGGGAATGGAAACTCTAGAATCTTTGGTAGCTTAGTGGTTGGAATACCACACGCGAAAAGCAGGAGGTCTTTTCGAATTTGACCCCAGTCAAAATCCATTTTACATGATATGACTTGAAAAACTTCTAAATAATAATGGATGAAAGTTATAGACAAAATTGATATTCCATTTATGTCAAATTTGGGTTTAGACATTAATCTAAAAGTACATTTGTCAAGTATAGTATCATTGGTCTGACATATGTTACTCACTTTAAGAGCTTTATATCACAATCCCCATGGGCAAGGGATTGAGATACGCCTAATCAGCGCATTCTCATAGAGAACTACCAGTATGTTGAAAGCTGTAGGGCCAACAATCTCCCTGGTAGGAGTAAGACACTTCCACAATTTCTACCGACTCAGCAGGCGGTGTCCGAACTAATGGTGCGCAGGTCACCCAACGGGATCATGGAGGATTCCTTGCCAACTTGATTAGACATACTACTGTCTCTACGAGTTCTGCTCATGATCGAGACAGAGGTCGAAATCCCTGCGGGCGATCCCCGAACCCTCGTGATACCAGTTAAAATCAATGGTTAAATCTTCCTAACTTTCTCTACTACTAATCGAAGTCTCGTACTTCCACTAATATTGGCTCCCCAGCACTTCGGTTATGCGTTATTGCTACCAAAAGACGATTACAAGAATCAACCTAAACGGTCATTCAGCCAACATTAAATTCCCTCAGGACATCATTACAATTACAATAGTAAAGCTAAGAGAGTCATCGAAAAAATATCGAAGTGTCCGTTGAACAAATTCGTACAAAACCAAACGTATGAGTAATCTAATTGTAAGAATATTATAAGTCAAAATTGAGATAAAATACAATTGAAAAGAGAACAATCTTATTTCGTCCGTACATTTACGAAAAATATTCATCGAGCTTTACATGCACGTGTTTGAACGTTTACGATTGATCCATCGCAAGAAAGTTAATTTCCCGAATAAATGATGTAAAATCGTTTGAATTATTGCCGATGAAAATGATTCGTTTTAAATTGGTACTTTCAGTTTTGACTTTTCTCATACTCATTGCGCACTCATACTACTACTACCACTACTACTACTACCATCCCCCAACTTTTCTTCCGTTCTCTCTCCGTATCGTGCTTTTGCTCAGCCACCCGAACGTCTCCTATACTATAGGAAGCGCTGGTGATTAAGTTATAAACTTGGCAAGACGTCCGTTTGAGCGAGAAAGGGGCTTACTTCATTTATGTAATTTATAGTACTCCGCCAGTTAGCTAACTCTGTAGAGCCCAAGCACTCGCCTCGTACAAAGGCCATGCTCTGACACCGGTAACGTTTAACTACTTCCCATGCTGGAGTCTTTACCCAAGCACCTTATATAGTTTAGATCTAAGCTCTACCTATGGAATTTCCCTACCATGGAATTTCTTATCCCGCGATAAAACATGCCTTTTAATTGAACAACGTAGTTTAGTATTATTTTCTTTTTTTTTCTCGCAGTAAGGAGGAGGAGAAGGAGACTTCGCAAAATTTACGAGAACGTTATAACTTTCACGTGGTATCTGTAACATAGGAAAGAAGTGAAACTATCAATTTACAATATTATTATACTTGTACCACGATCCCGAACAATCTTTTTATAGTCTCGAAAATGAAAAAGTATAATAACCAAGAAAGCGTAAGAAAGATAAGAGACCATTAGATGGAAGGACGTGGTCAGGGATTCTTCCAAGAGGATCATCAATAAATTTCACCAAGTGAGCTGTGCTATTCGAATTCTCTCGAATTTTTATAAGAAGAAAATTGATTCTCTTGGTAGGTATTACGTTCGTACGAAAAAAAATTCATTTTCACGCGATGCCTTCTATACAAAGAACAGAGAGAGAGAGAGAGAGAGAGAGAGAGAGAGAAAAGGTAGTGCTAGACTAGAATCGTTTTTCGTACGAAACGACTAATAAGAAAAAGTGTTTGCTCAGCTGTTTGAAGAACCCTTACCGAATGCGAACCAGATGCGTTTATTTCAATAAAAAAAAAGAAGAAAAAAAATAATCTCTCGAGATTATCGTAAGTAGATTCAAAGTTTCTCGTTCTGTTATCGTCGTAAAGTCAAGTGACGTTCTCTTAAAATGATCCATAAATGATCGTAAAACGCGGCACGGAATCGCAATAAATTTGTGCATCAGAGAGAGAAAGAGAGAGAAAGTGGCACGTTGCTTTTGTGTTCTTAGTCATCTTTGCTATTTAGGTGCAGCATCCTTTTGTACCAAAATGCATCATCGTTCTGTAATATAAAAGGACGATAAATAAAGGATCCACTACTGGGTAAAAGGGCGTAACGCGATAAGAAATTAAATAGAAGAGTTGCGCTCGGCTTTCATTGTTTTTTGATCGATCGCACGACTAAATAATACCAGATGCTTTAGGTAAAATGCATTTCTCTTACAAAATCCGAAGTGTTACGACGACGACGACGACGATGACGACGACTGAGGAGAAGAGAAAAGAAAGGGAGAGGGAGGGGATAGGAGGATAGGGAATAGAGGGTAGAGGGTAGGGGTGGTTTCTTTTGCCTCGTTCGCGCTCGTCGACGCCATCTTCGACCTTTAACTTTTCCATCTTTCTCTAGTCTCGACCCTAGCTCGCGTTGTCGAGCGACCCCTTGGTCTCTTTCTTTCTTTCTTTTCTCTCTACTACTACTACTACTATTACTACTACTACTACTACTACTTCGTCCCTTCAACTCTCGAGTATAATGCGACCCCGGCATTGTACCAAGCGAGCATGTTAACGTTTAAAAGCCAGGAGGCTGGTAAGCGCGTTTCAGAATTTTACCGTGCATTGAGAGTGGTAAAAGGTTCTTCTCAAAAGGCACGCTGGCAGAACGATTTGAAACTTGTAAATGGATACGGCTTAGACCTCCTCCCAGTTTTCTCTCTCTCTCTCTCTCTCTTTCTTTCTTTCTCTTTCTCTTACACACAAACTCATTCGTAGCTCTTAGTTTCCGTGCGATCCTACTCGTGCAACCAGTCCCATAAACTCGTTTGTTTCTAATGGCGTCACTGTCGTGATCATTCCCGAAAGCGGAAACGTAGCCAAGTTCAAAGGAAATCCCAGAGATAGAGATAGAGACATGATTACGAGCTTTCATCGATATCACACATACGTGCATTATATATATATATATATGTAAATGTATTTCTATACAGGTAGACAGTTATCGAACTAAACGCGTTCTAAGTATGGGCGTTTATTTACTACACGACTATTTAAATTGTATTATAAATTGATAATAATCAATAAATTCCTTGGCACCATCCAACGAAAACCCAATTACCGAATGTGCACTGGCAATAATCAACTCCGCGATATCTAGTTCAGCGCGAAACTAATTTACAACTCGTCCCGACTCTCTCTCTCTCTCTCTCTCTCTTTCTATTTCTCTTTCTCTTTCTCTCAGCGTGAACGTAATCACCCTCTTGGTAGGAACGATGATAATCCAAGTTTGTGAAACAGTGATCAAGGCGTTGGGTGCTGGAATCATGATAACCATCGATTCTGCTTTCGAACGTGTACGTATACGTACGTGTGGCATTTTCTTAAAGACTTTCCTAGTTAGAGAAAGAGAAAGATAGACAGATATATACATAGATATATAAACTTATATGTAAGTATTATATATTAAGATATATATATATATATTTTACTCGCAAGTTTGAATCTTATCATTCGATATGGCAAGTATCGAGAAAGGGAAATAACCGAGATTTTCGTTTCACGATATACGCAGTTACGAACGTCGTTAAGCTTGCTAATTGGTCGGGCATTAAATGCGCGAGATTAGCGCATTAACGAGCGCGGCTGTGCTAATATCGCAGGCAGGATCCACCCCTCTCTTTTCGTTTCGAGTTTCCGGCGTGTTCTCCTCCTCCTCCTCCTCCTCCTGCGCCTGGTTCGCTTTGCCACCCGCGAAATCGCGATTCGCGGCCGGATTACCGGGACGGACGTACTCTCGGATCCGGCACAAACTTTCGAAACGATAGCAGCACGTCGGTATACGTCCCATGGTGTTTAATCCTCGCGTTTTGGTAAAGATATTTTCCCGTAACCCGGAATTAACGAATTAAACGTCGAAACTTGAAAAAACCTCCTCCTCTAGCCCCGCCCCCACCACTCGCCCCTCCTCCGTCAATGAGAATTCAAATGATGAAATACCTTCGCGTCTATAGTTGACATTTTCTTTTTATTTGTTTTCCAAGGAATACGCGTTTGTTTGAGAAATAAAAAAAAAACACGTTTATAAAACGCGATCCGATCGACAAAATATTCGCGATGGTTGTTACACCGCTCCAGGATAATTGACATTTGAGATATCCAACTGATACTATTGGTAATCGTATTTTGTGTTTCAAATATATATACAAATTTCATGTTGCTAGAATTGGTACGCCGATGGCGCTATAACGATCCATGCAGTATCAGTTAGATCAAGTAATAGATATCAACTTGTTGATTTACGATGCTAACCAAACCATGGTATTGAGGTTCCACGGTGATTCTCAGGCTTTTCGAACCTCGGTTGTGCCATCATTCTATAATGGCTACCCTAAAACTCTCATACGTGAATATATTACCTCTCTAGGAACACATTGATAAATAACAAACTTCCAATCGTATTGATAATAAAAATTCATCAACGCGTATTAATATTATAATGAATTAAACGTATCGATATTATGTGTCTATCGAAGAATAAATAAAATACTATTCGAAGTATTGATTTATTTTCAATCCGTTTTACAATTTACCAATGACAAATATAATCGAAAGAAAATTGTACAAAAAAATCTGTCAGATACGAAATAATGTAATATTTAATAAATAATCTATTATTATATTTGTAACGGTTATCAGAGAAACGATGACAAAAACGAGGACACTTTATTCGAGAATTTCTAAAAGTTACGGAATTTTTTTTTTAATTTAAAACGTCGTTGAGAAAATAGTCAAGTATAATAATTTTGCGGGTCCTCGTAGCAGAGAAGATGCAAGTCGTTCCTCGAGAAGACGTTAATTGATCTCACTTAATTAGGTGTAAGTTTCTCGAGCTAAATTAGGCTCTTTTTGTAAAACGCTTGATAGACATTACCAAGAGATATACAGAATTGCAAAGTGCATTTTAACGCGGCTGGTGTTTCGCTTAGCATGCTCCTTCTTCGTAGCGTTGGCTACGTTTGCCGGTTTCTCTTCTCTTCTCCTCTCTTCTCTTCTTATGTTAGAACCTCGCAACCCTCTCTCTCTCTCTCTCTCTCTCTCTTTATCCCTCGAGTCTCCTCCGTTAACGTTTCTTCCTCGGCTCGGTTCCTTCGTAAGGGAGATTAAACGAACGAACCAAATTGAAATACTTAAGTCGTCAGGGAACCAGTGCGAGAAAGACAGAGTGAAACGGGTTATACGAAGATTAGGAGAAACTCTGTTTCGCAAACTACCTTCCCGCTATATGATTTCATCCACCTGACGTCAAAACTTCAATATATCTCTTTGCCAACGATCAAACGAAAATATTTTCAATCGTATTCAAACCTCGGTTTCTTTGATTACAACGATTCTTATTTTATTCTATCCAACTTTCATTTAAAAACTTGATTTTCTCTAATCAATTATAATTAATTGTAAGTAAAAATTATTATTTATATATATATATATATAAAATGACATAAATACAATAATTTTGAATAATTAGTGAAAAAAGCAAATGTGCTTATAATTATGAAAGTGGTCTGAGTCAAAATTGAAAAAAAATAAATTTATTAGTTATTTCACACAGCATATTATTTTAAATTAAATTAATTCAATGTAATTTTCACGATATTGTGAAAAATGAACCGTTAGATAGTGTTTGTTAATTCAATATTTATTAATTCAATTTATTTGTTAATTCAATATTATTGAATAGTATTTATTTGTTAATTCAATATTATTAAATATCTTGAAACAAAAAATATATGTGACTTAGACCACTTTCATAATTATGGGCACAAATGATCTCATAAGTATCGAAGAAATTGGAATTTAAGAACTAAAAATCAGACACACACACACACACCGTGTCACACTATTTTTTATTCCCTTTTGTAATTACGAAAGAGAATTTTCTTTTATGACACGATATCCCTTTAACGTTTATAATCGACTTTGTAGTGCGAGGCAAACGCTTCGATGGAGCATGCGAACGAAAAATGATTAATTACATGTCAACGATTAATTACGTACTTACTTAACAGCTGGGCTCATTATTAACACGAGATTATAATACTTCCGCTTAAAGAAGAGAACCCTTCTCTTTATGTCAATCGAACATAAGATTAAGTCACGGCAACAATCAAGATACTAATAAACGAACAAACTGTCTTCTTTATTCTTCGTTATTTATTCGTTGTTGTTAATAATTAATAATATCTACGCACATGTATCGTTTAATCATCGCATAATCATATTTTGTCAATACCCGAATGATTTTATTTATTGAAAGTAGTCGTTTAATGACTTCATTTGTTAATGCGATCACTTAAAAATGAACTTTTACATAAAAAAAAAATATCTGCGAAATTATAGAAAAAGTTTGCTTATCAAAAAATTTATCGATTTGCCGAACGGATTATTCATCTTACTTTTCTTTCTTCTGTTCTTTTTTTTTTTATTTTAACCGATATTTTGTCAATACTCGTATGATTTTATTTATTGAAAGTGGTCGTTTAATGAGTTCATTGTTAATTAACCATTTAAAAATAAACTTTTATTTAGAAAAAAAATATCTGCGAAATTATAGAAAAAGTTTCGTCGTTTGCTTATCAACAAATTTATCGATTTGCCAAACGGATTATTCATCTTACTTTTCTTTCTTTTTTTGTTTTTATTCTAACCGATATTTTTACTTTTTCTTTTTCCTTCTATCCAACTGATATATCCCTCGGTTTTTTTTCGTTTCTTTTTTTCGCGAAAAATCGTGCTCAACGTAGACACGTCATTCAACAGTCGTGGCCATTACCACCGGGAACGATGCCATAAGATATAATTGAACGAAATCCCTCTCTATTAGAAGTACCCATCGTTTCTTTGAATGAGCTAACCTTTATCTTTTCATTTCTTTCTCTTGAAATAAAGAAAGAAAAAGATAAAGGGGTTCGACCCCCATTTAGACTCGTTTCGTTTCAAACGTTGTGTAGGTTTGTTGTAGTGTATTTATCAGACCAAGTTTCTCAACGAAGAAGAATAGAAATTATTTTTTGTTTCTTCCCTTTTTTTTTTGTATATATAAGCAATATCGTTAACAAAATCATTATCACGATCGCGATAATTTATTATTAAATTTGATAAAAGTGGCCAATGAAATAATTAAATCGATCAATGAGTATATTCGTATATTCGTTTTTATCTCATTTTATTTTTGAAAAGAACATTCGAGTAAAATCGGATTAAACGATTTAACTTTATACATGAAAAATGAAGATAAAAAAGTAAATCCGTTTTTATCGCAGCGATGACATAATTCGCAAGAATGAATAATATAGATTTGTTACTAACAATATTAGAAATAAATCTTATCTGTAAGATTAAAAACCCCTTGGATATTTTTCTTATCGTGGATCTATCCAATCCGTTCTTTTAACGATGAGGAAAAATGAAAAAGTGAAAAAAGAAAAAGAAATTTGTCGTAAAACTCGTAAGAATAAAGTGTGTCTCTCTATTTTAATAAAGATTTTTTTACTTTAATTACGGTACCATCTTTTTTTTCTTCTCTTATCCGATTGAAATAATCATGAAAGTTTTGGAAAGTAAGAATCAGGATTAATCGAGGAAAAATCCTTAAAGAATAAAGATAGGAAATATAATAGATGAAGAGTGGCCGAGTGGTCTTGACAAATTTTCACGAGCATCTCTTCTTCTCGCGAACATCTTTCCTTAGTTGTACTCATCTTAATTATGAGCAATAATAAGGTACGTTCTTCCCTTCTTAATCAACGGGGTATAGCAGAAGTCTGATTGAAGGAGATCAGAGACACCGTATTGACAAATTTCGAGTAAATTTCGTCGTTCATTCGTAAATTCAACGAAATAATGAATCTTGCAATCTAAAACACGAAGTAAATGTTTACGTTTGCTAAAACTATATATATAGATATTTACAACGTAATTTTAGTTGTTCGAAATATTATGCTGATATGAAATTTACTACTAATGAACTAAACGTTATTTCTTGATTATTCCTATACGAATATGACTAACTTGAAATATCTCATTTCATTTGGAAATAAATAATAAAATAAGAATAGAGGATAGATATCTCTCGACGTTTATCTTTTAAACAAAAGTTTTCATAAAAGACCAGGAAAGGGAAACAAAAGGAAAAAAATCAAACTATTCTATCTCAACGTCAGATTTGTAAGATCGTAAAGCATATTTCTATTGTAACTACTACTATTACTACTGCACATTTTTCTTTGTAGATTTTCGTCTTTTTCATTTTCTTTTTATCTATCTTTCCTCTTGGTTGTCACTTAAAACGTATGGCACGTTTTCTTCGGAGGAACGGTGGGAAAAAAGTTTTATTACGAAACAATAAAATATGTGAGAATATGAAGGTAGTACACCTAGTCTCTAGCTAGCTAGCTAGCCAGCTAGCTAGCCGAACAACATAGAAGCGTTTTGATTTACAGGACAAGTTTTATCGTATCAGTAAGAAAGAAAGAAAGAAAGAATGGTTGTACGTTATGGAGTATTATTACTTGGTAATATTACGATATAGCATTATATATATATATTTTAGATATATGTTAGAAAGTTTAAACTATTTCTTTGATTGGTGGTCGATGTTTCGATAAATCGATGGTGTATGGTGGCAAGACAGAGAAGAAAAAGAAGAAGAAAAGATATAAAAGTGTGGTGGAACGGAAATTCTGCCTAAAGCAGAGAGAAGACGTAGAGGGTTTCTTTCAGTTTAACATCCAGCAGAAGTCCCAGGAACCCTGAAGGCGTAGGCGGATTTACACATACCGAACTCGAGATTTGAATCAACTCTCACAGCATTGGGACAATAAAAGGAAGAGAAGCTCTAAGGAATACCTACGAGGTGTCCCAGATGTGCAACTAGCGACCTCCTTTGACGTGACAGCATAAAAGGAGGAAAGCTGCTCGTCAAATATGAAAATCCTCGGTGTATATATATATATACATATATATATATGTATATGTGTATGTGTATATATGAGCGAGTATTCCTTCTTCCTTTTCCTTTTCCTCTTACCCCACCTTCTCGAGAGAAAGTCTATATATTCCGTCAAGTGGAACTTTTATGGCAGCGAAATTACTTATCGTTGAGAAGTAAAGAATATAAAGATGGAAAAAAACTGAAAATAACTATAGACTTACGGAAATTCGAGTAAAAAAGATAGATAGATATATATATATAACGAAATGATCAAGAGGAATTTCACATATTACTACGGAACCACCATTAAGAAAATGGAAAATAAGAATTTAATGCGATAAGTTACGATTAGAAGAGTTTTCCCCCACCCTCTGCTCCCCTGCCCCCCCTGCCACCATCCGTGTCTCTTCTCGAGCGATCATTTTACTTTACTCGAATCAGCCCTCGCGATCCATTTGCGAAAAGAAGCTTTCTTCACGAATATGAATGTTCTTGCGGCATTATGAGATTGGCTTTTGACTCTCTCTCTCTCTCTCTCTTTTCTTTTCTTTTCTTTTCTTTTCTTTCTTCTTCGTTCGTTTTCAATTCTCGTCGTATCTTTTTTGCTTTTCCCTTTATCTTTCCACTCCCGCGTTCTATCTTTTTTACTCTCGAGAATTTTTTTATCGAGAAATATAATATATCGGGTGGGGGGGGTGAATATCATCGTCTCGCAGGGTGGTTTATTTTTTTGTTGAAAATCGCGAATCGAACATAACGTCGTATAACAAATGAATTACAGTGTAGTGACGAGGAAATATTATGGAATAAGTAAATAAGAGAAAAAAAGATGCGAAGGAAGGAAAAGAACAGGCAAGACGTTCAATTATCGGCCGGTTACGCGAAGGATTTTATTGTTTTTTTTCTTTCCTTACTTCCTTCTCATTTCCCTTTTTATTTCGTTACCCTTTCTTACTCTTTCGATCTGAAAAAAGAATCTCATTCTTTTTTTCTATCTCATTTTTCGTCTACGCGTAACTCATTCGTGATATTCGTTAACGTTCCCTTACAAACTGTACTCGCTGAGAATCCTTTAAGAATTTATTTACAATTTTAAAAATAAGACAAACATAGATAGATATTTAATGATACGTGTAACACAGTATATTCTCATTTAAATTTTTTCATATTATTTCTATGTAAAACGAGACGAATACAAAAAAAAAAAAAAATAAGAGACGACGTTTAGCGCTCGTACGATAAATTGAAGAAAGTGAAGTACAACAGATTTGTATAGTAAAAGATGATTCTCCCTTCGAGAAAACGTTCCTCTCAACCGGAATAAAACAAAGAAGAAGAAGAAGAAGAAGAAGAAATGTCTTTAAAGAAATGGGAGTGATAATGAATATGGGGAAGGGAAAAAACACATAGGATTGGAAAAAAGGATCACGTGCGTGAGAGCGATGAGGCGACGTTTTCTTAAGATGAGAAAAGCATGAAATGGGGTAGGGGGAAAAGAACAAGAAAAATAAAGACAAAGAAATAAAGTAATAGAGAATAAAAGATAGATACAGATAGATGGATAGATAGTTAGAAAAAGAGAGAAAGAGAGAGACATACAGGTAGACTGACGAACAGAGACAAAGAGCAAACGTAAAGAGAGAGAGAGAGAGAGAAGCAGATAAACAGAAACCACAAGCTCCGTGGGGGATTTCGAACGTAATAGAGGCGGGTACTTCACCAGCACGCATTATTCTCGTTACAGGAGCAAGGCTGAGGTTTATGGCACGAATGGTTATAGTCCGTGATAGCGGTTTATGCCCCCACATCGCAACCTTCCAGAGCTTTCCGTCGAGTGGACGTGTGTTGCAAGTTATTCCTTCCTACCACCCACAACCCACTTTCTCATCCATCTACTACCACTCCTATCTAAACCCTCAACCACCTCTTACGCTTAGTCCTTCTCTTCTCTTTTCTTTTCTTTTCTTTTTCTTTTTCCCTTTCATCATTTCCTTCTTCTTTCTTCATTACCAACCTACGCTTTCTTTCTATCCGTCTATCTTTCTATCTGGATATCACTTTTTCTACGAGCTGCGATAAGATCGTACATCATCGTGCAGGTTTTAAGGGAGAAGTCGAGAGGGGAGGGGGGGAATACACGTTACGAGATAATGTTATTTCCCAAGCAACCTGATTTTTCTCTCTCTCTCTGCCTTTTCCTACCTTTAATGATCCCCGATTCCATTTCTTTTTATATTTGCTTTTCGCTAAAGTCAAATAGAGTATTTAAATCTACGTTTGGTTTATTTTATTTTTGTTCTACGCGTTATCCAACGAATATCGCGATATTCGTTGATAATCGTTCGTAACACATGTCATTTAAAAACTATGCGAATTGGGTGGAATGAACGCGGCGCCGGTTATTAATTATACTCCCCATAATCCAAACATACCGAGAAGAGGGGCAAAGACCAATAAATCACCATTCACCAGTCTACATTCATTTTCCCCTTTCTCTCTCTCTCTCTCACTCTCTCTGTTTCCCTTTCGATCTCTTGAATCGAAAGCGATTAAAAAGACCGTCAGTGGTGCTCTGAATAAACTGGTCATATAATCCGGTACTTTATTGGAATTCGCTTTTGAAAATATTATGCTACTGAACGAGTTGACAAAGGGAGTAAACCTCTCTCTCTCATTCCCTTTTCTCTTTTTCTTTCTCATTAGTCTGTCTCATTCTCTCACAGTCATTCTCTCTTGCTTGCTTGCTTGCTTGCTTGCTTGCTTGCTTGCCCACTCTTGCAAGTATCTTCCTACCAGCATCGTCGTAACACAGCCCGTAGGGCGGCATTACATTAGGCCATAGTGGCCGCAGTAATCTCAGCTATGTGTATCCATTTAGCCCCCGGGCACATAGTACGGCCTATCCAGTGTAATCCGAGCTTAATTGCCCGCCGAATCAATGCCATCCGCTCAAGCCTTCCGTTCGGTGGCCCTGCTTCCTAGCTACCTATCTCTCTCACTCTCTCTCACTCTCTCACTCTCTCTCTCTCTATCCTTCCTCACTTTGTCTATCCCTTTGGGCGCATACTTATTACGCATTGTACGCCCACATTGTGCGTACTATCGATTAAGAGATGAGTCCAGTTCGATCATACCTATACCGTGAAGATTTATCTCTCTATGGTATGAAGTATTATAACTCCAGTCTCATGAATCCCCATAGAACTGAAATTCTCGTTTCGAAATGTATCGATTGTGTGTGTGTGTTTTTTGTTTAAGAAAATATAATAATCAATATGATTGTACTCCTCGTGTTTTATTGAGGAATCTTTTGAAGTTATACTTCTTTTGGCGCGTTGGGGAAAATGTAATGGGGAGTGATTTTGTTCCGAGCGTCTGGAAAAACGACACCATGAAGTTTATCGGTATTTAACGACGCGCGGGAAAGCGATTTCAAGTATACGGCATGAAGTTGTCTTCTCTTCTTCTTCCCCTTTTTTTCTCAAGTGGGTCACCCATCCAAATACTAATCGTACTCAGCGCTGCTTTACTTAAATGATCGAACGAGAACTAATGCTGTAACTGCGCCATGGCTGTTGACGCGTCAAGTAATTCGATATATCTCTCTTATATTTAGTGTGGACTGATATCTATATTTGATGTTTTCTTTTTCTTTTTTTTGTAATCGGTTAAGTTTGTTTAAATAACGATTTAACTGATTGTTTATCGTCAAGGATATTAAAGAAAATAGTAAAGTTATTGAGAACGACACCTGTTGCTGTATATTCGTGTATACCGACTCTTTAACGTAGACGCAATAGTTCAGTGTTATATGCGAGATTTATTATTAATTGTGTTAAAGAATATATTTCTTTTAGAGACAAAGTTTTAACTAAGAAAAGAGACTGGACGATATAAAATAATGTTGATGATAGAGTGGAAGTTAAAATGAAGTTTGTTTAAAAAGAGGATTTAACGTAGGCGTTAGAGAGGATCGTTAACGTCTATCTTTGCAGTAGAAGAGTGAAAGAGGGAATGAAGAGAACAGAAAGTGAGTGTAAGTGAGTGAGTGAGAGAGAAAGAGAAGAAGGGATAGGTAGAAATAAGGGCGGAGAAGGAGAGGATGGTTCGACAGTTTGAAGATGGTAACAACCCCGTTGGGTGATACGATCCTTTAAGCGCGATAATACTCCGACGATGAGCTTTCGACGTACCTGAGGGAAATTATCGAGTATCTACCGTGAACTGAGATAATATCGTTGGCGGTGGTGGCAGCAATGGATTTCAAGGAGAGAGGAAAGCGCTTTATTCGATTACTCTGTTTATGCCACGAAAAAATATGAACAAAATTTTGATCCATCGATGATAGTCAGTTTTACGTGACTCGTAACTAACGCAAAGGTTAGTTAATAATACGAACAATAATTCGATTAAAAAATATATACTTTTATTTGTTTATAAAATTTCTTATTAAATATATTTTGTAGTAATTTATTATATATTTATATTTCGATTAGAGATAGATACTTTTAATTGTTTCTTTTTTTTTGTTTATCATTTCCATGAAATTTGTATTATATTTAATAGCAGTTTTTTATTTTCATTCGTAAACGCGTATTTATTTATTTAATACGATTCGTGTATCACTTATGAGATTGATTAAATATAACATATGTAATAATTATGGGAAAATTTATTTTTCAGCGAAATAATAAAGTGTGTGTGAGAGAGAGAGAGAGAGAGAGAGGGAAAGATAAAATGAATAAATTTTGTCTACGATACGATAAAGTGCATTCGCGATGCACGTGAAGCTATATGCATATATCTACGATAGATCACCGAGAGGAAGCACTCAAGATTTGCAAGCAGCATCAGCATTTCGGCACGTGAAAGGCGTAGTGCCGAATGCACGGGTTACGACCTTTAGTAGCCCTTGTGCAACGAAAGTGCACGGTGGTCACGCTATAGTATTTCGAAGTGCACTAGCTAATTAGTATCATGCTCGTTTGTCATCGTAACATAATGAATAGAAAGAAGACCATCATCGGAGATTCGTTATTATCTAAGATAAGAACATTTCCAACTATAATACGGACGATGGATTATTTGTTTCTTATTCGCTAATACAAAACAAAACAAAACAGAAAAAAAACATTTGATCATTATTAACGATACACAATTAACGTTTTCCCGAGAGAGACCTACGAACAAATATTACGAAGTTGTAACGCGTTCGATGGAGGGGGGGAAAAAGGAAAAACAAGGTAAGTAAAAAGAAAGAAAGAAAAAAGAAAGAACTAGTATTTTTTACTCGAGAATGTCGGAAAACAATTTGCAACTAGACGAGAGGAAAAAAATAATTATTTCTTAAATCCTTTAACGAACGAAGGGATAAACTAATTAACTCGTTGCTTCTTTTCCTAGTCTCCTCCTCTCCCCTCAAACTACCTTGTATACTTGAGAAAAGGGTTTCGCTAACCCTCCTCCACCCTTTTTCATTTTTTTTCTTTCCTTTTTTCTTTTTGAACTCCGTCTTGTCGTATATCATCTCTATCTCTCCTGCCCTCTTCCCTCCCCCCCTCCCCCCATCTATTCTTTTGCTATCCTTCCTCCCTTAGCCGTCGTCTCCTTTGTTTCGGCTTTTCCTTCCGCGAAGAGTCCAGGTGAATTTATAGTCGCTCTTTTTCAACCGCGAACTAAGTTATAACTTTTTTTCTTGCGAGAAAGAGAGAGAGAGAGAGAGAGAAAATAGAAACAAAACATTTTTGAATTCTTTCGAGTCAGATAATCTTCAAACTTATCGTTCAAAAATTCGTCATTGTTGATATCTTTCATTCGTTCTCTCTCAAAAAAAAAACGATCGATTAAACAAGACGGATTAAACATAATCTTTCACAAATAAACGATGCGTATTATATATAATAATATAATAGCGACGATTAATTGGACATGTGAATTATTGACTGTCACTCAGAGAACACGGCCAATAACGGACATGCGTGAGTAATTATCCTTCGTGGAAAGGACAATAGGGGTTGGTAGGTGGATAGGGAGGGTGGATAGAGAAGAAAGAGGGGAGAGATTGAAAGAGATAGATCGATGCGAATCACGAACTGTCATGCGTCTTAAGACGTTAGAATTATGCATGGTCCCTAAGGAAATAGTCCCAAAGCAGCAAGATACACGTGACTGAGCTGCTCAGCCAAATTGAAATTCGGTCGTACCACCTTTGGGGGTTTCTCCTTAGCGAATGTAGCAAATCTAGAGCACGTACATAACGACGACGACGACGACGACGACGACGTTCACCAGCTGGGTGTGCAACCAACAACACGTTCTCCTTGTATATACTACGTTGGTTGTGCGAATATATATGCGTGTGCATGGTTATATATGCTTTACGTCAGGACGCTCATTTAGCACATGGAGAAATGTCAACGATTAAATGTCAGACATCCGAACCGACTCGGTCCTCCCCCACCCCAACCCCAACCCCAACCCCCACCCCTACTTCCACACACCAACACCACTACCGCAACACCCCACCCCCTTCCTTTCCTTTCTCGATCCATTACCCCCCTCCCTCTCCTTCTTACTCTCGGGAATATTTGGTACTTTCAATGAGCTTCCAGATACTGATGCTGAAATTACATCGTTTTCACATCGGAGGTTGCATCTTCTCGAGTATGCTGGCAGCGAGTAATGCAGTCAACGGTCTGATTTCCAGATAGTCAACTCCTATTCTCTGCTCTCTGTCTCTATCTTTTTTCATTACTTTGCAGACATTAACTCTATTCCTATTAAAATTGATGAGGATATCCGTGAAATATCAAATCTAACGCGATTAAACGAAGAAAGTATAAGAAAAAGAGAGACGGATAGATTGATGTTTGTAATGAAAATATTTGCCGCGATGGGATTAAATGATTCCAGGGAATAATCTTGATCGTGTAACGTGAGAGATCCTTTCTCACGAATTGCTTAAACTTACACAGTTGAATATAACCTTGGCGATTATATTATCATGGAAATGTATTCCCTCCCAAACATTTTCGAGATAACTTTTGTTTCGTTTATTTTACGATTGCAGAAGTTCAGCAACGAAGACACTTCTTTGGTTTATCGCGAATGAACGAGTCTTTCGTTTAAAATTAACCATTTAATTTTTCTTTTCGAAAATACCACACACTCGCACACCCGTCGGATGTGGGTGAGCAAGTGTGCAAGCAACAGAGATGCGGAAAAAAAAATACGAACGTTGTCGGCACTCGTCACTGATGCCGAGTTTACTCGTCGCAATGTTTTGAGGTTAAGCGTGCGTAATAATCGCTCGCCTCTTTCTATTTCTTTTTCTTTTCTTTGCATTAAAATTATTTACTTTTTCGTGCGACGGTGTCTCTCTTCCTTCCTTCCTTCCAGGTTTCCAGGTTTCCATCGTGGGATCCTCTCTCTCTCTCTCTCTCTCTTTTTTTTCCTCCTCTTCCCTAACCATCGTACTCGAGGGAAATTACGCGAGCGGATAATTTTGAGTGGATCGCGAATTTGTCGTCTAACGCAAAGAAAAGAAAAGAATACGACGACGACGACGTCGACGAGTGTTTGCTCGAAATTCATCTTCAACTTGCGGGTGGTGGTGGATGATGATAGTAGCCCCCCCCCCATCAAATGTTTCCTTTCGACTCAATTTTTGTTTCCTCTTTCGTTTCGTCGAAAATAATTTCACGGCGAAGTATTCGTAAAACGAACTTCGAATTTTTCTCTTTTATTTCCCATCGGCCAAATTATTTCTTCAAAATTTCGTGTCCGAAAGGAAGTTTATCGTTTCGCAGATAAAGTGAAAGAAATAACATAGAAGTCATTTTAACCGAACGTAAATCATGGGGATGTGCTAGGTGATGTCGAGATCGGACAATATCCTATCTTGTCTTCAAGGCCGTTTCCGACTTGGACGGAAGGACAAAGGAGATGGGTGTGCACGGTTCGATCGTGTTTCCTGACCATAGCATCTCCAGATCCTAGGATTATACGGAGCTGACACGATACGTTACTATACCACCCTTGGACGAGTACGTGGAACTGACGTAAGCGAACACTTAAACCAACGGTACATGGCATTAAATCCTCGGAGGATCACGGAACTACTTCCAAAAACCTTGGAATCCTTACTCAGAACCACCGTAAAGTATTCCTGTCAACCGTATGGGTAGGTAACAACAACCGTGCCACGAGTTTCTCAAACAAGATTTTCTAAGCTAATACTATTTAATTTCGAGAATAAATTTCTCGATCGATTATTGATAAGAAAATTTCATCGAATCGAATAGAAATAAAATGTAATCTGTAAGATACCAAGAAAATTATTTCAATAATTCTTATAACATTGTTAATAAAATATTTCAGTTATTCGATACAATCGTTATATATATATACGATAGAAGGCATGAATAGATAGTTCCTTTATGGGATTTGCAAATTCAGACCACGAAAGGTCGTAAGGTCAATTTCGGAACGATCAATGCAGGTTTCAACCCTTTCTAGGAAGACCTCGGCTGCAAGAGATGCCAACTGTTGCAACGAGGGAAGAACGCGCCGCTAATTTGCCCGGTTATTCCATGAATGTGCAAGTAACCGAGTTCAACACAAGCAACCTTGCCTCCGCCCTTTTCCTCCTTTCCCCCAAGGAACTTACAACGTATACCACCAACCATCCCTTATTCAAGGTTTAACGTCTGCTAAAATGGCCTCTCTGTTCTTTCTCTCTCAGTTGTTGATGTGTCAATCTACGTCTTCTGTGGTAGGGAAGAAGCCACACATAAGCGTCACATTTCTAAACGCATTCCAAGATAACACCTACAAACCAGAAGGGCTTCCCCCTTTTGCGATGGCGGGAATTTTAAATTCCGCCTCGTATTTTTCTTCTTACCCATTGTAATGGTCCCGCAGATACTGCAACGTCGGTATGATTTTTCAAATACAAAAAGACCCGAGAGAATGGAAAATACTTGGGAATCCTGAATTCCAGCTTTCTATGGTTGGTAGAGGAACGGAAAAAAAGGGGATTACGAATGGGGGTGGGGTGGGGGAAGGGGTTTAACAAATAACGGGGTATTGTTAATTTCTTCGTGGCATATTTAACGAGATCTTTGACTAAATGTTTATGACAAATTATCGATAGCTTAGCTTTTATTATATTCATTGGAATAAGAAAAGGAAAAATGTTTTCTTTTGAATTTACGCTCGAATTTTCATTGTCGTTCATTCATCGACGTTGAAATTTTTCATTACAAATCTTTTACACGAGAAAATATAATCAAGACAAAGTAACCGTCTTGCATCATTAACATATCTATCTTTCTTCTTTCTCTATCACTCGTGATGTATATTGCTCCTCGAATTTACTACGAGTTTCATAGTGCCTACAGCAGCATCGTGAGTTTAGTTATTCGTCTCTGTCAAATTCCAGCACGTCCTTTCTTTCACTATCGCGTCAAGGGTCGTCGGTACGTCCTTAAAACTCTTTAAGATCTATCAAGCTGCGAATTTATCCTTGGTTCGACGATCATAACTCAACCCATAATCTCCGACTCGTAAATGTATTTTTTATGAACCGAATCTCGTAAACCCATCGATCGAACTTAACTTTCTAACGATGTTCTTATCAAAATAATATCATTTTACTAGGAATATAAAGTAGAAGTATGTATAATTTCATAAAATTGACAATTTATCGGGTTTGTTCAAATTTTAATTATCATTCGTAGATTTGTTAGTATATTCATTCAATATCTAAACAAAATTATAAAACATATATATATAATAAAATTATTTATAATAATATATTTATACGGATTAAAATTCATTGTGTATATCGATAGAAAAAAACCAGTAATAACCAGCAACATATATTCGATTAAAAATGGAAAGAGAAAATTTGACGTAGGTAGCACGCATAATATTTTACGAAGCATTAGGGAATCATTTCACACCTGCCACCGGCATCAGATATAATTTATATCCGGCGATAGCGTTGGCAGCGGCTTGGAGGAGAACCTTTCCTGATAGGAAACACGACGAGGGGGTTTACGAAAATCGATTAATTATAATTAACGCAGTCAATTTGCTAGACCGAATTTCGCTCGATCGTTCATCTTTTGCACGAACTAACTGCACCCGTTTACGGATAACTTAACGTTACGTGTTATAGACAGTCGTTGATTCTATATACGTTGATTCTTATCGATTAACAATGTAATGTGTGTTAACCACGTGTGTTACTATCGATTACCTAACATACAATTCAATATCAAAGAGGTAAAGGTTGACGATGATATTCTCCTGGCACAAATTTCACGAAAGTTCAATTCATTAAACGATATATTTATTTAGAAATTGATACTGGCCTGCATGCCGAATGCATCAACGCAAGAAGATAACTGTGGTGACTGGGGTTACAACTCGTTGGTCCATTGTATAATCCATCAAACGTAATGACATCTGTATTATTCTAGTTAATAATCGATCCAAGTATAATTAACCAATCTCACGTCATTTAATATATTCGTCATATATATGTTATATACGAAGGGTTAGCAAGCTAGGTTCGTTTATGGTTTGTAAGCGAATTAGAGTCTGGGGATAATGCGAGTAGTCAGCTGTTATGTTACCCTCTATGTTATTCCATACACACCAACTATGCAATGAATACGCGTTATACAACAGGAACAACGACCCCCTAAAGGCTTTGGATGAAAGCATCTCTCTCACGTTGAAAACTTCTCGATCGATAAGTTTTTCAAACTTTTTCTCACACATACACACACATGAACGTGATCAAGATTGATTAAGATTTTTTTTTTTTCGTACAACTATCACTATCTTCCCTTTTTTTTTTTTTAAATTGATTTTCTCTTTTACCTTCCGGCGTTCCTATTCATTTGCACGAACGAGAACAAAAGTTATTTTTTCCCTAGTTTTTTTTTCCTTCAATTTTTCCGTTCCTTCCTTTTTTCCTTTTTCTTTCCCTATCACTCGCGTTATCCAAATTTCAAGTGTGTTTTTTTTCTATCCTTCTTCTTCTTCTTTCAACCGATTTACCTACCTAACCCATCTCTCTTTCGTCGACTATTTTACTTATCGTATATCTGATTCTTAATCGAATGATAAAAAAGAAAAAGACAAAACGTTCCGACGTGTTTTTTTCCCCTAGTTAGAATTTTTTGAATGACATAAAATAGATTTTGTTATTTAAAGAAAGGATTAATCGCGAGATAGGAGAAACAGAGGTAACGATGGAATTTCAACTTTTTCCATACGCTGAAAGAATATACAAAGAGAACAAAAAGAAAATGATATAGGCCAAACGTTAGATAAAAACTCTGAAAGATAGATAGATAGATAGAGATATTTATAGAAAGGAAAAGAAGACACTGTAACACATCACTCGACATTTGCGTGTCAATTCATAAAGGAAGAGATAAAGTGAGAAACAAAAAGAAAGAAATAAAGAAAGATGTTGCCAAAAGGGAAAGAAAACTGGTTGAAGCCTTGATACAAAAAGAAAAAATGGGGCCTCCCAAATACTTGACGTAATGTAGCAATCACTTTTCTCGTTTTTTTTTTTCTTGCCTCGATCGAGTATGAAGAGAAAAAAAAAGAGAGAAGAGAAAAAAAACAACAAACAAACAAAGGGTGGAAAAGGGTGGTGGTGGTGGTGGTGGGTTTTCTTCTTTCAAGGGTGACACGTAAATCCAGATCTGGAGGAGGAGTATGCTATGGACTCTCTTTTCGAAAATTGGACGTCCTCTGAAAACGCTTCCCTGGTGGCTCGCAAACGGTATACTTTGGGTGCGCAGAAGCAGAAAGAAGCCTGCAAACCAACCAAAGGGGACTTTCTTTCTTCTTTCTTTCTTGCTTTCTTTCTTTCTTTCTATTCAATGGCGACGAAAGAAATTGAGATGGAGAAGAAAAGTAAAAAAAAAAGAAGAAAAAAAAATTAAGGAAAGAAAAGTAATCGGAAGGGGAGGCCTGTAATCCGGAATTTCGCGATTAACTCGACCTAAGCTCGACGATTTGCATGACCTTGAGAACGGATGCAGGATTATTTTATAAAAAATAAAAAAAAAAAAATAAAAGAATTGCACAGTACGAGCCAGCCACTTCGGAGATAGTAAAAAAAAAAGTCTTGCAACATATCGTTTCGTTTCTTTTCGAAATAATTGGAAGAATTATATTCGATTCTTTGATAGATTTTATTTCAAACAGAAACACGTAAAGACACGCGTTGATACATTATTGATTGATCGACGCGATATTGTATTGAGGTTTAAATTTATAAATCGTAGAATCGTCTTAGATATTTTATTTCTTTCTTTTTTTATCTTTTTTTTTCTTTTTTTTTTTTTCATGAAATTCGATTTACCGTTCAGTTTCCGTACCAGCTCTCGCTAGTTGCGAGATTAAATTTAATTTGAGGAAAAGCAAGTGGAGAGATATAAGCAATAATTTAATCTATCCGAGCGTTTTTTTTTATCTCTCTCTCTCTCTCTCTCTTTCCTTTTTTATCCTTTACTCACTCTCTTTCCCTCTGTCTTTCCGTCCGCCAGGAATTAATTTCTTTCATATCTCTTTTTTGCATTTTACGTTGAAAATCTCTCTCCTCTCTCTCTCTCTCTCTCTCTTTCTCTCTTTACTCTCTCTTTCATCCGACGTCCTTTATGCCATCCCGAGCGACGCATTGAGGGACTCAATGTCAGCAGTTTAGACTCTCGCATCAGACTTTGATGACACACTAAAAATTCTCTGTGTAATGTATCGAATATATATAGGAGGTATAGTAAGCGTACGTGGTGCAAGCTTACTCGCGTGCGAGGTATCACTTTTGATGAAAAAAAAAGAAAAAAGAAAGGACAAGGATAGAGAAAAGGCCGACTCTCTCTCTCTCTCTCTCTCTCTCTCTCTCTTCTCTATTTCTCTTTCTCTTTCTCTCTCTTTCTCTCTCTTGCAGCACCAACAACGTTGGTAGTGCGCTTTGAAAATTCAACGACAAACTATAATCCGTGTATTCCGGAAAAGGAAGACCTGTCATGGGGTGTTTGGTAAAAGCGTGTAATAACCCGCTGGACCATGTATATACACGGTAGCAATTTTTCTCTGTCATGCTACCCAACACAACTACTATTACTACTACTACTATCGTTCATTTTATTTTTTCTTTTCTTTTTTCTTTTTTCTTTTTTCTTGTTTTTTTTTTTTTTTTATGTGTTTATAGTACATAGCTTCCTCGGAGCTTAATAGTTCGAACGGTGAACCCATCGGTCGAACACATATCGTGCCGAAAATAAAAGACGATATCGGCTGAAACTGATAAAGAAACTGGAAAACCGAAAGCGAAGTTTAACGAACTGAGACTTCGTAGTGTGTTCGTAAGATTTATTATTATTTTTGTAATCGTTTAATAAAAAAATGTTACAGATAGATTGTAAGATATGGGGGTGGGATGGGGGGGGGCTATCGGTTTAATGTTCAAATCAAATTTTTCCATTTTAATTCTCGTTCTCGATCGATCATTTCAATCCCCCCCTGCCCCTTACCGTCGAATGATTCGAGAGCATCGTACAAAATATAAATTTATTCCCGTACGTGTGAGGGGGGGGAGGAGGGGGAGGGGGAGGTGGGAGTTGTTCAAACAGCGCGATAAAAAAATATTTTTCAATTGTTATTTTTGCAACGCGGTTATTATTTTACCGAACGGACGAAAATTCGTAAACGTCGAGTCGTACTCGTTTGATTTGGAAAGCGGGCGCGAATTAAACTTACGAATAAACGCGGTTCGCCTGGTCTTTCGATATTTACTACTCGAATGTACTAAAAAAAAAAGAAAAAAGAAATCAATTCGTTTAATAGGAAAATAGACGTTTTCTATGGCGAATTCGGAAATAAATAAAATCGATCAACGATCGAGATCGATCCCCTTCGTTAACGAACGAAACGAAAAACCTCATCATCGACGCGAATTTACTAACGATCGATGTCTTTTCGAGTATACCTATTTTATATCGTGTGTCTAAAATGGATCTCGTTGGTAGCAGCTCGTTTTATCTCTCTAACTCTCTCTCTCTCAGCACTCAGTATGATTAATTCGACAGGTAAATTCGACCACTGCACTTCATTTTCTGGCGGCCGCGAACGCACGCACCAATTTTTTTTTTCGTCTAAATACCTATCGGCAAAATAATGTTTCTATCCTTTTTTTTTGTTACGCACTTTACGTCGACCGCGTTTCTCCAAAAAAAAAAAAAAAACAGAAAAAAAATAAAACCCCCGTAGATTTATGTCGGAGATAAAACGAGGTGGCTTTATTTAAAAATCGGTGCCGTCAAGTCGCAACCCGACGTTCATTTTTATTCGACGCAAAACGATCGATCTTTCTTAAACACACGTTAGGAATACTCGTCGAAGAGAGAGAAAAAAGGAAAAACTCTCGTTGAAAGCTCGTGAAGAGAAGAAAATCGTGAAAGGTTAGTGATTACGAAATTAATTGACGTAATACAAATAAATGAAGAAAATAATCGAAAAAGCTTTAAATAAATAATTTCGAAATTTTCGCGAGTTCGTATTCATTGTTTATCCATCGTCAGAAAATTTGTACGCGTTGCGTTTTTCACGATTTACAATAATAAACATTTGGCAAATAAATTTCAACGAAAATTCTTTGGGCGTATAAAACGTGTAATATAAAACGATACGAAAATATATATTTTCTTATAAGATTATTAAATTATTTTATTATTATATATTTTATTATATTATTTATATAGTATTATATATAATACTATATAAATAATATAATAAAAATATATATATATATATAATAAATATATATATTATATATTTTATTTATATTATTTATATACTATATTAATTATATTATTTAATATAGAAAATATCGTATAGGTAGATAATAGAATATTTTTGGGAAAACGTTGTTTAGGTGGTAAACGAAAAAGTCTTACAAGTCGATTGACGATTTGCCTGGAAGGAGAGAACGATGGTTGAAGTTACGTCTCGTCGTATCAAAATTCAATTCTACAAATTTCGCCGAACTTTTACGTCTCCCGTTATATCTTCGGAAATTCCCACTTTTCCATTCGTAGGAAGTCGAAGTGATCTCGAAAATGGAAAGGGATGGTAAATAGAGAACGTTCCGTGGCACCCGACGGATACGCGAACGAAGGAAACACCTGACGAGAAGGGTTACGGCCATTTCCGAATCGATTTCGATAATTCGATAATCAATCGATTCCGAATAGTAACTTCCCCACTCAATGTTCTTTCTCGACGTTTGGGGTTGGATTTTGATAAAAAAAAAAAAAGGAACAAGAAAAAAACATTCGCTCCACGGCCTATTTCCTTCCCTTGTAGCTTCGCGGAAAAGAGGGGGGGGCCTAACTTTTCAATCGGGCATAGATTTCCCTCAACTTTTTTCTTCCTTTTTTTCTTTCTCCCAAATATATTTCATTCGTTTCAATTTGAATCTCGTAATAAAAAATTTACATCCTTCTTTATTAACGTAATTGCATAAAGATTTTTTAAATTTCGCAATCGGTGAATCTTCTCCTCGTTCGTTTAAAGAGATTATACGAACTAAGAACAAGGTCATTTGATAAAACGAAATGAATGATAGATAGATAGATGAAAAGAAAGAACAAAAAAAGAAAGAGGAAAGGGTAAGGATAGTAAGTCGTTGAATTGATTCTTTCCAGGTTTGTGGCCTAGAAAATGTTGCCGACGTGCGTCAATTAGCATTCGATCGTGTTCTGACCGAGCTGGGGAAAAGAGATAATAGATAAAACCTCTGGAAAGGTAGGAAAAGCAATCGTTATGCGGATTAAATCAGACATCGTGGTACTCAACTTGCATCAAAATAATTACATGGTTCTCACGAAAAGAGAATTAAAAAGCTTACCAGCGAGAGAAAGAGAGAGAGAGAGAGAGAGAGAGAGAAGGATAGTTTGACCCATCAAATAAAAATAATAATTTCTCTCTTTCTCGCTCTTTCGTTACCCCTATTTTCATCTACAACAACAACAACAACCCCGTTTGCCGCTGTATTTTCACCGAATGATTTTCACGTTAATTTTTATTCGCAAATTCAAAAATACAATAATATTTCATGAAACTCGAAGAGAGCACACAGAGAGCAGTAATTATATTATATCATTAGAAAAGAAATCCTGAAAAATCTCTTGGCATACGCATAACAATGGAAAGTATACAAAAGCGCAACTCGAAAATCGTTCGACTGTGTGATACGAGGAGGAGCTTCGTCGAACGAACGCGAATAGGAAAGCCACGAACGAACGGCAAACAAATAATTTCCACTCGTTTCAACAATGATGTTAACGACATTGAATCCTTTTCAAATTGATTCTAATGAGACACCCACTTGTCATTCGGGAGGACTGACGACTCTATCCCTCTATTGAGACTTTTATCGTTGTTACCTGATTTTTTGTTTCTTTTTTTTTTTTTTTTCCTTTGCATATAACATACCTATCTACCAACTTAACGTATATACGTGTTCGTACAAGATCAGGATCACCGGACAAAATGTCGAGTAAAGCGTCGAACAATACAGCGGTGAACAACGCCTCATGCGAATACGAAGAGTGAATTTACGCTTGCGTAATTATTTAACGAGATTCATTTGTCCCGATCGATGATCGAAAAGAACGTCGGTGATCTGTTGTTATCCATAGTAAACTCGAAGTGAGGGGAAGAGGTGGGTGGGGATCGATGGAACATATGACGCACGTATCCAAAGTGCTCTCGTTGAATGGGGCACAAATAACTTACGTGTCGACGACGATGATACTCCTACTCGAGAACACAATGGGGCCTTCTTGTTCTCGTTTTAATTTGATATTAGTTTTCTTTCTTTTTTTTTTTTTTTTTTGCAATTTGCTCGATTGGTATTAATGATCATTAAAAGTATCTTTCGTTGAACATGCTTATCGTCTCGTTCCTCGCATTCCGCACGTCGTAGCACAAGTACCAAGTTATTTTAATTATTGCTTATATTATACTTGGGTATTTGATAACTTCGCTCATCCGTTCATTCGTTCGAATGTTCGTTCGTATGTTCGTTCGTTCGTTCGTTCGTTCGTTTGAAACGAGTTCGCAAACATCCACACCCCGACGTTCAATTCTAACATTGAAACATTGATGTGTAGCCAGTGATCCAGTTAGAATCCGGTTCGAAATTAAGAGTACTTTTAGTATTCAACGAATACCACGTTCCGTGTTCGATATTTGTCTGTCGAATTCCACACGTGGACCTGTCAAAATTTGAAAATTCATTTTTATAGATTGTAATTAGACGAATATGCATCTCAAATATATTTCCAATTCAATGCGAGAGTCTGTTCACGTGACACTATACACACACACACACAGGCAAACTTTATATCTATATAAATACGTGTACACGAAGTTTCCGTCGATTAATCGAGGATAAAATCCAGAAATTCAGTTTGCCACGATCAACGTTTTGCGAGATATCCCGAGGTTAATTAAGGATTAAGTTAGTACAGGTTGAGCACGCCGCCCATGCTGATGCTAATTGCACGATGCTCTTTCCGTGTATCGCCAATGATTTCGAACCATCGAATTTAGTTTTAATCCAACGATCCTGTTCACTCTTTTCGTTACGATTTTCAGATTCGTTCAATTCCATCCAATTCCTCTTCGAAAGTAGATACCGTTATTTTCCCCCTGATAAAACGTGTGTGAAAGTGAACAAATATCGAGAGTTACCATTTACACAATGAAAATATATATACATATATATATAAATATATATGTATTCAGACAAAACGATCTGATGGATAGCTTCGTCGACAAATTTATTCGAATTTTCGACAACTATGTGAAATATAAATATTTCTATGTTGCATTTTTTACAATAGCTCATATTAATGGGTAAATATTTACACACATGTGCTTTCTCTCTTTTTCTCTCTCTCTCTATATATATATAAAATACATTAAGAAAAAAAATATCAGCATGATATATACGCATATTACGGCAAACAAAATTGACCTACATAAGGTTTAGCCTCGCGATATGGCGCCGAAGCGTTTTACTATAGTACTTTTACTTTACGATGCGGTGTAGGTAAGTACGTAACACGTGCTTTTAATCTACCACTATATCAACGATAATGGATCGTAGTTGTGAAAGTAGTTATATATAAATATATTTGAAAAAAATATTCAAAGTAATTACGATTATAAAAGATCGAATTGAATCGATTTTTTTCAAATTATCGTTTCAAAATGATCAGAGCTCATTGAAATGAAATTAAACGATTATAAAACGATTTAACCAATGAAAAAAATATACTTTACGTCGATAACCATAAAGGATATATTACGTTAGTTTGATATTAATCATCACCAAATGTTGTACACCTGAGAGACATAAGCGACGATCATCTTCTCTCGCAGAGTTTGAGTACTCAGCTGACGTGACAACTGGTTGCTAATTACAATACCGATAAAATAACGTCTTAAGCGTTAGGAGGAGAGAACGTCGGTAGTATAACGCGTTATTAATTGTCGATTACTCGACCCAAATATCGTTTAATCTAGCGTTAGAAACTCGAAAGTCATCGTTTAAAACTTTCCCTCGATGAAGAAAACGAATGTGTGGGACGACGTTTAATAACTTGACTATATTATCAGCTTTGACGGATCAAAATTGCCAACGAGGAAAAAGCGTTTTGGTTAATATAGTCGAATAACGTTAACAAAAAATCGAGATAAACTACTTTTCCCATCCCCCCACTCTCCCCACTCTTCCACTTTACGATATTAAACGTAACTTGTGTCATAAACACACCAATGTATACACTGAGAAACATAAACGTGCGTTTGTTCACGCGTGTTATATTAATTAAGCTTTATAATTTTATTTATTATAAATATATTTATATAATTTTATTTATTATATATATATTTATAATTTTATTTATATATTTTTATATAATTAATTAAGCTTTAAACTTTAATACGAATAATTTGTCTATTTAAAAGATCTATCAGGATTAAAATAAAATGTGTCAATGTATAATTTAACAATGTTAATTTAACAATGTGATAGTTACGTTATATCTTTACGAAATTTCATTTCGAAAACTGCCTATATAATTCTTTTGCATAACATTGATTTTTCCTTCCTACAAAGTTCTTCGTGCAAATTGGAAAGAAATCGAATCCTCTACAGCGAGAGATCTCTGCTAGAAAAACGAACAATCGTGGAAGTCGATTTTCCATGAAAATTCGAATCTGTAGTTTAATACAGTTAGTAATCGAGAGCAAAGAAAAGTTAATGAATTCGTATTACTGCAAGGAGATCCCAAAGTGCAATTCGGTCGGCACGATTGAAATCGTAACATTTATATTTCCCCCCTTATGCCCCCCCCCACCCGCCTCCTCCTCTTCCCCACCATGGAATCTATATTATCGAGCATGAAATGAAATTCATTTCTAATAGACAGTTATAAATCTTTTATACTCTTATTTATATTCCATTTAAAATCCAATTATTTGCTTACTTTGGAATCGATTAACCTATACAATTTTTTTTCATAAAAATTATTAATCATTTGTTATATATATAAACGAACACATTTATTTCAACGAATTAAAATAATGTTAACTTTATGCCTTGATTTCTTCTTACGGAATTTAATGAAAAAGTATTCCAAATACTTCAAAAATTGATTTTATCTGTAAGAATTCAATATCGTTCATAACGCGACAATTATTTTAAAAATTACTCTTGACCGTGATAACGCAGTCGGATAAATTTAATCGAATAGTTATTACGATAGAACGTTAAGAATAAACGTAATGATTTAGTCACGATGATCAGATAAATCATGTGATTTAATTAATTTATATGGTGTGCAGTTGATGACAATAATGGAAGTACGTGGGGAAAAGATAAAATGAAATTGATCCAGTTAGATGCGAATATCCCTTAATGTCTTGAATATTTGGCAACTGATACCCTATCGTTGATTAGTAGTAGCAATTACAGTCTTGTACTGATCTCTAATGGCTTTATGCAGCTCACCAATACAGAACCTGGATCAATGCTACATAGATCATTGTTACGCGAAATACCATGGTTGGAGAACCTCGAGTTTCGTAGGTAATCCTATCAACGAGCTAGGAGGCAGTGGTTTCAATAGATGACCGAATCTTGCTCTAGATTAACATACTAACCTTGAACATACAAGAAACTAGGTTACCTTTTACAAAATATATTTTTCATATGTTATACTTAGAAAGAAGTAATAAAAATGCGTACATTCGTAATTCAATCTCACTGTTAGGAAATGTAACGATGAAGTTTTATACCTTTGGCAGATTAATTCTTAACACTTGTGAAATTTTATCTTTCTTATCTTAATATGTATAGTCGTATCAATTTAAAACGTAATATAAAGTAAAATATTGAAAAATAATATGATAAAATATATGAAACTATGAATTTTGATTACCTGCAATTCAACGTGAATTAAGATGGATCACATATAACGTTATATTTTAGTCTGATATAACAATGATGATAGCAAAAGTTATATAGCTTTTCGGTTTGCAAAAAAAACACCCAGAGTCGATACAAAAAGAGCCTGACTGGGATTGGTTGTATAGAGTTGTTGCGCAGTGAATGCGATAAAAAACAAGTTGCCAGAGAAGAAGTTTACGAAGCACGGCAAGTGTCTTCTCACTTGTATTTTTTTTTGTTTTCTTTTTTTTTATTCTCTCCCATTACAGTACCCGCTTTCGTTAGGGAGAACTTTTCAGAAAAAGGTTCGAAATAGGTCGAACGTTTGCGAAGGTACTCGAAAAATCGACTGCCGCTTCAGCATCGGAGAAAAATCACCATTTTTCGAGTCAGCCCTCCAGACCCACCCCCCCTCCTTCGACGACCTGACTTGCGCTAACGAGCAAACACAGCTTCTCTTCTCGTTTGCAGAGAATTGACTGACCCACTAACATGCCCGGGTTGGTTCCTGGATACGTGGGACGACGAAGCTCGTGAGTCGACAGTTGCAAAAGAGTACGAGAATGAATATCCCGGGTTAATGTCATCGATATTTTTAGGGGACCTTGCTTTTTAAACGATGATTACGCGAATTGGAATTGGTGATACGGTTTAACGATCCTTTCAATTTCAATCATTCCTATCTTCCTACTTTTTATTCGCAGCTCGTACGAAACCTTACTTCGAATAATTGGAAAGAAAAGAAAGAAAATGAAAAAAGAAGATTGTATAAATAATCGATACGGATCACGACGTTTATAACAATGTACTCGATACGATGAAATTTTCTAAATTTGAAACAATTAGCAAGTAACCACTCTCGTACGTTCTTTGATACGTCCGATGACGAGAAACCTGTTGTGTTCTAGTCGCGCGACACGAAGCTCGTATCTACCTAGGTAAACGTAATAAATGGCGTGTTGGTAATTGCACCTGCCAGGATGATGATCGCTCTCCTACGATATCGTCAAATTTATCACACTACTACTTGCTAGTCTAATCGATAATAATCTCTCTCTCTCTCTCTCTCTTGGATCTTAACAACATACTATAATTATTTGATTTTTTCGCTTAATTAATAATGAATCATTTAATCGCGTTGTATAAATATATTCGATATATTTTTGTCTTCAATATCACACTTGTTAATTATCTCAAGAAAATATAGTTATCAGCGTTAATTCTCTATTTATCAATGATTAACGTATCATGATACGAATTCGCAAATTTACTTTTATAAAATGAATAATAATATCGTTGACGTATGTACAATTCTCGAATAAAGAATACAATTTTGAAAAGAAGTCGACGAATACTATACACACGTTTACGTGTGGGTTGTGGTTGATTATATGAAACAACGACACAATCACGTTTCAACATTCATCTTCCATAAGGTAATGGCTTGCTCGTATGCTTATATCTCTAAAAAGCAATTCGCGAAACGATCACGGTCGAAATCATACGATTGGAAGCTTAAAGAAGTCAGCACAGTAATGAATCATACTACGTTAACTGTGTTCTCGAGAAGCAGAACGAACCATTCTCACACTCGCAATTAATCATCGTCACGGAAAAAGCAATTGGGTCAACGCTTTCCTTTACCTTTTCTCCTTTTCTATTTTCACTCTCTTCTTTTATTTCTTTTTTTTTTCGTGAAAACGATCGACGAACAGAAGAGACAGAGACAGAGAGAGTGGGAGAGAGAGAGAGAGATAGGATGAGAGATATATACCAAGCAGCGAGACCTGCGAGACGTAACTAATAATATACGAGGAAGGCATTAAGGGTCGCTCAAAAGTTCGGCCGAGCATAAAGTCAAACTAAAACTCCTGTGTCATCTGTATTATAATCCGCTGAACTTGGCGATGCTGTTTCACAAGTTCCACCTCGTCTAACTCCTCCAAACCAACAAAACTACATTTAAAAAAAAAAAAAAAAAAAACAAAATAAAACAAAAAAAAAAAAAAAAAAAAAAAAGAAAAAGAAAAAAAAGAAAAAAAAAAAAAAAAGAGAGAAAAAGCGAAAGAAAAAAAAAAAAGAAAAAAAAGAAGAAAGAAAAAAACACACCACCCGCCAACCAACAACACTAACATCTATCATCATCCGACTCTCTCTCTCTCTCTTCTTATGTCTCCTTACTGCACGTGAAGTTAGTTCTTCAGGTCGAGAAATCTTCTTCTTCTTCTTCTTCTTCCTCCTCCTACTCTTTTCGGAACAGAGAAGGAGGGAAGCCGCTTTTCAACTACCGCGACGGTTCTGCACGCTTAATTGTATAATCGCGAAATTTCATCGCACAGGAATTTAATATTTCCGTTGTTGCGCGCGAGTCTAGTGTGTACATGCAACGAGAAGGAAGTGCATTGGACACGCGATGACGGAAGGTGAGCGTACACGCGGATCTATGCGATAACTCTCTTTCTATATATATATATAAGGTGTTGAGTAATGTAAGAACACAAGTATGATGAGAAGGGAGGAAAAGGGTAAAGGGAAATACGAATCTGCTGTGTTACTACTTAACTATGTCCTCGAAACGACGACGACGAATTCCCAAGCGAGTTTTACTAATTACCAGAATATTTATTTACCTCCTCTTACCTTTTGCCATACCTATCTCTTTCTTTTTTATTTCTTTTTTTTCTCTCTCTCTCTCTCTCTCTGATTTTCTCCCTTTCTCTCGATGTCCTCATAAACTATGACGCAATAAGTTTGCAAGCTGCTTCTAGACCGAGCGTCGTAAGAACGTTATAAATTATTCATAAAATAATTCCACCGATGAACAGAGAGAAAGAGAGAGAGAGTGAGAGAGGGGGGAGAAGGGAGGATTCGTTGTCCTCTGATATCTCCTATCTGTTTTTTTTTTATTCTCTCTCTCTCTCTCTTTACTCGCGTACATTTCGTTGTGTAACGCGAGGTTGATTCATTCTCTCTATTTCTTTTTATTTTTTATATTTCTCCTTCGTAAAAACCACTCGGAGAGGGAAAAAAAAATTGTTAATTATCAAAGGATCCTTTTTCTTCTTCTTCTTCATCTTCTTCTTCTTTATCCAATTAGTTTGTCTCGCGAGAAGGACTACTAAGGGCTCGGAGCCAAAGTCGGAGCATAATCATGACTTCCTAGGCGACTGGGAATTTGCATCAACGTGTTACACTCTAAAACGTGTATATTATGCGGGTAAATGTATGTATGTATGTATGTATGTACGTAGGTGTCGAGTATTTTGAGAGTGTGTTTGTAAACTCGGAGGTGAGATCGACGTAGACACCGTAGGCGTAATCCTCTACTCGCCCGCTTAGTGGTGCAATGGACAAGGTCTCAATGGCGACGAGAGGGTGTGGTGAGAGGGTGTGTGGCGAAGGGAGGAGAAATGCTTGTAAACAGCCAAAACCGTAACCACCATCGTCGACTTTGACGCCTACGTTTCTGACACTTTGCTTGATAGATAAAAGATAGATATTCAAACTGTGATATAATATATTCTAACTTTGATATTCTGCCTTTTACACCTTTTTTTTTATTATTATCGCCAATAAATAATTATAAAATTGTGTCAAAAGAAAAAAAAAAGACTCCTCTCGTTAACATTAATTTTACAATAATATTTATAATATATTAATTATAAATAATTTATAATTACTAATTAAATTATAAATTATTATCATTTAATTTATAATTAATATTTATAATTTTCGACAATAATATTACGTTATTGATGTATCTATCTTTTTTTCGTAAGTAAATTTCTTTTCATTTTCTTTAAGGAAGAATCTTTCGTCTATTGTCTTTCATCTTTTACAAGATAATATTATCGTGTATCTCTCGCATATAATAGAATTATACGAAATTATATAATAATTAGAAAAATTGTTATAACGAGATGGGTGGGTGGTTGTGGGTGGGTGGTGGTGGGGGGGGGGGGTTATATTATACAATAATTCACGGTAATTCAGTGTAATTAATAATGTCGGCTGCGGTAGACGTCCACCGGTGAAATTCTGAAATCCATATCTCCACATTCGTGTCAGCCGAGCACGCATAATTTATCGCGTGTACGCACCGAACCGAGGGACGGCGGAGGTATAATTAATCGCGTAGCCTTGGGTCGATATATTCACGCCGTTCTTATGTTATCTGTAATGATGATGCGTGTAGAAGCGGGACAATGGAGAAACAAAATGAAAGATTCGATATTGCGATGGTCGTCGATTTGTTGCGTTTATAAGTAATGAACATTTCCCATAAAATCATTTAATTGATGTTTTTCATTCGTTATTATAATACGAAGCTCGAATTACAAAGGTTTATGACAAATTGATCCTAGATGATTAATTCGTCGTTTCATTATTTTCGAGAAACTTCAAAGTGCCGCTGAAAAAGATAAACTTTTCGGATAGACACTGTATGATTAAACCCAATTTTCATTTCGTTCCCTAGCACATGAATTCGGGTATACGAACGCACTATAATTAAATCACTGATATCCACCACAGGATAGGAGTTGGTGCCAGTATTAAGCTAACTTTTGCCGGATGCTGGGAGTAGATAAAGAGAAAGAGAGAGAGAGAGAGAGAGAGAGAAGCCTTACTTTAACCGGAAGTTACATTCTCGTTGCTGGCTTCGTATTAACATATAGATAAACTCCTGCAGTATATTCTACGTTCTGTGACTCGCTAGTGCTTACTAAACAAAGCTTCTAATATTAAGATCGAAAATCTTAAATTTATGACAGCCATCCGGTGATAAATATTCTAACGAACTATTTCATAGTATCACGTGTCTCTATGTATATTTATTTGGGAATGAAATAATCTTCATTTATATTTTTATATCTATACTTTGCGCTCTATTAAATAATGATCGGTATTAAAGGTATTTTTTCTTATCGAAAACAGTTTGAACACATTTTTATGAATCACGACGACCATTGGTCTTATCCAACCATCGAACAAACCTCGGGGCTATGCGTTAAAACAAAACGAATCGAAGAAGTTTGTTTTTTTCGTTAGTTTACTTTCCACCTATCAGGCAGAATGAAAACGAATCGAATTTTGAACATTCGATCCTCTCTAGTTGTTTTTCCTTCGCGTTTTCAAAGAAACGTTTATAACGTTATTTAAAATAGATCACGATAGGTTTTCTCTCTCTCAGTTTCCGTGTTGCCGGTGTTCCCCAACGAACAAAAGCGATTTCGTCGTACATGCATGATTTTCACCTGGCTCGTGTCACGTGAAATGAGGAAGGGGGAAAAGACCTGTTATCAGAAGGGAAGAGAAGGGAACGCGCCAACACGCGCATTACGTTTAATGTTCGTAGCAAATGTGCGTACGATAAGGGTCCTTGTGAGCCGCCACCACCACTGTGTGTGTTCTACCACGCGCAACACGTTGCGAGTGCAACATGTACACGAATTATAATTGGCCAGATGCACGTTATACTTCGTGCAAACATATGCAATATAAATGCGTATACGTGTTTGTGTGTGTGTACTTACGGATGTATATCAGGACACGTGTGTAAACTTCCATACGTGTGTATAGAATGAAGATTGTCGTTTTATCGACACCATTGTTGCAAGCCCTAGCTAGCTATTTCCCTTTCCCTTTCTCTCTGCCATCGACAAAATCGAGCAACTTGCTTGCTTGGCCTCGTAACATTGCGCGTCGTCTCTTGGCATTTGATTTTTATATGCCATCGTAAAATACCCTGGTCTACTATTTCTCTCTCTCTCTTTCTCTCTCATTTTCTCTTTTCGAGTTGTTCAACGTTGGTTAAAGTATTCGATAAAGTTTGTCAGTTGGAATTCCAAGCGATAAGTTCTTTTACATTCTCTCTTTTTATTATCTTTCTTTTTTTGCTGCCTTTATCGATTGCTGAACAAAAATTGCCACGCAATTTTTAATCGTCTTCTTCTTCTTCTTTTTTCCATTCTTCTTTAGATCTTCGAAGGGACGAAAACAACGGGGAACCTATTTGTATTGCAAATTGGCGTGTAAGAATAACACGAAGAAGTTAGGTAACAAGAAGAAAACTAAGCGATCGCATTAATTGCGTACGAAGGGTTGCAACTTTTCCTTTCCTTTCCTTTCCTTTTTTTTTATCCGCGAAAAATGAGAATAAGAGAGAAAAGAGAAGAGTTAGTTATACGAATCGGATCTTCCGAATTATTGAAAATAATTTTTGTCCAATGGTTGTGACAATTTTAATCGCATAGTATTTAGCGAAATAAACGTGCCAACGTGGGAGATGATACACACACACACATATATACACACACAGACAAAATGGATTTAATTTAGAAGGATAACGGTAAACTCAATTGCATTTGCGTCGTTAAAATTGAAAGAGAAAGAGCACGCTCGTTGTCAGAAATCGACCACGTACCATTTTCGTATGGGATGATAATATCGAATTTCAATCAGTATTGGTGAATCAATGTTACCTAATGTTATACGTATTTCATGATGTAATTAACATACACGCGATTACACATAGTCAATATGCGTTTTATGAAAGCAACAGTCATGGAATAGCGAAACGAATAAGAAAGAGAAAGATACACCTGGTGTGTGTGTGTGTGTTCGGGCTTGCGGGCTTATTTCCTTTTGAAATATTAATCGTAAAGCGATAGGATAGCAAACAACGTAACATCGTGAAATCCATTGCGTGTTTCGACGGTTTCGCTAGACTAAAATAACGACGACGACGACGACGACGAGGACAACGACTACGACGATGACGATAACAACGTACCGAGGGCTCGCTCGTCATGTCACGTCGAATCGCATTAAAGCTCGATTCCCAGTGAATTTCCCCGAAGAAACTTGTGCTCGGCAACGACGCAGCAGCAACGACGAAGAAATCGATTACTAACTCGTCTAGGTAGACACGTCGCGTGTTGCGAATTCCTATTGATCGACATCAAAGGGAAACCGGTGTTGGTCTGGTGTTTCAAACGTTTGAAAGAAAATCGAGGTTGCTGAGTTTCATTTTCTAAGATCGATGGATAACGATCCCGACGTATATCCTTCTCATTACAACTGTAAATATTAAATCTAGACAAGTCTTTGTAAAACCTTTTCCTTCGTTATGTCACGATAATACTTGTAATGCATGGAACGAATATTACTTTTTTCCAACTTCAAACTTTTCATCGATCGTCTAATAGCTTTTTTCTTACGATCAAAAACGTCATATATTTCATTTTGAATTTCGCGTAATTCGTTTAATCGTTTAGAAGAGTCATTAAATTTATTTTTATTTAAACACTACGATAGAATTCATACAACAACGATCAAAGAATTTATGAATAATGATTTTTGACGGATTTGATTAACTAGAAATTTGTAATCTTAATTTGATTCATTTATATACGTGTGTATATCAAGCACCACATGGGGCAGGGGCACCGTATGTGGTATGCACGTATTCAATTCATATTCAAACTTATGTCAGGCAACATTACTCCCGTTTCATGATTTTAATCCGAAAGACCCGGGGATTGCACCGTGCCAGCTTTTACCGTCACGTTAGCAAGCGTTACGACTGACACGGCGACGTCTCACAGTGCGCGCCCTGCTTGTACCTTGCACCATCGTGTATTCGCTTTCGAACAGAACGATTTGAGTTTCGCATTTCCAGCCAGGCTATTGCTCCTTCTTCTCTTCTCTTCTCTTCTCTCTTCTTCCTTTCACGTCGCTTCCAACCTGTTACGGCGATCGTAAAGTGTAAGACCAAAAGTGATCTCGTCTACCGCAACGATATACGAAAGGAAATGCTAAAACCATCGCAATTTATCTAGCGAAACCATAGATTTGCTTTTATCGTTGAGTATGTCTGCGTATATGTGAGAGAGAGAGAGAGAAATATCTAACATTTTGTTTATGACGAGAAGAGATATGCTGATCTCATGCTACTCAACATTGTCGTTACTTTAAATGTAAATTCAGATTCGTTTTTAAAAGAAATATTTCAAAAAGATAAAGATAAATTTTCTTTTTTATCTCCTAATGATTATTATAGTTAAAGGAAATATAATAAATATGATAAATTACGTTCCTATGAATTATCGTTTAAACGATATTGGTATTAAATATAATTAAACTGCTAACAATAATAATCCAGAATAATCTATAATAATCGAGGAGGGTTTGGATAAATAATTAAATGCGGATATAAACGCAAACGTTAAGGTAGAGAGAATATTTGAGAAAATAACACAATTCAAGAAGGTTATGAAACGTTCAAAAATATAATATATATATATATATGCAGTTTACCTAGAAACTTTAATATCAAAGCTGAGCGCTAACGTCGGATATTTTAATGATCGCCGAGACCCGGCAAAACGAGAATGGAAAACCGATTTGCCAAAGAAATAATCGAGGAAAAATATTTTTTTTCTTCTTTTTTTTATTATTTCCTTTTATTATTTTCTCTTTTTTTTTTAATGCGGAGATCGATCGTAGGAGCTCGATGAAATTCTCGACACGGCAATACGAGTGAGGGTAATCAAAAAGCGGTTTGCTACGAAAGGTAGCAGTGGTGGTGGTGGTGGTGGTGGTGGTTGGTCTCGAAACAACGGCAAAATGAAAATAATTATCGCGGTATATAAAAATCGTGGCGAAAGATTGTGGTGGTGGTAGGGAAAGAGGGGGGAGGGGTCCTATCAGCAATGCGAGAACGTATAGCTATGAACAGGTCGGTCGATGAAAATCTATTAGCAACGAAATCCGACGTGAGCGCGACAAATTAGAGAATTAATTGTATAAATCCCTTGGCCCGCGAAGTGGCGCAGGCAGCAGCAGCACCAGCAGCAATAGCAGCAGTAGCAGCAGCAGCAAGCTCGACGTTACCGTTTCGCTTGTAGTAGAAATGATGAAAAGGGTCGAAGAGTGTGGAGGGTTCGTTCGTTCGTTCGTTCGTTCGTTCGTTCGTTCGAAAGTGGGCTGCTCTGGTGGCAAGGAGGGAGGAGGAAGAATTAGGGCCGGGGGACGGGGAAAAGGTGGGTGAGGGTGATGGTACGGGGGAAACGTGAAAGAGGGAGAGAGAACGAACGACCACGGTAATCCCTTTTCGAATTTCCACGAACTCTCTCGCCCGTAAATTGTCGTACAAACCATCGGAAATCGTTCGCGAAGCGTTAATAATGCAATTTAATTTTAATAACAAGCGATATTGAGAGCGTCGGCTGTTACGAAAGACGAATTCCGGATGGTTTCTCTTAGAAACGTATATATTATTTCGCGTCGCCCTTATTCTCTCTTTTTCCCACTTTCTCTCTCTCTCACTCACTGCTATTATTCTCGTTAAAAATGGCAAATACGCTTTCGATAAGAGAATAGTATTATCGGAAAACTATTAAACGAGTTATCGATTAACGACCCTTCTACGTTTCTCTCACTTTCTTTCTCTCTCTCTCTCTATTTCTATCCATTTCTCTCTTGTCTTTGCCAAAAGTTTCTCACAACTGGAGAATTCAACTTCGAGAGCGGCGTATTAATTAACTTCCACCTAGCAAAGTGATTTGCAGGAACGACGTAATAAGACGATCCTCTCGTTCGCATTCGCGGGGGAAAGAAGAGGACGCGACGCGAACAAAATTAATGCGACATAATTTCAAAGTGCGGCATTCTAAGTTGTTGCTTGCGGCAAAGAGAAATAGAGAGAAAGAGAAAGAGAAAGAGAAAGAGAAAGAGAAAGAGAAAGCAAAGCGTTGAGAGAACATAAGAGAAAGACGAGATTGTTGCGAGACGACTGCTGTTGCTACTGTTAGGGTGGTTGGACCGATCGTAGGTAATCAGCGTACACCACGTCGGATTACTACCAGAAGTGGTGGCGAGTAAAGAAGCAAGAAGGGGATAGACAGGAACTACTGCTACTGCTGGTGCTGGTTCTGGTTCTGCTGCTGCTGCTGGGTCAAACGGATAAGGGGGTTAATTTGAGTTAATTCGCGTAATTAGTAGGAATAATTAAAGCACTGAGTTTCCAACCTAAACTAATTCCACCCCCATCATTATCATCATCTTCTTCTTCTTCTTCTTCTCGCTCTCACTAGCGTGACGTTTAATAACCGACCATATAACTTATTCGAATGGAGAGGAAAAATGAAATTTCTCGTTTGCAAAATGATCGATCGATCGATCGATCGAAAATCTTCAGGAAGAGAACAACATAAATTATTACGAACGATTTCGTATCCATGAAACCACAGTTTACTTAGTTATCATTGGCAAGCAAATCATCGAATACATGCTGGAATGGAACGGAATGGAATGGAAGGAATTGGAAACGATCGAATCGATATACTCCCATCCCCCCACCCCTGAACGATCATTATACTACTCCTCGCTCTCTTTATTGTTAACGCGCGTTCTTCAACGAGAATTTGGCTCTTAATGTCGACGTACGGGTGGGGTAGTGGTGATGGTGGTGTTCTCTATTCCCTCTTCCCCCTTCTGCCCCCTTGCGCGCAGGGGGATAACGCGCGCGCAGACGCTCGTAAAACGGCATTATGAGTTACGAGCGACTGGGATTAAGGCCGATCGAGCTTTTGTAATTCCATTGGCTTGAGCGTGAACGAGAACCCCTCCCCCTCCCTCTACCACCACAACCCCCGCTCGTCCTATTGCTGACGACTGCTGCGATTTAAGTGCATCGCAATGACGATTACGTATTGTGCATCCTACTAGCAAGCCAATCTCAGTCTTACCAACGTCGTTTCAAAGTTTGTTCTCTCTCTCTCTCTCTCTTTCTCTTTCTCTTTCTCTTTCTTTCTCTCTCTCTGATATTTTACGAGCCTACAAGGTGTGGGACGACGACTACGACGACTACGACTACGACACTTTTATCGCTCGCCGGCATTTACTCTTGCTATTAAAACGAAAATGTAAGTAGAGTTCAAACCCGAAGCTCGAACAAACGTTTCAAACTGAAAAACTTGACTATAAAGAAAAATATATAAAATGTATTATAAGTTATATATATATATATATATACGTTGAGAGAGAATTTTCATGTTTAAACTGCGGATTATTACGTGAGCTCTTATTAATCATCCGAACGATGATGATGATGATGATGATGATGATGCTTGAGATATACATATATTTTACGTACAATAAACAAATAACAATTGCAAACGTATAATTCACTATTGAAAATGCTCTTTACAATCTACGAGGATTAATGTACGATATTATAACATCGCTAATATATTTTATACAATAACATATTTAACTAACGAAAATGAATCATCGCGATGTCGGAGAAGATTTAATGATAATTATAAATATTATTTCGATAATGATTTAAGTTTAAAGAAAGACAAAGGAAGACAGGAGATGATGCGAGATTTTTTTTTTTTTTTTTTTTATTCGCGAATAATCGAAACTAATTGAAAAACGCGTTCTTTCGGTAACTGAAACTGGTTTTGATTTTCGTGCGAATTTACGTTGAACGATGGGCCGCCGAGTTAGCAGCAAGCTAACGATCTATAGAATAATTTGTCGGGAGTCGACTCTCTGAAGTTAAACAGGTCGAAAGTGCACAAATGTCGCTTGCTAAAAATAACGTGGAAGAGAGAAAGCAAAAAACAGAGAAAGAGAGAGAGAATCAAATGTGTTGCCGACGCTGCATTAACCAAACGGATTTATATCGTTGAGTGAAGCATGTGTATCGGGAAACCGCTAGAGTTGGAAAAATAATCGAAATGGTTATTAGAAACGATTTCGTTAAACAATTGCAACAGCATCAGCAACAACACAACACCACTACCACAACTACCACCTCGATTACCAACGATATCAGAAATGACCCCGTTATTTTCGCGCAAACGATTACGATACGATCTTTTATTTTGTTCGTTAAATAAAAAGTAAAATTAGAAAAAAAGAGAAAGAGAAAAACCTTCTGCCCCTTACGAAAAAAAAAAAAAAGAAAGAAAGAAACGAAATATCAACGACGAAAAAACAAAAACGTTATTACGAGTGATCTCTTTGTGTCAGAGACCATAATAATATACAAGTTCAGGTAGGAGATGTGAGATGAGAACAAAACCGTAGTAGTCCTGCTGACGCGCTAACGATTTCTTGTCTAATGAGCACGGTTGCGCATACGCGAATGCTGATAATGCAGAAACAGAGTAAGAGTGTAAAAGAGATTTTCTTTCTCTCTCTCTCTCTCGTTGGCCCTTATTTCGACTCTCGTCACACATTCTCGTTAGATTTCAACACGTAAACACTCCTATTAGTAGAACGAACATGTGGATTTCGCGAAGAAATCACTGACGCTTCTTTATGCATATATATATGTATATACGCGTATGCATGTAATACTCACTCACTACTACTACTATTACTTACTCGCTGAAAGCACGGGATCAGGGCCAGACCAGGCCGAATTTGTATTTAATATGCAAATTGCGGAAATGGGATTGTAGTCCGCAGAACGTGGTGCGTGATATTTTGAAAGCGACCACCGTGAGGATTATATCCTTGCGGCATACCTATATCGGTATTATGCAAATGCGTGTATGTGAGAGCTTGCACTCTCTCTCTCCCTCTCTCTCTCTCTATCTATCTATCTTTCTTCCTATCTCTGTCCCTCTCTTTCGCATTCGCCAAAGGGTCGAATAAGTAAGTTTAATGTACCTTCTCTTTTTATGCAACACGATGGTATTTTCCAAGGAAGCACCTCTCTCGCCGCGTGATTTCACTGTCGTAAACGTTCTCGAAAGGATTTTCCCGACGTCGAAGATATTCTATGCTATACCACCAAGTTTTATATTCAATAAAGCCTTATACTATCCAACCATACTCATGGTTGCACACTACGCGTTTACTTGAAAAATTCTTGATTCTTTTTGAAAGTCTTCCGGTACATCAGCCATTTCCTTTCTTATCTCATAGACGATAAGTTTACAATCGTAGGTTATCTATAGAACCGGTTCATAATCAGTTTTTCTTTTCATTCGAAAGTTAAGTGTGTAAGAAGAGTGCAACGATATGTGAATTACGAATGGTTTAGTTGAACATCGTGGAAGTATGCAAGAAAAAGGTTTATTTAAAAGTTAGTCACCGTGTATATTATGCGCGTACATTTATGTAATATATGTACGCGTATTTCTCCCGTCCCAACGGAAGATGACGAAGATAATTTTCTTATCGATAAAAGATTTTATTTACCCTCTCCAGTATCTACATTTTTATTATTACATTCGTTAAAGATTGTAAAATCGAAACGCGTAACCTTCGTTCAATTCCTGAATAATGTACTTTCCCTTTACGATTCTTATCGAATAAATAACCGGATAGAATGGTCTTTTATCAAAGTAGTAAAATTTTACTCTCCAAGGATGCAAGCAAGGTCCTTTATTCCTTTCAGTGAATTTCGCAAACAACGTCCCTGCCACTTGCGGATTTTGCCGTTCGAATACACGAGACGAAAATTGGACTGTTTTTCGTCTAACGAATACGTTCTTTCGTGCAAAAATATCTCTCTCTCTCTCTCTCTCTCTCTGTACGTTAATTTTCACTTAATTTTTCTCCCATTTTTTCCTCTTTTTACAGACTTGACAGTTTGAATAGACGTTCCACTTGTTACCAATTTTAAATTTAAAAGGATTAAAAAAGAATCGTTTAAAAGAAATAAAAATAAAAAAAATATATATATATAAAGCATAATTCCACGAGTTTGGAAAAAAAAATAAAAATAAAATAAAATAAAGTAAAAAATGAAAAAAAAGTTCGACGCAAAGTAAACCGGAGACTGGATTCTGACGATCTTGGGTTAAACGGAAGTTAAAAGTGGCTCATGTTCGCCACACGATTGAATTTTGTTCTTTTCCCCAACAATAAGGTCCACAGACGACCAATCGTACGTGATCAATTGTCAAGACGTTAAACGAACTCGCACGATCTATCTATCGTCCTACGATCGATTACTATCAAACGTTGACAAACGTTGTGTTGCTCGTATATAAAATAACGTGGGCGTAGAATAAAAGAAAGAAAGGCCTTGGCACGAGTAAGAAAACGTGTTGGTTCTTGGTTATCGATCGAACAACTACGAAATCTGATCCACGTAAGATCCGTCTCTGTCAAACACGAGCGTTTCGTTTCTGGTACACCCTGTACACAATGGGTTAAATCACGCGCGAATCAAAAAACATAATCAACTTTGACTCTTTTTACGCAAGTATATTTTGATCGACGATAGAATGTGGATTAGATTTGGGAAAACGAGGATATTTCGTGTTGATTTAAATTACGAAATACTACTACACCCTTTATATATATTTTTTAGATAGATACTTATTACTTTTTATAATACGCAGATTTCTAAATTCAAGTTGTTGAATTTCTGTCATTAATACGAGATACGTAACGTCGATAAAGATTTTTATTAATTTAAGATAATTATTTCTAGATCGTTACCAGATAAGAGATAAAGTTCAATAAAAAACCTTTGTTGTTCCATTTAAAAAATTCTATCTAAACTTGTTTGTATATAAAATGTTAAAACGAGGGAAATACTTATTCGCGTAGAAATATATCTAGACGTTTACGTCAAGCTTTGGGATATCGTTCGTACTTACGAACTTAATTGCACGTGTTACCACCGCGCGAAGGGTTAAGTTTCTTTTTCTTTCTCTCTCTCTCTCTCTCCCTCTCGTTTTCCTTCGTCCCTAGAAAGGACGGGAAAAACTCAACGAAACATGGATAGAGAAAAGCCGAGAAGCGGAACGCGTAAAGCTTATAATCAAGCCTTATTAAATACGCGCGGGCCGCAAAATGCGAAGCGCAAAAGAAAACGATCTAGTCACCGTAAAACGACGAAAGTGCATACGCTAGCATGGAAATTAAAGAAAAAAAAAAAGAAGAAGAAGAAGAAGAAGAAGGAGGAGAAGGAGGAGGAGGAAGAAACGAGGGAGAGAACTGACGTTTTCTTCTGGGATGCATTTTGTCGCGACTTTAAACGACGTGTTTTCTTCCATACGAAAGTTTAGAGAAGAGATGGAAAAACCCTACACAGACCCTTCAACAGATTTATAATATAACCAACCGTTGATAAACAAATATGAATCTCACTCGTTTTTCTATCGAATTATAATTTTTCATTTCGTTTGAAAGATTCGTTCATTGTGTAGAAAAAAAAAAGGAAATTTATAAACTTTACGTTAAACAATACTTTTCGTTCGTGATATCCAACGAATTAACAATTTTTCTAGATTACTTCGAATCTTTATAATACAAATCTATATTATTATAATAATAATTATTATTATTCCAGGAAAAAAAGAACATTGTTAACAATGTTAAATATTTAATGAAAGAAAAATTAACGACTCGAGTATAAGAAAATGAAAGTCAAGCAATTCTCTTGACGTAGTAGGAGCTAACAAACAGGAAGCCAATATGTTTTGCCGTGAAATAACCGACTACGACGTTTCGGATGATCTAGCTATGCCATCATTCATCCCTTTTTTTCTTTCTCTCTCTCTCTCTTTCCATTCTATTCTCTTTCTTTGTTTCTCCTAGCTTCGTCGTCCCTTTTTCCATCTCTCTTGTCCTTCTTTCTACTCTCTTCCGGCAGCAGCAACGTAATCCAGGAATAATGAACAGGCAGCTGTCACTCGCAATACTCCGGTCGACCTTCTAGCAAATACGAGACTCGATGAATTTGTGTGCGACTTTTTATCTCTACCTGCGCTACCTAGATGGAAACGGGAAAAAATAAACTGAACCCGCAAACATGTGCGACTTTTAATATCACCCCTTTTTTCGACTACAATAATGCACAATAATGTCAACATTTTTGGTTTACTATATTCAACCCCCTCCCTCACAACACATACACACACACACACACACCCTATCCTCGTTCGGTTTTTTGCTATTACTTTAAATCCTATCTTCGTTCACGAAGGATGACATTAATGATACATTATCGGGTACAAATAGTAAGAGAAAGAAAGATAGAAATAAAGAAAGAGAGAGAGAGAGAGAGATAGTAGCAATTAGCGTGAGTTCGTCGGGCCAACGGGACAACTGTATTTTTCAAGAACAAAAACGACTGTTGGTTGTTCGCGTCGAGTCGAGTGGGTTCCAACGTTGGAGGAAGGTAGGTAGTAGGGTTTTCTAGAGGCGAGAGAAGACCGGCGAGACTGGTGTTTGCCCTCATTAGCCGTGCGGCTCGAGCCAACAACCTCTTCTGTGTATGCACTATACGTGTCTCTCTCTGTGTGTGTGTATATATGCACACGTATGCGTTCGTGCATCTGTGAAGAAGAGCAACAGCGAATAAGAGGGGGACCAAAAAAGAAAGGATAGAAAGAGAGGAAGAGAGATAAAGAACGGATGGAAAGGGGGATAGTAGATAGATGAAAGAAGTCAAATAAATTCTGACGATCCGTGTTCCCACTCCCTCCTCTCTTACTCCCACGTTCCCCGAAAAATCTGCTTGTTGCTCTTTGGACTTTGAAAAAATAAAAAAAAGATCCCCCGTTTAAGATCGAGTTTTACGCTAATCATCCTTTTACTCTTCGATAACTGCGAGATTCAAATTATTTATTGAAAATGTAGGATCTCTATCGTTTATTATAACATACCAGCGCATTACCGTTGTTACAAACATTTAACCCTTTCATAATGATTTACGCGTTAACTTTTCGTAGAGTTTATCGTTGCTTACAAGTTATACGACGCCGCAACGAGTAAACTAATGAAAGTACCGTAAACTTTTCTTCGAATTACAGTCTCAGGAGAATCATCGCACTTAGGAGAGAAATAAAGAGAGAGAGAGGGAGAGGGAGAAAGAGAGAGAGAGACTTTCGAGAAGATTGAACGACGATGTTATATACCTACACCACACCCACGAGCATTCCCATCTTACGCTCCTACAGGTTGGACATTTCACAAATCACATTAGCGGATAATGATGAAATTTACTGGACGGTTTTGCTGTCATGTAACACACAGGCAAACTCGGTTATCGTTATGATTCCCTTTTGTCACGGTTTTTTATACCTAAAGTGATACACACAAACCGGGTACACAGAAAACGAGAGAGAGAGAGAGAGAGAGAGAAATTACAAGTCAGCTGAAAGGAAAAATCACGAATTATTAAAAGGGAAAAAAGGGTTGTACAATTATTTGCTTTTCCTCATTTTCTTTTCTCCGCTATTTTTCTTTCTTCTTTTTTTCATTCGTTCATAGATCACTTCGATACTCATATAACAACGAACCGGATGTTTTACGAGTCTTCTTATCTTTCTAATGCTTGACACAGATACGCATTCAGTACACTTTTTAATTCTGTTTTAATCTCCGAGTTATTGCTATTCCAAAGCCTCGCATCGAGACCCGTTCCATTCATTTCGCATTTCAAACAGAGCTCATATGTATTATATACATGACTATGCATCGATGACGCGAATAATGGGTCGTGACTCTCTTTCTCTCTCTCTATGCGAGAAGATATAATGGATACGTTTCTTATATACAGGTAACTACAGGTATCCAACTCGTTATCCTTCGCGTCATTCTTTATTCTTACACTAATCTAATAATAATCGATTTTATTTGTACAATTTTTCTTTTCCTCGTCTCGTTATTTCAACAACGTTATTTTCACGTACAACTAATAATATGATTATTAAAAAAAAAAAAAAAATTAAAATCGCACAATTTAATTTGATGTAAAATAAGGAAAGAAGAAAAAAAGAGAGAAAAAAATGGTCGAGGCTAAGTGATTTTCTTAAAGATCACGACCGGGGGGTTGGGTTGGGGGGTGGTTAGATATTACTTTAGGAAAAAAGCTTACGATGCTTCTCAACGTGTCGAGGAAGGATGAGAAATGGTGTAGAGAGAAGAGAAGATATTGCGTTCCAAAGGGACAAGGAGTTAAGGGTAAACATAAAAGTTGAGCGTTCAATCTCGATACGATATAACACCGTCGGCCATCATTGAGAATGCTTCTCCCTCCAGAATCCTTTCTCCCACTCTCTGCCCCTCTCTCTCTCTCTCTCTCTCTCTCCTTCTCTTTCAATAGTGCTAAGCACACAAATGCATGCATGCACTCGCGTTCAAGCACTTTACCCTCGGAGCATCAATGATACAACCGGAGACGAGACTACCCATAGAAAGGGGTTGCGTTGTGGTGGTAGTGAGTAGGGGAGTTAGAGAATGAGAGAGGTGGAAGGAGGGGGAGAGGGAGAGGTTTGACAACGAGGCGTCGAAATGCAAAATCCGATTGGTTAAGTGCGGCAATCATTGGCAGTTCGTGAAGAGAGAGAGAGAGAGAGAGTGAGTCCAATACAATTCGAAATTTGCAGTCTCACCGACGTAGTCATGACGGATGAGAGCGTGAGAAAGGTAGACGAGAGAGAGAGAGAGAGAGAGAAATAGAGATAGGAATGAGTGGGACTTGACAACTACGTAATTCCATCGGCCATATCGCATGCGCGGCTTCGAATCGCCAACCTCGATCATTCTTTTCAAAGCTTTCGGTATTTTCCGTCTACGATAACGCGGAATTTTTATTTTATTCCACCACGGATCGTGGATCTATCAAAATTGAAAATTTCAATAGAATTCTACGAGAATTAACGCTAAACGTACAATAACGTACGATCAACTGATCGCGTTTTGTAATTTGTAAAAATCCTGTAATTTTGTAAGCAAAATTCGATGAAAACGCATTTAATGTATATTATTCATTTTTAAATAAATTAAGGTATATTGTTCACTATTAAATTGGCTGAAATCTCATTCTATATGAAAATATATGGTTACTTTTTTAAAGCAGTCATTTGACAGTTCACGGTAGGAATAAATATACATGAAATGTCGGTTAATAATAGTCTCATAATTACAAAGAAAGTTATAAACAAGAATAAAAAGTATTTGGCTATGATTTATAAGTTATTAAAAGTTATATAGAGATGACGATAGAATGTACGTACCATATATAATTTAACGACGAATAGAAATGAATATTTTCCATCTATAAATCACACGTTGCTTATATCGTAGATCTGCACCGTACCACGTTCACCTTAAGACTGACTTATATACGGATTTTCGCACGAAACATATGTTATTGCTAGCGGGCCTAAACAATATTAAGTATACAAGACGTGAAGGTTGTTTTCAACCGCCTGGGGGATTACGTTTGTTTGCATCGACAAAATTTTCGTTATAAACGATACATTTCTATATTGTTTCTTTTTTATTAATACTTATATTCGTGGTATATTAAAATACGAATAATACATAAGAAAATAAGAATAAGATTAAAAGAATATGAACTTCATTTTAATATTACTGTTATTCAATAAGTCAATTACTATATAAAGATAATCCATGTGACCAACAAAATAATATAAAATAAAAAATATGATTTTACGATACCAGTGCAAATAATATATAATATAATAATGAGACGACCACACACACATACACACAGACACACATACGCAATATTGAAAATGTTAATTACTATTACGATCGATACGATTAACGATCAAGTCAATGATACTCGATACCAAAGAACGGAAGCTCTTGATCGTATAACAGAGCTTACGATGGCAAGGTAACAAAGTACCGTTGCACGCAGTTCAAGGGGATAATTCTATTCACCTGTATCACCGCTAATGAAGCTCTTTCCTACGATGCGGAACATTGTACACAGGGTATACGGCTTGGTAGAGGTATATACCAGAGTAGACGACGCGTCGAACATCTAGAAAGCTCTGTGTGTCTCATCCCTCCCGTCCTAACGCTTCCTACATCCGTTGGTATCGATAATGGTAATTGCGATGGCTTAAGCCGGAACACCAGATCCGCCAACTGCCTACAGTTTCCGGAATGGCCGATAGGAACCTAAGCCGCCACAATAGCAAGGACGACGACACTCTCTCCTCCAGGACCAGAACGACGACGATGACGACGATGACGACGACGACGATGACGACGACGACGACTATCGAAAGGAGGATGAAGGGGGAAACAGGGATTCTAACTATATACAGTTCGCATGCTCGTACGAGTCCCCGTTTTCACACACACACACATACATATACATGCAGGTTTGCACTTGCGTCGTGTAGTCTACCACAAGCTAGATTCACCACCATCACCACCACTCTTGCCAGGCACACCACTATGTTACTTTGTCCATTAATGAATATTTATTGTTATCTAACTCAAATTTAACGACAAGCTCGGCAGCTGCGTCGACCACGCGTTCCCATCGCCAACGTTTAGCGTTTCAGTAACGCCCGGTTCCCCTCGCCGTCCCATTCCCCACCCCCACCCCGACCAAAATTCACCCTTTCTTCGGGATTCTCTCTACCATGTTCCTGTTCTCCACGCGTACAACACACGCGTGCTGGAAGCATATTCGCACGATGACAAGCACTGTTTTCCGACGTGTCACAACGTCCTCGTAAATTATTACATAAATTAAATTCAAGCCATTTAGGAGAGTATTTTGCCAAGGATGCATGCTGCATACCGTCTGGTGTCCTGGTATAGGATACAAGATATCATATTTATATCTATATATATTTATATGCGTATATGAACACAGAAACCTAAGCTTTTGCATCATCATTTTCGTGTCTTTTCGTTTCACCTTCGTGTTATGTCGTAGTGGTTGGGATCTGAGAGATTCGAGTTCACAGAGGGCGCATGCATCCGAAAAGACCGAGCCTTAAGGGTGCAGGCAACGAGATGCGATGCAGTAGAAGAAAAAGAGGGATATGGTATGATGGTAGCAGGACTACCACGAACAAGAAGGAAGAAGAAGAAGAAGAAGAAGAAGATGACGACGACGACGACAGCTCGAGAGAACCACTTATGTTTGAATTTCAAATTTTCCCCTCTGGCTCTGCTAGAATTTCTCCAGGTAGGGAAGGAAAGAAAAAGAGGGAGAGAGAGAGGATGAAGAAGAGGATGATGAGAAGGGATGTTAAGGCGAAGGAGGACACCTATCCGAGAGATTAAGCTCGTCGAAGCAGCCATGAGACGAACGATTCAAGTTGGCTTGGATGAGATCAGCGTACTGAAGATCAACGCACGGAAGGAGAGAGAAAAAAGAGAGAGAGAGAGAGAGAAGGGACGAGAGTCGAGGAAGGGAAAGCTCGCAAGCTTCTGTAAGTTCGTGTCGCGCACAGACACTCGTACACCTTAATTTACATATATATGTATATGATACATATACATGCAGATAATTCTGGGCTCGATCCACTCTCGTTCTTCTTCTCATTCTTATTATCTCATCCGTGTCTTTCCTACCGAAAGAAAAATCGAGAAAAATTTCTTTTCTCTTTTTTTTTTTTTCCCCTTGCCATACGGTTCTTTACTCTTCCACCTTGTCAGTGTTTTTTTTTTTCTTCTTTTTTCCTCTAACTCGAAAAAGGGCACCGATAATAAAGGTGAAAATTTCGTGAGATCGTCTAGGACCCTTCTCACTGGGAGGATCCATGAAATTGTAATAATCGAGGGACGAAGGTTCAATTCAATCGCGTCAGAAATTTGCGTAGTCGTTACGAATAAATGGGGGTATCCTGTGAAATGGATAGAAAAGGATGGAGTAAGAGAGAGAGAAAGAAGATACGAATGACAAATAGATAGAACGAGTATAAGAATGCGTTTACGTTTACGGAATTGTGGATTATCTCATGGAAACGAAGTAGATCCCGTTTGCGAATACGTGTGTAGGTAGAAAACGTGACGAAAAATCATGGCCTCGTTCGTTTTCCAGAAAAATATCCTCCGGACGTTTCCCCACACAACCGAGTTGGCCCATCTACTTGTACGTGTGGCTTGTTGCTCGCTCACACGCACACACACACACACATATCATTGTACACAGAGGTAGAAATAAAAGAGAACGATAGAGGGAAGCCGGATTATATTTGTGCCAGGAGCGTACGATCAAGTGAAATGGGCAAAGGAGAAAAGAAGAGACGTAGAGAGACTGGTCAGGGTATACAATGTGGATTACAAGGATGTCTTTTTGAGGTATTAGAGGATTTGGAAAAGTACAGACTCGGAATGTCGCCAATATCGTTCTGTTGTCGTTACGCTATTTGTTCCTGGATAAAGAGGTTTCGGGAGAGGGTGGACCCGAAGATTTGCGATAGGTACTTCGGAGATTTTTCCGTCTAATACAGAACATAGAAATGTTCGTATCCTACAAATATATATATATATATATTTATATGTATGTGTGTGTGTGTACACCACCAACATACCATTTCCGAGATATCCTCGGCAACAAGTGTGTTATGTGGAAAACGATAAGATACGAAATAAAGAAAACTGTATATGGTAGTCGATAAAAAGTTCTATTATCGAGATAATAAGATACCATCAAAATTACTACACGTGTGTATTATTTTCTATTATTCTTTTGGATACTTTTTGGTAAAACTATAACCGAAATCATTTGAACGAATTTTAAATGATTAATCTATCACGTGAATCACGATAAAAATTTTGTATACGAAATGATCTTTCTCCCTCTCTTCCTCCTTCCCCGTCTTCTGTATTATAAAATAGAGATTTTCATTCTTTCTCTAGTGTAGAAAAAGAAAAAAAAAAAAGAAGAGAATTCACGAATATTTCTATCCGATTTTACGATAGAGACGAAAAATTCCTTACGAGAGAAGAAGCACATTTCATTGAAGAAAAAAGGAAGATCTTCTTCGAAATCACGGTCCAAAGGGTTGCTCGAGTGCAATTCAATCGCGCGCGAAAAACTCACGTTGCAACTGAGAAACGGTAAATCTGGTAGAAATAGAATTTGAAAAGAGTCGAGAGAAAAGGATTGAGAAGTGAACAGAAAAACGAAAAGCAGGAAGGCTGGTGGTAGGGAATGGAAAGAAATGTAAAAGATTGACGGAACGAAAGAGAAAGAGAAAGCGAAAGAGAAAGAGAAAGAGAAAGAAAACGTAGAAGAAAATAAAGAAAAAAGTATATCGAGACAGACGTTTGTGTTTCAATATTTCAAGATTCGTTGTTCCTCTACCTAAAGTTTTTCTCTCAGTTACATGCAATGCACACTGGTTATACTCGTAATGCAGATTACAATTGGAGCGTATCGATGGAGCTCCTCCATCTTGAAATTCCCATAATGGAATGGAAGGAAGGAACGAACGTCTCTTCTCTTATATTCCCGGCTAAGGTTAGTTTCTTTACATAGCGAGAGAAAAATCTAAGGTATTACGTTATAATATGCACGGTAGAAAGTTCCGCGTAAAGTCCTTCGTCGTCCAACCGATAAGGATCTAATATCTTCCTTCGAAAATCCAGATTTATGGAAAGAGTCTTTCAAATATCCTAATCTACAACATATATATATATATATATATATATATATATATACCTATAAAATAGATGCATGATTCGATCTAACGTGGCTAGCATATAGACAAATAATTTCATCGTTTATCTATCACATACGAGAGAACAATAACAATTCGTTTTAGATGAAAATCCGAATATATATTTCAAACCGATTACGATCTCTCCTACTTTGGACGTTATTTTTGTCTCCATTTATTTTCCAATTTTGCACATAGACAAAAATATATTCGAACTAAAGGCTCGTAATCAATCTCGGGTAAAACTTTAACGTCAATTTTACGGTATTGGCAATAGGAGTAAGAAACAGATGCCTCAGCGACACGATGAATTATCATTGGAATCGGACGATTTGAGATATTCCAAGAGAAGGGCTGAAGAATTCGTGAAATACTAGCAGGCGTATAGCCTAGCTAGCTAGTTCCGTGATCCTTTACGTAACATCTTTGACCTAAAAGCATCCATCGTTGAAAAGTTTCTGAGCCGTGCATCGACAAGTTTCTCGTATAAGTTTCGGAAAGTTGCAGAGACGCGGAATTCAGCCTCCCTATCGTTTACTGCTTTCCTCAAACCTCTTACATCTTGCAAGAGAGCAAGTAGGTAGATAGGTAGGTAGGTAGGTAGGTAGGTAGGTAGGTAGGTAGGTACTTACTACTTGCGCTGCCCGGCTCCGAAAAGACGATATCACCTCGAGAATTCTTGCGCTCGACTAAAGCTCGTCGGAGAGGAAAGAAATTTTCTCGCTATAGAATCTCTCTCGTAAAGAGCCATGATATTTTTACGGGAAGATCCTACCCTTTACGCTGATCTCTTAAATATGCTCGAGAAACCTAAGAGTATAAAATAGAACAAAAAAAGAAGAAAGATATTTTCAGCAAGTTAAAATGCCCTTCGGAAGAGACCCTTTGGCCGCTGACGTAAGGAAGGAAGGAAGGAAAGAAGGAAAAAACCATTTTCCCAAAGCTACGAAGAATTTATTTTACGAAAGAACGTTCGTTCGGATCAATAACAATATAAGTATAAGTTCTAAAATTACTTACGAATTGAATCTCGATCAAGAACGTCAAAGAATAAAACAATATCAGAAAGAGAGAGAGAAATGTCAGCGGATAAAATTCAGTGGATTCAATCTCGACTTTCCAGGCCAGTGATCATCATACCGTTAGGTACGGAAGGGTTGATTCAAAGCTTTTCGCGGCAGAATGATCTTTGAACTTGTACTACGTAGAAGATGTGGTGGGGTGTGGGAAAGAGGTGGGGGGAGGGGATACGTAAAGGCTGACGACGACGAGGACGCGTAAATGGGTGGTGGGTGGTGAGTAGTGGGAGATGGTTGGGGGTATGGTAAGGGGGGAACGGAGGAAAACAAGGAAAGCTGCCGTTTCTAGCGTAAGGACGACGCCGTTATAGAAAGCGGCACCACCGCTAGAACTATTTCGAACCGGTTTTGAGGAAGTTTGCCTCGTCCGATAACTATTCCGTGCGGAGAGCAATGGGCATGGGAGCGTGCCGCATACGTGCCGAAGTTGGATGGTACGGTTTACCGCGCGCCATGCGAGTTGTTGGTTCGACCCTGAAGCACGGAGTTTCCGACCTGCCTTCGCGAAAGACGTTAGAGTGGTAGCAACCAAGCCTCTAACCCTTTCTCTCTCTCTATCTCTCTCTTTAGTTAGAGTTCTCCGACCGCTTTACACACTCGACCAACCTGGATTACGTGAAACTGGCATAACGCATCTACCGAGGACGTTGCCTTGCCGTTTGGAATAGAAAGGAAGTTTCCCCCGTCTCGAAGACTTCTCTCTCTCTCTCTGTCTCTCTCTTTGTCCAAATTCTCTATTCCTTCGATGATCTCGGATTCCGAACAACGTCCGTGTTGTCAACTTCGGTAAAGTTAGAGTTTAGCGCGTTAGCTGACCGATTATTCTATATATGCGAACGCCAGTAAGGATTCTTTGGAATTTCGGACAACGAACAAAGTAAAGAGATAACGCGAGCGAGCTTTCTTCTTCTTCTATCGACAAAAGCCGGGGGTCTATAGATTTTATATTTCGATTATTTTCCTTTTTTTTTTAATCTTACCCCAAAGAAAGGAAAATACGGATTATCCGGCAGCAAAGCGAACGATCGTTCAGGGGGAGAAAGCAATGCAATAAACGATCCAAAATTGGAAGTTGCTTCGACAAGCACGTGTGTTTAGTCGAGGATGCTTTTTCTTCTTCTTCTTCTTCCTCTTCTTCTTCTTCCGAAAGACGCAAAGGCAAACCCTTTTTGATCATCGGTCACTGCTCCTCTGCCAGCTGCTACTGCTACTGCTGCTCATCTTACGAACACGTAAGAACACACACTGTTTCTCTTCAGACTATGTTCCTCTTTCCTTTACGACCATTTATGACTATACGAACGTTCGTGTGTCCGTATATATATATATGTATCTATGATCTTTTACGTTAGTGTATGTACATACGTAAGTGCTCGTTGAAGAAGATAGGTGAGCGCGCGCGAGATCGAGCGTGCATGTTCAACCGTAAGATCGTTCGCTCGTGAGCGCAGATATATGAGAGAGAGAGAGAGAGAGAGAGAAGCAAATTCACGAAGCGTTCTCGTCGAGGTACTCTCCTACTTGCAACCGGGTTCGTTCCTCCTACTACTTCGGCTAGTAAGAGAGCGAAGCTCACGAAGGGAAAATCCTTTGGCCAGCGAAGCTTGGATAATCGCACTTCGACGTATACCTCTTCCATGTGAGAGATAGAGAAAGAGGGATAAGAAGAGATAGATAGAGAGAGAGAGAGAGTATAAAAGAGGGATGGATGGATGGAATGGGAGAAGAAGATTCGCTTTGGTGCAATTGCAGCTTGCCTATCCACGTGGAAATCATAGCTCGGTACGGAAACCATCAGGACTCGAAATTGTCCAGAAACGCTTCGCGGAATGTCCTTGCTTGGTAGAACTCCTCTCCTCGAGAGTTCCTCATCCTTCTATCAGTGATTTGCTACAGTGAGGAGACTCTCCTCCTTCTGGGATTTCGGGCATAAAGAGAAGAAACTCACGAAGGATAGACGACGGTGATCTCTTTTTGTAATTTCGATGTCTATTTATTTCTTTCTTTATTTCTTTATTTCTTTCTTTCTTTCTTTCTTTATTTCTTTTTCATCGTTTCACATGTGTAACTACTATTACAGTCTACGATTCATTCGCGAATCTAAACCGTTACGGTTTTCAAATGAATTCAACTTTCAAATGCTCGTGTTTGCTATTGATACGAATAATCTGTTTGGATACTCGTGAATAGCATTAATTTGATTTACATTCGAAGAGTTTAAATTCGCGGTATCGCGGAAACGTATGTTACTGGATGAAAATTGTTTTTTTTTTTTCGATCGACGAATTATCGAAAGCTCTACGCGATAAACTGTACCTCCTTTTTTTCTTTTTTATCTATCTAATTTCGCGATCATACGATAACGAGTTAAAAAAATAAAACAAAAATCTAACGCAAGATTTGCAAAGAACGACGGAATTTTTAATCGACGCATAGAGCTTCGTGTTTTCTTACGCATATTTTACGCGCGATTAGATCAAACCTGTCGTCATCGCGAAAACAGAGACAATGCGCAAACTCTGTTGGGGCCAAATGTTCCCGTTTATTCGGTGATCCGTTCGCATTGCCAAGTGAATTTCTCGATAGAAAGGAGGAGGAGGAGGAGGGAGGCGGGGGGGGGGTAGGTTAACGGGAAGCATAGCTCGCGAATAATTGAAATTTAGATTGCAAAGTTCATGGGGTGCACGTTCCAGATTTATCCTCGATATCCGGCCGTTGGTATAGAACATCGGACCGAACTGAAAGCGTGACCACGATTCAATGACAATATGAATGTAATAACTGGCCAGGATGATAAAGCACGTCCGCCCCCCGTTCGATTCTCAGTTTATTTTGTTTCAAGTTTCTCACCTAGCGCAACCGGTAAGAACTCTGAAACTACTATCCTCTCAAGGGTCAGGGGTTAGATACAAAAGTACCATATTTTGAAATCTAAAAGTATTGGCGTGTCTTTGTGTCTGTATAAATGTGTGTGTGTGTGTGTGTGAGAGAGAGAGGAGCTCGAGTTCGAGGTTCACAGTCTCGCACTAGATAGAACTGGTATTGGATGTCATCGCGAGAGAGATTACGTGCCGGTTTGAAAGAAGCTTCTACCTCTTTTCCCCTATCTTTTTCCTTTTCGTGCCCACACCCTCGAGCTGGCTCAACGAGCAGCACTATAGTAGACTACCCTTCTCTCTTCCACCCTCGTTTTAGTTCTCTCTCTCTCTCTCTCTCTTTCTCTCTCTCGTTCGCTTTTTCTCGTTCGCCTTACCCCCAAGTCTCGTCGCACTTCACGTATTATCCTCCTTGTCGTTTTCCATTCGTTACGATGTGCGGCATACCGCACACCCTCCCCCCCTCCAACCCCTTATTCCACCACTTTCTTATTCGTTCCATCCTACTACTCCGTTTATAGATCACGATTTTGCCCCAAACCCCTGGCGCTCTATCATACTCAACCTCTTCCCTCTCCTTTTCCAGGCAAGTCGAATCCCCATCACATTGAAGGGAGCCAGCTTTCATATCCCATTTGGCCCTATTTTTCATAAGCGATATTAGAATCTATCACCGAGACCCGCCGCCAGGCATTTGCCAACGACGATGGTAGACGAAGGTGGGTTAAAGAAAGAGTAAGCGAGATAGCGAATGAGAAAGTGCACCGGATACCGATAAAAAAGATAAAGAGAGAAAGAGAGAGAGAGAGGGAGAGAGTATCCCGATTATCGAGAGGGTCGGCTGCCTCGATCACCAACGATTATCGACTCCCATTGAAGTTCCAAAGTAAATGAATTCAGAACAGAGAACCAGTCGGAGTTTCTTCTTTGTCTTTGGTCGGTTCCCCCCCTCTCTCTCTCTCTCTCTCTCTCTTACTTTCCCCCACCTATTCCCATCCCCAACATCGGAAAGGTGCAACCGAGTACTACTGGAAATTACGTTGGCCTATTTTACACCCTCCTCTTTTTGCCAGATATTTCATTTATCATAGTCTCTCAATCATTCGAATCTCCTCGCAGTCAATTTTCACTCTGTTATACGACACTTTAACAATCGAGAATGAAGACACTCGATAACTATTATATTTTTTTTTCTTTTTCTCCCCTCTCGTCTTTCACGTTGTTTTTCATCTTACAAATCGACGTGGTGGATGTTCGCTTTACGATCACATTTTTTTTCTCTCGGATGTGTTATTTGATTCTATTATAATAATAACACATACGCGCAGAGTTTATTTCATTTTATGTAAAAGAGGGAGAGAGAGAGAGAGAGAGAGAGGGGTTTTTCAAACAAATATCTTTTTGCTCGCAATTCGAAGAAGAGCATGATTGGACCGATCGCAAAGACGTTTTTTTTTTTTTTTTAGAATTTACGACTCCCAGGAGACGAAGTTTTCAGTTGATAACGCGAGCAGTAGATTTTCATACTACGCGGAAAGAACCCTTTTTATATCCGATCTGCGAAAACACGCAACGTTCGAATACGAATATTTCTTTTTCTACGATTAAACCTTGCGACGCAGCTCTCGTACCCTACCCTCCTCCCCCCCTCCCAATCCTCCCACCTACTTCGCGGCAAATTGTACCCAATCAAATATGCAAGATGGCATCCAATATATTATGAATTTTCAAATCATTTGCATCCATATCATGACAAACGAAACGATCGAATATCCCGTCGAATTAATGTTATTTGTCTTTGGCTACACCGACATCGCACTGACATTCGCGAATTACCGTAATTAGTAATTACAGTTTCAGCCCCGGCTGTTAATTACCAGGCTTGATGTTTGCTAGCGAAATGCTGGCATTGTTGATTCGCTAAACAGGTAGAGAGAAAGCTCTCTATGCATTTTCGTCATATTTTCTCAAGTCACAACGTTATATATAGCCAATGTATATCAGTGCATGAAGTATACTACATACATATACGTATGTATATATATGTATGTACGTATTTTCCATTCGTGTTTTGAACATTCGCGTCGCTAAAGCGTTCCATTTTCGTTTCTGTATTCACGCAGTCGCATCAATTTCGATTGCCTACGAGAAAGGACAAAATTTCACTCACCTCTGTGCCTGTTGGTTTGCTTGTCGAACATGAGCATCGCGTCTTCTATCTGAAATTCAAACGAGAAATTGTTTCGATCAGTACGATTCTCAAATTGAAAATGTGTTAGTTATAAAAATAATAATTACTATCATTGTCGTATAAGACAATAATAAGATATTCAGCGGTGTTTTGTGATTTACGATTTAATTTAATTTAATTTTTGTTTTGTTTTTTTTTTTTTTTTTTTTTAACCATATGTTTATTGCTTTGAACCAATACTACTATACTACTATTATAGAACGATTATAGTTTTATTTATTATTTACTATTTTCTTTTGACTTTTATCTACTTACTGTGCGTTACTAATAATATAATGATAAGTTTAATAATAATTATATAATTTTCATTTAAATTTTCATTCAATTTAATGGCCTTTAGGGAGCCTAGGCTCTAGGGTCAATAAAATATTATTAAATAAAATAAAAAATGTAACAATCGTGGTGTTAATCGAATAGAAACGATGATCGAATCGAAAATTACTTCTTTTTTCTTCTTTTTTCTTTTTTTTTTTCTATCAACTAGACGTACACAAAAAGAGACGATAGCTTAAAAACTACGATGAAGTCGCACGAAGTACCAAGAGTCGCGATGAAGGGCGATAGAGAAATAAGATACCTACTTCGGTCTAGGTTGCGGACCGTAAATTAAGAGGGTCGACGTTGGTTAGGGTCGTCTGTTTGGATTTGGCGTTAGGAAAGCAACCCTTTTCCCCACATTAGGGGTCTGAGCGACGACCCTTTTTGGAAGCCGCAAAAATCGTAAACATCGCTCACACTGGTGTGAAACATATACAATATAAATGCGAATGAAAATACTCTGGAGAATTGTAAACGTTATTTTAACACTTTACGAAACGTAAATGCAATTTTGATAAACGCCCACTGCCGGGACATATGTAGGGAATTGTTTTCTAAGGTTTTCTACGAGAAAATCTAACCCGTCGAAGAAATTTTAAGGTCTTTTATCTGTTGTCATCTTCTACGGGACTGCACTAGACAGGAATTCGTACTTTTGAAACATTGTACTTGTTTTATTTCGTTTCTTTTTTTATTCCAGCACTCCTGGGAAACGGTTAAGCAAATATGCATCGATGCACACACGCTAGCGTACTCGTATTTTTACACCGAGGCTGGAAGTTTCTTTTTTACGCGAGCAATATTACGGATTATCTTTGATATTATTTTATTTTCTCTTTTTTTCTGTTTTTTTTTATTCAATTTTCTTACGATAATAAAAGAGAAAGAGAGAGAGAAAAATGATTGGCTGGTAGAGTCGACTTTACTACTCGTCTTGATTTTAGTAATAATAATAAAAAAGTGTGTCACACAATTGCGATAAAATATATATTACAGGTCCAGTTTTTTTATGGATTTCCGTCTGAAAATGAATCCTAGTTGAATGTAACAGTCTCAAACTCTCGCGAGCTTAAAATTTACTTTTCCGTACGAGGATGTAACAAAATAGTTTGTCTCTGAAAAAAAGGGTAATACAAAAGATGAATTTCTTTCTTTCATCTGGAACGGTAGTTTGTTCAAACTTCTTCTTCTTTTTTTTTTTTTACTCACTGACCGTATCAGAAGATATAAAAATATCTTATGCGAAATATTCCGAGCTTTACAATTCAAAATTTGCAGCGAGGGTAGATATACTCGTGAAAAGGGTTTACATATATATTTTTCTTTTTCAACAAAAGTGCACGTAATTCTTCTTTCGGAGTTCGTGTATATGACACATCGCTTTATCTCTCGAGAGTCATTTGACTAATGCATGTAAAATTAAGGGCTTGAGTGATTGAAATAATTATATACGAAAAACAAATTTTTAAATCTTTTTAAAAATTTGTTTCTTTTTTTCTTCTTTTTAAGAATGATTAATAAAATATGAACACAAAGAAAAAAAAGAAAATCTTCTGAATTAATCTAAACGCTAAACCTACCGACACTTATCTCTGTGAACGATCAAATGATTGCTTTAAAAAAATAAGATTGTTATTTCATTTAGAAAATGAATAATATAAATTTGATAAGTTTTCAATGCATTTTTGACGAATTACAGTAGCCACGCTTGGTAGGATTATTATTAAAAACAATGCACTTTGGAAAAGGATCATGATGCTCGCACATGTCGCAGGAATATTTTTCTTGGATATCGTTCGTGACGTAACGACCAAGAAAGAGGATGCGACGACCGACCTACCCCCCACCTTCCCTCCGTTCAGGTGAGATTGATCTCGAAGAAATGATTTTTGCAGAAAGGCAAACACGCCTGTTTCGAAATCTCTGAGAGGATCGTTGCTCCTGTCTTTACGGGAACTACATATGTGTCGTAAAACACAGCTGGTCCGAGATTTACGAAGCGTGCTGCCGAGAAAGACAATGCTTTCCTGAATCTCCTGTAGAAAAGAGTAGTCGGTGGAGGAGGAGGAAGAGGAAGAGGAGGAGGAGGAGGAAAAGGAGGAAGAAGGTTAAAGCTACGACTGGATAGAGGATGTGTTGTCGGAAGGTTGAAGCGTGGCCTGGACTTGAAGAGAACGAACGAGTGAGCAGCATGTAAAAGGGAGATGGAAAACCATTGAGAGAAAAAGGGATAGAAAGGGAAAGATGGAGAGGAGAGAGAAAGACGCCGCAGCTAGCAGGATTTATGGGACAGAAGAAACAATAGGGATTACCTCTACCCTCCTCCTCCTCCTCCTCCTCCTCCTTCTCTTCTTCCTTTCCTTTACTTTCCTTCCTCTGCAGTCCCGGCCCCTCTCTCTCTCTCTTTCTGCATTACGTCCACTAGAATTCGTCCTCGTTTTTTCAACTTCTTTTCCTAAGAGAAAACGCAGCATGCGCGAAGACGATAAAACTAGTATCGGGCCCTTTAGGCTAAAGGAGAAAACGTTTCGAAGTTATTGCCAGATCGAATCCAAGTTAGGAAAGAAAGTATAGAAGAAATATTCTTGGAGACACACACCAACTTCCCAACCCCCTCTCATTCACCCACCCCATCCTCGCCACTCCTCGTGAAATGACGATTTTATGCGCGGCAATCGGTCAGATATTTCGTGTTTCGTTTAGATATACATTTTATTTTATAATACACGTAATAGATTTTCAAAATGTTCTTGATGTTCTTCTAATTTTCATTAAATGTCATTAGAAATCGATTGAAATAATTTACGAGATTGGAGGGAACGTCAAAATCGCGATTTGCCAAAGAATCAATGAAATATTTAACGAGAATTTTTTACGGAGAAAAAATAAAAGATACTTGTAAGTTATTTAATTATTTAATAGACTCGATGTAATATTCAAGATAAAGTACCACTCCTCGTGAAATGGTGATTTCATGCGCGGCAATTGGTCAAATATTTCGTATTTCGTTTAGATATACATTTTATTTTATAATATACGTAATAGATTTTCAAAATGTTCTTGACGTTCTTCTAATTTTCATTAAATGTCATTAGAAATCGATTGAAATAATTTACGAGATTGGTAGGAACGTCAAAATAGCGATTTGCCAAAGAATCAATGAAATATTTAACGAGAATTTTTTACAGAGAAATAAGAAAAGATACTTGTAAGTTATTTAATTATTTAATAGACTCGATGTAATATTCAAGATAAAGTATCGATCGTCTTTCATCGTGATTGATACTTAATGTAATCATTTTATATAAACAGATGGTAGAAACGAATCTTTCATTTCCAATTTCATTCTAATCGATACTAATAGTGTGTAAATGTATATACCCATAAATTGTATAAGAATTGAACGAATTTAATTAATTGTTAAGAGAAACTTATTCCAGTTTTGATGTTGAAAATGATAATTTCATTTGAAACACGTTTCTTACTCGCAACGATAAAAATCTCTCTGTGTATATGTGTGTGTGTGTTTTTGTTTTGTTTTTTAGAAATAAACAATTACGCGTGTACTATCTAAAAAGCTTAGGAAAAATTTTTTCAAGATATACAACTCTCTGTGCTTTATCTTTTCTGTATGAATAATTTTATCAACGGCAATTCGCGTTAAGAGTTAAAACTGACAGTTTAAGCGCAGATTGGCATCAGAGATTAATATTTCCCCCATTCCATGTCGACAATCTGTCTCACTTTCAAGTTTTAAATTAGACTCTCTTTCTCTCTCACTTTCTTGGTAGGGGGTGAAGCAAGCTTGTGTTTGAATATCGTTAAAACCGTTTCTCGTTAGAAACCTAAAAGAAAGAAAGAAAGAAAGCAAGAAAGAAAGCAAGAAAGAGAAAACGCAATACTACTATACTTCAAAGTATACTCGAGAGAAATGTTTAGAGATAAAATACCATGGCGAGTTTTTTCGTTTTTTTTTCTTTTTTTTTCACAGGATTGCATTCGCATACGAACATCCGAAGAGAGACAAAAAAATAATAGTTATATGGCTAGTTTCCAATTGTTAATATCATCATCTAGCGTCGCCAAAGTTGCTGAGCTTTGAATTCGTGTCTTTCTAATCTCTCTCTCTCTCTCTCTCTCTTAGTTTGTTCCTCATCCCTCCTCCCTCCCAACCCTTTCTTTTCTTTCCTATCTCTTTGCTCTTTTATATTTTTGTTTCTCTCTTTTCTATTTTTTTCCAACGCGTCTCTTTGAATAGTTCAGTTTTTCAAGTATCGCAGAGAAAGTTGTAAAGAGATTCGGTCTTCTAGTCTGACGTTTGTACCGTTCTTTGTTTTAGAAGAAGAAGAAGAAGAAGAAGAAGACGAAGAAGTAAACTATAATAGGAAAGAAAAGAAGTAAAGTATAGCACATCATAGGGAATGAGAGGTCGATACAAAGAAAGAGAAGAAAGTAGAAATGAGAAAGAGAGAGAGAGAGAGAGACTTCTAATGAAAACGTGAGAGGAGATCTCTCGGTAAAAACTAAGACTAGACCAACACTGAAGAATGGATACAACACACGTTGTTGCTTTTCTTCTTATATACTTTCTTTCTTTTCTCCCCCTTCCCCCACCCCCCACTCCCACCCCACCTCTTTTTCAGCTCTTCTATTCTAGTAAAAATGTATGCCCTTTTCATTATTTCTTTGTAGTATTTTGTCGCGTTAACACCTTCGCATAAAATGTTCTTCTCACTAGCATTTAAAATCAAAATCATATGTTTGTATGTGTGTGTATATATATGTATAAATGAATACCATTCGGAACGTCTCTTCTTTTGTTAGAATGAAAGATTTCTTTTTTTCGTTTGTGTCTTTATAAACGAAATAATTACGATCCAATAATATGATATTTAATATATACATATTACTTTACTTTATAATTAAAAAGATTATAGGATTTTGAAAGAAAAAAAGAATGGAACCGATGAAAGGTTACGAATGAAGGAATAAAATGAATTCGAAAATGACGATAATTTTTAACTACTGATGGTTTTTCACTGACGAGTAAAAATAAAAAAAAAATAAAAAAAAATTAAGAAGGGTAACGAAAGGGAAGAAAAAGTAATTCACTTTAAATATGTGCTTTCTCTTTCAATAGAAACTTTGACTCTTAAACTCCGTTTCATTTATTTTTCTTTTTCTTTTTTTTTTTGATTTGCGTAATTTTTTAGGAAAGAGAACTCTGAAGAGAGAGAGAGAGAGAGAGACAGGTTCTTCTTTCCTATCTCTTTTTCGTGTATATATATATACTTTGATGTCCCCAAGTCGGAATGGAATTTCCCTCCGGCATTAACTCGTCGAATCGATATTAATCTTTCTCTCAGACCATTTCTCACGACTTTCTTTTCCTCTTTCCCGCTATATCGCGCTTTTTATATTTCCGTTAAAGGACCATTATTGGAGTGATTCCTACTCGAGAAAACCCGGCAGGCACGTCTCTCCGAGCTAGAGCGCCTCATCTTCTTATTTTTATATCTAACGGGGTGCTTCGTAAAAAAAAAAAGAAAAGAAGAAGAAAAGAAAATACGAATTAATACAAACAAGATTACCCTTCTAAAAAGATTCATCGCGAACGCGTAATATAATAATTCCATTTGATTTCTTACACGAATTAGATAGATCAAAACGTTCGAGCCTAGTTCGCGTTATTAAAATCGTACGTCTTAAGTTCCGATCTCGAATCTCGTAAATTATACTCAACAGGAGAACTCAACGGGAAACATCGTATTAGTGAGCAGAAAAAAAAAATGGAAAAAGGCAGAAAAGAAAGGGGGAATTCGCGTATAATTCAGTAGAAATTCCTTTTTCATCCCCACCGACCAGCCCCCAAGGCTACGGAAAAGTTACACAAGGTGGTGGTGAAAGGGGAACCATTTTATCCCAAAGGAGCAATCGAGTTTCCTCGCGAGCAGCAGAGAAGGGCATAGTACCTTATTACAAGTTCGATTCTAGTTGCGTTACTGCTCTCGGTGGACCGAGTTGTAGATTGCTGTCTTACCGACCGTGCCTGCTTGCTTGCCTGCTTGCTTGCCTGCTTGCTTGCCTGCTTGCCTTTTATACTACTATGAAACGTAGTTACCCCCTTTTTCGCAATCCTCTGGCATTTTCAACCCCTAGCTAGCTAGCTAGAGGGGCTGGCTTTCACGGCAACACGACGACACGCTCGTGGCCTTCTTCTTCCTTATTCGACAGGCCAATGTTAAAGGATTTCGCGAAAACTGGGTCAAGAGAACAACAACTGTGGAAATCTGATTTTTATAATGCCGCCCTCGTGGATCGAAACCAAGAGAAAAGGAGAAAGAGAGAAAGAGAAAGAAAGAGACTTATAGGATATTTTAATGAACCAAGAGCAGAAAGTATTCTCTCGAAACTCGTTACGGTGTATCCTAGAAGAAATTCAAATATTTTTCTCTCCTTAAAACGTAGTTCTTTAATTATATTATTATACACGTTTACAAATCGTTTGCTTCCTTCTTTCTTTTTCTTTTTTTTTTCTATAACATTTATATTCCCACGAGATTTTTATTATAAGAAAAGAAAAGAATAAGAATTGAGAAGTGAAGTACTTCAATAAGACCAAATATAGAAAAAATTCTTTAATACGAATATAGTAATTTAATAAAAATAAAATAACGTGTCTAAGATTTATAGTTATCAAATTTATTTTAATGTCATTTTCCTTAACTTTATTTAACAATGAAAGATAAATAAAAAAACATGAAAAATTAGTTGTCCAACGAAATAAATTGAACGAATGATATACAAAAATATACACTTCACGTTAGCCAAGAATCACGTCGCCGTTTCGAATACGTGATCGAAAGATTCTAAACTAATAATACAATCGATTCTCATCGATAACCTAATAAATAATTACATAAATAATTACAAGCGAACGAAAAATCCTGAAATAAGTATTCCCCAACTGCTAGCTGGCATTTGGGAAAAACATTCTCGGCGACGATTCCTGAAAAGGATTCACGCAGCCCATCCACCAGCAGCACCACCCCCTGACCCCGTACCCTTACCCCTACCACAACGGTTGTCGATTTTTTTCTTCGCCAACGTCGGGCTCGTAAAACGACGTGAATTTAAACGAAACGATACCGATTTACCCAACCTACTACCCATACACACACCACTACCACAACCACCACTACCATCAACCAAACCAGCTAGCCTATTCGGTGGCTCTTTCTTTCACGGTTACCGGGTACCAGCATTAACAGGGTGGTAATTCTGGAATTTTCGAAGTACGCGGGCGCGTATCGTTCCTCTTTTTCACCTCGCGTCTCTTCCTTTCACCTTTCTCCCCCTCCCCCTCCCCTCCCTCTCCCATTTACTCTACTCCATCCGGAATAAAACGAGGCAAGCACGAGGCGAGCTGCACTGCCAGACAGCAGGGACTTCGATGAGTTTCGTCGTCGTTCTTTTACACTATCTCTCTCTCTCTCTCTCTCTCTCTCTCGTTGCTGTTACGCGTTCTCGTAGCAAACTGCAACGCGAAAACGCCCCGGCAGCCCTTGTACCCTAGTGGATTTAGTATGCGCCGGGGTGTATTAAATCTCTACCGTTCCGGAGATTCCAAGCCCTCGCTTTAGTTTCGTTTCCGATGTTTCCTCTCTCTCTCTCTCTCTCTCTTCTCGTTCCTCGTTCCTCGACGCGTTCGCTTTTCCGACCACCCCCCACCCCCCTCTAACTGTATTTCTCTCTCTCTCTTTCGACGCGCCATTGCAAGAGAACAGGGTCGTCGCTTTCGAGCTCCCTTTTCGAGCAACCCCTCCCTCCCACCTCCCCCCGTTCCTCTCTTTTCTCCCCAGGCCCTACTTCCAAACCCTACTACTTCGTTTTGCTGCTAGCTGTTTAACGAATTCCTCTCGCGATTCTATTCATACTCTCTCTCTCCTACTGGAATACCTAGCGCGTTTCACACTCGCGACTTGTGCTTGCAAAAGTGAGCGAACGAATGAGCAACAAGCAACACGTTTATTATTATTATTATTATTATTTTATTTTATTTTTGTTCTTTCTTTCTTTCGATGACTACCACAACCAACCACGATTGGGAAAAAACTTTTCTAAAGTATTCATTCATCGTTCTCTTTTCCTAACCGTTTATTTATATCAGAGTGCAACGATTTCGTTGCACTATTTTATTTGAAATGTTACGAACTATCTAATTTTGTTCCTTTAAGTATATCCGTTCAATATATATCAATTTATTTATTATAATCAAGAATATCTTTATAAGAGAAAAAAAAAAAGGGAAAAAATATTTCATCTTTGTTACAATCGGTACTCTAATTAATAATAATAATTCGTAATATTTTATTAACATTACAGCAAACCGACAATGACGATGGCTATTGTATTTAATAATAATAATAATAATAAAAAGATGTATACGATTGGAGAAAATAATTTGTAACGCGTATTATTACACAGAATGCTATGCAATATAATTCAAATACAAACAATGCAGATACAAATGTTTAACGGCGAGACAACTTTTTACAGGAACGGAAGGATTCGTTGTCGTTGCAACAAACACAGAGGAGGACAGTGTTGATAACAACGGTATAAACTACGCAAAATATATATATATATATTAAAAAATAAATAAAAATAAAAAAAGGAACAAGTTGAAACTAGGACAACTAGAATTGGCAAGGTAGAACTCGAATATATCCGGTAGTATATCGAGATATAGAATATTACACGAGTCTTACCCGAACCCCATACCACCGATAACCCGTGAACTCGGAAAGATACTCACTCGAATGAAATATACAAATCTGATAGATTTACAGATTTGAAGATTTACTGATATCCAAAATTTATACCACATACATTATCATGTACCGATATAGGGTTTTCAACTTTTATACTATTGATTTTGAATTCATGGAAATATTGTCAGTTTAAAACGTATTTGTCTATATTATCAGATAAAATATATATATATATTTATTTCAATACAAAAATAAAGCTATCTAAATTGAAAATAATTCTTTATTTCGATCTTATTATCTCAAACAAAAATATAAATTACGTTTATTTGAAACAATGTAAATACTCGAATAACACGGTTAAAGTATTAGAGTAAAATATATATCTGATCGCGTGTATTTTCCATTTATTCATTTATCTTATCGAATACCAGGATATCCGATAGGTCAGGTAATAATAGCTCTAGACTGCGCATAAGCTTGCACACATAAATCCAAAAAGCAGTCATATAAAACTAGCAGTACTATTCATGAAAATACTATAGAGCGTTCATAAAATGATATGTGTTTTGATTAAATATTATTACATTGTCATATTATTTCGAGGCGTGAGAATTTTCTGATTTAACAATGAAAATAATAATAATAATAATAATAATAATAATAATAATAATAATAATAATAATAATCTAATTAATGATAAAAATAATAATGAAAGGAACAACCTTTTTGAAAATTATTGCACGCAATTACGTAGCGTATAAAGAGCACGATCAGAAACAATGCTCGACGAGTTCGTACGGTGGTTGTTGGTGGTCGCTTTTTAGTTTTACCTTTTTAATGACAACAATAAATAATAATTATACCGAAAAAGAGAGAGAGAGAGAGAGAGAAGAAGTTGCTTCGTGTACGTGTGCACGTGTTTAAAAATACGTAGTTAGGTAGGTATAATATATTTAAAACGAACGAAATCACTGAATATAATATAATATAATAATAAAAATAAAGGTAATAAAAAGAAAAGGGAAACACAAAAGAAAAATAAACTTTTTATTCCCTCGATATATTCAAGAAAAAACATTCTTCTCGCTCGCGTTAATTCATTAACGATCTCTAATTGGGTAGGCCGTTCGATTACAACACAGTTGGGAGAAAAAATTGTAAAGAATAATTTTGTCAGGAAAGTGTGATACACGTACGTGAAATATAATGCAAGTGGTGGTGGGTAATGGTCGTGGTAAAAGGTCAAGATTTGTCGTGACAATCGAAACGAATGCCATTGTCCCGTGCTTTTTTTCTCTCGAACTACGACGTTTATAATGCTCATGCTTTTATTATCCTAACGCTAGAATTATCAGATTGTAATAGGATATTATAAGTAAATTGAATTTGCTCTAATGTCCGAAGCAGGTAATAAAACGTTTGAATGAAGAAATCCGGTTGAAAATTGAGAAGAAACGTTGAAATAAAACCATTCTGTGAGCAAGGAGACGAAAAAAGAACATTCTTCGAACGATTTTCTTATGAATTAATATCATTGATTGTACGTTGTACAAAATTATACGAAAAGTGCATTGGAAAATGAAGAAAGGAAAAAATATAATCTCATGATTCGGACTAAGAAACATTTTTGTTTTATTTGAAGTTTATTGAATTTTTCAAAAAAGAAGGATGATACGAATGGCAGGAAAAAGTTGGATGGGTTTTATTCACTTGGAAAGTAAAAATGTATCTCTCACCGTATGCGATATTCTCACAGGTAGATCATTCACCTTACTCTACTAACTTTTTGATCAAGTATAAATAGAAGGATATATCGCATCACGTAGCTAGGTCATGCTGTGAAATACTCGTACCACAGCAGTTATCGAAATTCGCGAAGAAATAACCGCAGTATTTCGGTGTAACTCGTATCCCGACAAATTCGTGTGTTTGTAATGTATGTATATCAATAGAGTTAGTCGTATTACTTCGGTTGAAATTACGAATTAAACGTGGTCAAGTTATAGTCATTTCATTAATATCGTAATTTTTATCGAATTTATATTATAAAATTTGATTTAACGTCAGAGATAAAGTTTAACCCGAATAAAAATGATACGTAACTTTTGATAATCAAAACTTGTTATCAAAAAGCATCAAAAAATATTGAAATCTCTTAAAAGCAAACGGGTTTCGCAAAGTTTAATTATGCAGTACGCAGCATATACCATAAAGTTGGAAGTATGAAATTCATCCAGGACACGTTGACTGAAACATATTCGAAAAGCTCGACTCATTGGATCGGGTTTTCTCAAATCGACGAGAGTAAAGGATAGCGAAAAATATTAAAATATACTTAACAAAGTAAAAAGAAAATAAAGGAGATAGAAATTTCTTATGATATACGTTGACATACTGTGAACCGCCATTTGTCTTGCGTAAAAATATAAAATTAAAAAAAAATTAAAAAATTAAAAATAAAACGACGCGCAAAAAAGAGACGCGTGTCCGCATTTCTGACGATGTATTTATACACATACGTATACACGTATATGCACATGTAATATATATATATATGTGTGTGTGTATATACTTGTATTGCACATTCTGCACTGCTCTGCCTGTATCCATTTCGCCTGACTTTCCGCATGAAAATTTTTGTTCAGAACACCCTCTGCGCTCGCGTGCAGAAAACTCGGTTTTTACTTAAATTCATTTTCGAGGACCTGGCCTTTTTCACTAGACGGTATGTATATATTTTACCGCGTCCTCGTTGCTCGCGGTACGCTACCCTTTTATCCTTCCTTCTCTTCGCAAACCGACGTTCTCGCTTTTCAAAGATACGCCCGAGTAAATGTTGCACCCTCTGAGACTTTTTCTATCGAAACGCCGATTCTTTTTTTCTCGATTCGCGTACGGCAAAAGAGCTGCAAGCAGCAAGCAGCAGCAGCAGTAACAGCAACCATCGTGGAAAATAATTTACACTGGGATAATGGAAATGTGTACGGACATCAAATGAAAGAGAGAGAGAGAGAGAGAGAAAGAAAGTAAAAAAAAGAAGAGCCTACGGTTTTACCGTTTCAATTTTTTTCTCTTCTTTTTCTTTTCCTTCTCTTTTTTTTTATCTTCGAAAATAATGACGGCGAGAACGTAAGATTAAGAGAAGAAATTTTTAGTTCGCGTAACACTTATACGAAAACGCGTAATAGTTCTCTCCGAGCAAACTTCCACGATTTTCTTTTACTTCTTCTCGAAATAAACGTACAGAATAATGAAACGCAATTAAGAGAATCTCCGCTATAACAAAACTGATATTAGAATCATTAAATCTAGAGCTGATACGTTTATTCAACGACACGTAAGTTATCACCGTTCAATCGTTACGAGTATAATAAGAACTCGCAGTTAAAGTTTATGGGGGAAAATTCGATGTTTCGAAACAAACAACTGGGTGTTTAATTTTCTTACTAAAGTATTTCCAATAACGAAAGACATATTATTTTCTATCGGAATAACAGAACAAAAATATGAAAAGGATTCAACATTTAACCGATTTTATCTTATGGTAAAATCACGTTTTTTAACAATAGTTTTCTCATCCTAGAATAAAACTAAACCTAAACTAATTCTAAAAGTTCATATGATAATTCAAAGTTGCGTGTAAGATAAATTACTTTGTATAACACGTTGAACGATTATTTTTCATTTTCTTTGACCGTAGAACGAAAATTCTTGGCATTTACGATGGTCGGTAAGAGTTAGCGAAAAATAAAAAAAAGGTTAAACGAATATAAAAAGAGTAGAAAAGTGTGGTGGTGGTGGTGGTGGTAGGTAACATTGGGTAACATGGGAACTGTAGAATAGAAAGAAGAATCTTGATGAGACGTCTCACGAAGGGATCTTCTCTCACGAAATTTCGTGGAATTTAAGAGGAACGTCACCCTGGCGGAGAAGATCCTACGAGTTCAACATAATACGTTTATTCTAATTTCGCACCGAGGCTCGTTCTCGACCATCAACGAAAAAGCTCTTCTCCACCTCCTCCTCCTCCTTCTACGGAACGTCGACGCTTACTTATATTTTTGTCTTTCTCATTTCTTCTTCCTCTTCTTCTTACCACCCTCTTCTTCTTTCTCTCAAGACTTTCCGCACTGTTAGCAGTTTGAAATATACGGAATTTCGATATCACTGGAACGTTTTTGCTCGCGAGAACGTTATTGAGTGATATATATATATATATATATATAACATAATTTCTTCCTTGTATTTTCTTCCTAAAGAAATAAAACAACAACAGATTTCTTGAAAAAAAAAACAACCCGAACTTTTTAATATCGTTCTAAACAGAAACGAAAAATTATAGACCGCATAAACCATTTTGATTGAATTTTTATAAAAATATTTCTAAAAATATATAAATACATGGCGAACGAGAATGATATTTTAAACGAGATCGCACCTAGATTTAAACAAACAACAAAATATCTGGATCACAATCAACGATTGAAAAGCCAAAAATCGGAAGTGTTTACCTACCGATCGAAACTACGAGAACCGATGGTGAACTACACTTACGATTTGTGTTGTTCGATGATGACGAGCGATCGCCAAACGAAATATTTGCTATGATTGTGCGAAACAATGCTCTGGCTGCTTGCTAGCCGATGGCTCGACAGGCCACGTAAACAAATCGTTTACGTGGTAGAAACGTACAGTTCTATTCACAGAAACCGTGCTAGCGGAGGGGGAGGGGGAGGAGGAGGAGGAGGTAGGGAGAAACAACAACGGGTTTTCGTGTGAATCGTTGTGTCCCTTCGAATCAACCTCTCTATCTCTCTTTCCCTCGATGCATTGTAGTTATTTTTTTGTTTTGTTCGCACCCTGTGTAACACGCAGAGAAAAAAAGAGAAATACGCGGGGGGGGAGTAGGAGATAGGGGATGGATAGGGGGGTTGGAACGATCGTTTCATATAATTTCAGTAGGCGAACATTTTCGTGCGGATCAAGCGTCGTTGTACGCCGTCTGGTGCAAGGGCTATCTACCTCTGGGTGGTCTGTCCTATGCATAAATAAAAGCTAAACGGGTTACGAGCATCGTATCGCACGTGGAAGAGCGAGAGAGATAAAGAGAGAGTGAGAGAGAGAGAGAGAGAGAGAGGGAGAAATATACAGGAAAAGAGGATCAGAGGGTACGGCGAAATCGTTTATTTATTTTACCAGGAACGATCGGAGGTTCATTTATGGAACGAAAACCACTACCCTTTCCTTCCTTCCTTCCTTCCTTCCTTCCTCGTTCATTCTTATTCGCGAGCAACGAGACAGCGTCGTTTTGTTTAGATCGATATTTAAATAACGATACTCGATTTTTCGCGATCTTTTCGTTTTACCAAGTGTACGATGAATTTTTGTACTCGAATCATTTCGTATCATCGAATAATTAATTTGATCGTAATTGTTTTATTTCGTTGTTCTCTCGATGACGTATACTTGTTCTTTCGATAGAAAAGTAAAATCAAAATGATCGATAAAGTTTTAGTCAATTTATTATAAAATCGTAAACAAGGGAAAGATAGTAAGGCAATATTTATCGTTTGTTCTGGCATCGGAAAGAATCGGTTTGATTAAAATATTCGCAAACATTTATCTATTTTTCTATAAAATATATATACATCAAGATCTATCATGGGAAGAGGAGATAGATCGATTTCTTATTTATTAAAGATAAGAGAAACCCCGAATCTCGAATTCGATGATAAAAGCGAGAGGATTTCGTGTTTGCTAAGTTACGCGATGCATGAAAATTTACGATACGTCTATTCCGACATGATACATTGCGCGAGCGACGTACGTTACATGTTTACAAGCTTGGTTTGCTGTGTTTCGTTTCGTTTCGTTTCGTTTCGTTTCGTTTCGTTCCGTTCCGTTTCGTTCCGTTCCCGGTGGCTCTTTTCGAATTTGCTTGTTGAAAATTCGAAGAACCGACAAAACAAATTCGCGTGTGGTTCTCTCGCGGTAGTAACCCAAACGATTCTAACGCACGCTACACGCAACTACTACTACCACTACTACTATTATTACGTAGTTGAAAATTTACGGATATATCGGATATCGTTTTCCGATTGCCATTCGGCTTAATTTTCGATGTAAAAGGTAATGGATGTGAGAGAGAGAGAGAGAGAGGTAGGTTGGATAGGAGACCCCTATCATTTTAACGTCGCCCTTTTACTAACATTCCTTTACTGCTATCTTTTTTTTTCTTTCTCTCTTGGTCCGCGTGGAATCAATCAGATTTCGACTAATCACCGCTCTCTCGTTCGTTTATCTCTTCTTTTTTTTCCTTTTCTTTTCACGATATACTTTTCCTCTTTGACATTATCTATCTTTGTGTAAAATAAGAACGATAGAAAGATGACAAAATGAAAAATTTCAAACGTTGATCGCTAAGACGATAGAACTTACTAACGTGCCAAGTCTGAAATTAAACTTCAAACAGAAAAACGGGCGCGTTGGTATATGATATTGATCAAAAGTATTGGCAACAATTATTTTCGTTCTCCTATTAAGTTCACGATTTTATTAAATAAATTAAATAATTGTATTTTGCACTTTGTGTATATGACTTGGAATGAAAAAAATATAAAAATAATATGTTGCTATAAAAAGATGATTTGTTAAATCGATGAATGCATGCGAAGAAAGCGTAAAGTAAACGAGTCAACCGAATGTTTCAAGCTTTGTCTAAAACAATTTATTATGTGAACGGCTTCACGCTCTGCAAGATTAGTTATGGACTTTCGGAATGGTTTCGTACAAAGTGGACCGGCCAAACCGGCTGGGTACCGACCGAGCACGTCGTTTATTCCTAAACTTCGATAAACAGTTTAGCCAATGTATATTAAGACGCTAACTTTACTACCAATTTACACAAAGTGCTCGTAAACCGAGCTGGCGTACCGCGCGTTGCTTTGCAGGTCGATGATCGAAGCTTCCACAGGGTTGGATTTCATCCTACGAATTTCTCTCTGTGCTTCGGTCACCGATATGCACCACCGTTTCCCTTTCTCAAAGCACGTAAACTTAGGATCTTAATAATATACTGTAAAATAAGGTAACAATTAACATTAAACGTACCATGACCGATTGTCTATTTTGTTCGAGGAATTTCTTACGAGTTAATCCTGCCATTTGGTGAGTCATAAATTTTTATTACATAAATGATATATTTCGTTGCTATAAATTAATCATTAAATGTAGGAATTTTTTCAAGATAATTTCATTTGATTCGTTGCGATAGAAATAGTTATACACGAAGCTCGGTACGTTTAGTATTAATGAACCAGAAAATATTTTAATAACTCATTTTTAATCTTAATAAAAAAATATTTGTTTTCAATTACCACTACCCACGATTTAAATAATAAAAATATTGAAAATGATAAAAATATTATCGTATCGACGTTTAACGAATTTATCGTAAAGAAATGTTTCTTTCAACCCTTAGAAAATCGTCTTAGAGAATAGAACGGGGATTGGAGGACAGAGAATCGTCAGATCTGGTTAGTGCAAAGCCAACAATAGATGACGGCTGTAACCGGCGGTATCGTCGTCTTCGTTGTCGTCATCATCGTTGCTGTAGTCGACGTCGTCATTGTTGTCGTTGTCACAGCTAGGAGTGGTTTGACTGGTCGTTGCCGTGAAAGGGTCAGATAAGAGGGTCGACAGTTAGGAGGTTGCACTCTCTCTCGTTTCTCAGGGGCTTCTTAATACCATTACTTTTGGTTTTACTTTGCGATAGTCTCGCAATGTTCTCCACCGTTCTTCCTTTTCCAAGCGTCAATGACGATGAGTAAAAGTAAGTCTCTACTATTATAGTCCGATGTCATGGCAATTTTCCTTAATTCTTTTTTAACGTCTTATTCGATCAACTACATCCTTACTCAAGCAGTGTCACATTTGTTCTTTTTTAAATCTTATTCGATCGAAAAATAATATTACTCAAAGTTTTTAATCAAAGAAAAATGACTACTAGAAAAGTGTTTGTTACAAAGTTAAATTCAAAAAAAAAAAAAGAAAAGAAATGAGAAGATCGAAGAATTGACAAAGTGAAGAAAATTGTGCACGTGCACAACACCACCACCACCATCACCAGCACAACCACCACCATCATCACCACCACTACTCCTCCTCCCACCTTTTCATTTCCGTTCCGTGCCCGCTCGAAATGGTTTATTCAGCATACGTCAACTTCATTCCCGCGTTCCGTAAAAGGATAATCGTGTCCCTTCCAGAAAGGATCCGCGGTCGCATGCGTCTCTCGTTCATCCGGATCGGTAACGGGCATGAAGTATTCAGTGTGCGACAGCACCGTATGCACCGAATTCGAACGCGACGGCTTAAGAAGAAACCTCTCAAATCGTTCCAATCGCTTTCTGAGCGTACCAATTCCTAAATAATATTACTTCTCCCTTTTCTTTTTGTTTGAGAAAAATAAAATTAAATTCCAAATTAATTATTCGTTTTTTTTAAATACAAAGTATAGTCAAAATATGTCGAATTACATTTCGTTACACGAAGAGAAATAATAGTAAATTTATGCAACTTTTTTTCTTCTTTTCTAATATTTCTATTTTAGATCATTTACAGACTCCCCCCACCCCATACCTCTCAATTTGAGTATAAAGACGAAAGTCACGATATATATGTACATATGGGATCAATAGACGATTGCGCACGTGCGTACGCGTGCGTGGCACGCGTTTATTGCGCTTGTATATTATTATTTGCGCTTAGATGCGCGTCCTGACTTTACAATAGAACTTCTAATTCAAGTCGATCGAGCGTAAACCAAAACGACCGCTAATAACAACACTAACAAGAACAACTACAACTACAACGACGACGAGGATAATACGTGTACGTAACATAGCACAGATCTGTGTATGTGCTTGTGAACGTATGTATGCACGTATACACTAGGAATTACTATCCTCTTCCTCCTCCTCCTCCTCCTCCTCCTACTCCTCCTCTCGAGTGCTGCTTTAAATTCGAGTCGAGTCATCGTTTCGCTCAATCGACCGAGAGGTGGTCGAATTTACGTTATCTATATATTTTTGTCGAAAATATTGAAACGGGTCCTGTATAATACGAATCGGGGAAAAATGCGGGAAATTTGAATTTTCGTCTACGCGAATGTTTTTGAATATCGGACGATGGTTTTTCTTCTTCTTTTTCTTATTATTCTTCTTCTTCTTCCCTTTTCGAAGAATGTCTTTTACCGTGAAATGTAAAAATTACATTTGCTTTTTTCTTTATAAAATGTTACGAAGTATCTCGCAGTCGTTCGTTCGTTCGTTCGTTCGTTCGTTCATTAAAGAAAACCCCGTGTACAGAATAAACGATTCTCGCTCTTTGGAAAAAGTTTCGTTTAACGAACGATCGATAACGTTCTTGTTAAAAAGTTTCTTTCAGTTTATTTCTAGGATGCTTTTGCTTTACAAGTGAAGTGAAGTGAAGTGAGGATGTGGAAAATACTCGTGGAACATGAAAACGATAGTTCGGTGGTGACTCTACACCTCATAAATTCGAATTATTCTTTCTACCCTCTCTCCTCTCCTCTCTTCTCTTCTTTCTCTCGATCGTTTCACGAAGCCCGCCGCGTCTTTAAAGATTCTCGGAGGAATGAGTTATCGTCTTAACTTGGAACTTCTCGTATAAAAAGGAAAAATGGGTTTGCCTTTTCTACGAGAGAGGAAGAAAAATATTTTCAATGATATGGCCGATATTTTAACTCCGTGAACTCGACGTAAAGATATACCCCAACCACCCCTAACCTACACCCACCCCCCTCCTCGCCCTCGCGTATCATCAAGAATTGAACCGATATTTTATTCCACTTTGCGAATGACACGATCTGTGGCTGCGAGTAGTCATTTCCCAAGAAAACGACGACCAACTGCGTGAAAATCATTTGAATGAGAAGATGAATTTTCGTTTTGCTCGAGAAGATTACGTGATAAAAATTAAATTCCTAAGGTGGTAAAGGTTATCTTGAACGTGAGTATCGGAATGAGCTTTTGAGAATATGAATATTATATATATATATACGATGCTTGTCGCAAAACGATTTTCTATTAAGAGGAAGATTTTGAATATGAAAGAACTATTATGCGCGTGTGTTATATATATTTTTTGGAAATTTCCACTTTCCACCTTAAGGTAGAACGATTTCTCTATTCGACGAATTTTTCAACGAGATATTTTCTTCCCTACTCTCGTTTCGTCGCAACTCGAATATATATATACATATATACATATATATACGTATACGCGTATATATATATATATTCGTAAATCCACCGTTAACTAGAATGTTCGCGTCGCTTTGCCGCCGGAAATAAGCTGGCGTGCGATTGCACACGCTCGCGGCAAGGATTTCAGGATTTTCCACGGTGCGTTCTGGAAAAGTGTAATCCTTTGATAAAGAGACATTTTTAGATTAACACCGACGAATGAAACCGCTTTTCACCTAACGATTTTTACATTTCTCTTCTTTTTCTTTTTTATCATCTCGACGAGAGATATCGTCACTTCCCTTTTTCCAAAATGTCAGCTTTTTAGAAGAAAAAAAATAAAAAAAAAAAAAAGAAGTACGAAAGAGTCCGTTTAAAGATAGAACTCTTATAGAAAAGTTATAACATTAAGACGTGATTTAAATCGTATAAAGTAAGGAAAAGGAAGTTAAAAAAGGGGAAGTGGAGAAACCGAACTTAAAGCTCCTCCTCATCGGGAGCTAAAAGCAATAACCATTTGGAAGCCGAAACTACGATCGCGTAGACTTTTATCGAGATGTATACGGTCGAAGTAACGAGGAAAGAAGAACGGATATTCTTGAACGAGAGAACGAGCTAGCGACCAAGTAAGTAAAAGGATTCGCTGACGATTGAGAAAAGAAAACGTACGAACATACGAACGAACGAACTAACGTACAGACGGACGGGTCTAAAGTTTTCTACGTTCGTTCGTGAAAACGAATGAACACGAATGAACCTGTGTGTTTCAAGGAGAAGGATTACCAAGATTCGAGAAACGTTAGAAAAAGACGGCAACGCAAGAAAGTCCTTCGAGCGGGAGGGATGACGAGAGGATCCGAGGGGTAGGAGGATCGAGGGGTGGGAGGATCGAGGGGGAGGGTCGCGAGAAAAGACTCTCGACGTCCTGTTCGTCGATCGGAAGACAAACAGTCGACGTCCACGTGATAAGTACGACTCGATCGTGTTCACGTCGTCCACTTCTCTCCCTCTTCCCCCTCACCACCTCTTCACTCTCCATCTTTTTCCTTCTATACGTTTACACCCACCCCCGTTGAGTTGGACCTTTTCTGATTTTTTACTTCGGTGCGAATGGTAGAAAACGCGTCTCTCGTATGTTCCTAGCTAACCGTAAACTTTCGCAATCTTTTTAATTGTGTTGTCTTGAGAGATAGTGATAGAAAAGTTCGTTTGCTTGTTCGTTCCTAGAAAGATCTCTCTTTTCCTTTCTTCTTCTTCTTCTTCTTCTTCTTCTTCTTTTTCCTTCTTTACTCTTCACGTCGTTTCACCCTTTCATCGTTACTACTACTACTACTACTACTACTACTAGCACACAGCTATATCACACCATTATTACTTGTTACATTACTTTTTCTTCGTCTAGGAGTACTACTACGCCTTATCCACTACTATTATCCTTCAACCACCCACTCACCCAACCACCTTTCCATTTTTCCTTCATCCCTTTTCTTCTTTACTTTAGTTCTTACTTCTTACTATCGGTAAGCGAGTAGTACCTACCCCAACCTCCTCCTCCTCCTCCTCCTCTTCCTCCGCAAATACGGATATACAGAAAAATGTCTCGGTAATTTTCTAAGTGCACCAACCAAGATCCGATTTGCAGACAAGCTACTCGGTATTATGAAGGCAATGTTTGAAAACGCTTCCCAGGCACCACCGCCAGTCCACCCAACCCCACCCCACCCCTTCCTCTCTCCTCTTCTTCCCTTCGCTTCTCTACTCTACTACTACTCGTCGTAATTCTTCGACTATTTTCTTTCCAGTTTTTTCCTGTTCTTTTTTTTTTTTTTTTTTTCCTTTTTGCCAATACTTCCCATGAAATTGAACTTATCTCTAAAGAAATTCCTACGAGAGAAGTTAATGTACAAGAATAGCGGTGGGATGGGGTAAGGGGAAGGGCTTGTCAAATAAAAAGCGGTGGAGAAGCTCTTCTTTGTTACGATCTTACAAAAGTGGGATTCCTTAAATGTTTTACAACGATTCGATCTTTTATCGATGAATCATGTTTCCTCAATTGTTCTACGAGTGTGTGTGTGTGTGTGTGTAGTATAGTAATTCAAACAATTCTTTTCTTTTCTCTTCTTTTCTTTTATTTCTTCGTCGCGAAGGGATCTTCTTCTAGAAAACGAAATCCGAAGTACCTCGGGCGATACATCACGTGGCAATTAAAGGGCTCGACACGGATCCTAGCAACACACTGCACTCCGTTATAAAAGAAATCTCGTCTCAGGTTCGTTTCGAACTGGCCCTCGAGCTTTTTCAAAATGTCGACGACGTATCTTCCCACCACCGTTTCCAAACTGTTCATTCAAATTGTGCCATCATATCACCGTACCAGCGTGTTACCAATTTCATTGTTCAATTTATTCGTCCGCAAAATTCTCTCGTATCACCGATACGATTTCATTGGGGATTTGAATTCGATCGTAATTGCCTAGGAACACCACGTGATTCCGAGAATAATTCATTATTCTCATTTTCAACCTACAATTCTCTCTCTCTCTCTCTCTCTCTCTTTACACGAGTATATTCGCAATCGAACGAACGAACGATCTAATCGCGAAATAAACGTTAAACGATCGACCGTGTAGATCTATTTCATCTATGTTAGCGCATGTATTGCATCTATGCATTATAAAGAAACTTTGTTAACATTGCTATAAAACGAGACATCGAGTTTAAACGAAATCGAAACACAATTGCGTCGATTTAACGAAGAAATTTGTTTATTTTATTCCAATTATCGATCATTATATTATTATTTATGTATAAAAGTTGTTTTGAAGAAATAAACTGATTTGAGAAAACGAATCAAACGACTACTACAACTATTACTATTATTCAATCCAATACGAAAATCTTCATCAATTATCGTTTCAATCTCTTCAAACTAAACAATATTACTTTCTAAATAGATGAAACAGATCTAGGAATCAATATAATATTGATATTCGTTTAAAAGTTTTACAAACGATACTAGAAAAATGTATAGGATTAATAATAATAATAATAATAATAAACGCGAATATACGTTTATACAATTTACTCGAGTTACGCATTTAGAAAAAACTCACTCGTCTAGAGAAAGCAAGTTTTTTCGAAAGCTATGCAGCAATCTCTGAAAAGTTTCAATCACGAAACTTGTGAGTGTGGTCAAAGTTACGACGATGCCACGGAGGGTCGAGAAACACGAGTGAGCGAGCTATGAAGAGAGAGAGAAAGAGAGAGAGAGAAAACGATATAGAGCAGGACTGCGGGATGGGGGGAATTGGGGAGAAAGAGGAAGAGGGGGAACGGTTAGGGAGAAGTGTACTTTTACCCTTCCTACGGGTAACTATCCTAGCAACACCTGTATCTCGTCGCCACCTGTAGCGCCGCACCATGCCCCCCCCTCACCCCCTCCCTAGATTTCTCGCCCTTTGGCGTTGAAAAAGGATCGTTGCTAAAGTGGGAGGATAACGACGAAGAGAAAAGAGCAAGCAAAAGAAAGAGAGGGAGAGAGAGAGAGAGAGGGGGAGTGAAAATAAGAATAGAAAGGCAAAATGGGGGAGAGAGAGTAAAGTAATATAATAAATTGCAAGCAGCGCTTGAGAAACAACAGGATAATGGGAGAATCGGAGGATTATACGGAGTAGTACTTCGTCGAGAAGAAACAGGGGAAACCATTTTCATATATTTTTTTCAGATTTGATATTCTTTGTAACATACCTGAGATACATACAGTATCGCACGTATTATATACTAAGCTGTCCTTTTTGTCATACACGTGGTGTATATGATACAGATAAAAAAGCTCTCGTCAAAATGAAATAAATGCGAAATGATAAGAAGACAACCAGCCCATACTTTACGTAAGAACTTAAACATCAAAGTTTAAGATAATATAGAATTTGAAGACCTTTAATAAATATTTGAAAATGTTTATGTGTCTTAGGATATACCAATAATTGTATCATACAAATGTATATTTAATTTATTATTTCTATTATTTTAATAGAATATTTAATATTATTTTAATCTATTATTTTAATTTATTATTTTTATTATTAAATAATTTATTTCAAAATAATTATTCGGTACAGTTTAACATTATTTCGAATCTAAATTTGGATAGTTTTAATTTGTTTTTCTTTTTTCAGTTGAGTTATTAATAAAACATATTATTGTATGAGGCAAACGATCCGACTAAATAATTCGTCGATTTATCAGAATTTCAATAAAGTAACAGTCGCGTGTAATCTCAGGGAAATAAAGGTTTGATTCCTAGCTTACATTGGACCCACTGAATAATCCTCTTACTTTTCTTCATTATTACTGTATAATTTTTGTTCACAGATTAAAAATATATAATCGCGTATGATCCACTAATGAATGCAGTATTTACCGATTTAACAACAAAGTATTCGCAGGCGTGATATCATTGTAGTCGATTGTTTAACGTTTAAGAATGGTTTTAGAAATAAAAACTATTTAAAAACGATCAAATGTCTACTGTAGTTAATATTTCGATCCAAAACCACTTTTAATTGTAACTATCGGTGTAAATTCGTACAACGTAGTTGTACAATACTTTCGCACACGTATCCAAACGATTCGTAACAAGTTTTGTTATACGCGGCGCAAACATTGATGAAAATAAAACCAAAAAAAAAAAAAAAGAATGGTATTCGCAAGTCAATAAAAAAGCCATAAGTTTGCGAAAACTATACTGGAAATAATTCAGCGAAAGCAGACACGTATTGTTGAGAACCGACGATTACAATTTTGTATCGAATAAACGTTGATTACACACACACACACACACACACATAGGTCCGATTTTAAACAATTGTATTTTTTTTGTTCTTTGGCCAAAAAATTCCAATAGTTACGAGTATCGCAACAACATGGAAAAACGCAAATAAATTCTTAATACGCGTACGATATTTCCCGGATAATAAGTTACGAGTAACGGTACGAATTTTCGTTCTGTAAGAATTTTTATCATTTTTAAAGACCAACAGAATTACTACGAAATTTATAGCATCGTATAACGTAGCAATAAACATGTACAAGCGTAACGTGTCTCTGTATGTATATATATATACTGAAAGTAGATTTGTAGATTAAAAAAAAAAAAAAAAAGAAATTGAGAAAAAAGAAAATAGGCAACGTTTAATAACATCTATACAACCACGCTGCGCTACCAGTTATTATTGCATTATAAAATCACAGTATACGCTTGTATAAATAAATAATCTCTCCAGTAAAAAAAAAAATAATGTTCTCTAAGAGGATTATACAAAACTCGACTAAAAATATCATATTTATATATAAAACAGCAAATATACGAAGAACAAATGTAAATGAAGAAAAAGAAGAATGAAAGGGAGTAATTACGAGGTAAGTATTTGCTCTAAAAACAAATAATATTTTGAAAAAAGAAAAAAAAAGAGAAATAAAGAGAAACAACTTTATCCTATTGTACAGGACGAGACGGTCCGATGCTAAAAAATATCACACTAATCTTAACTAATAATTAAACAAATATCGTACATATTTATAAACGAAAAAACCACGCGAATCAAACTTTTATCAACACTTTGATAAGTATAATTCGATTAAGAAATAAATTAAGTAAAAAATTCGAAATTTGTCATGAACAATGCGTGTCAACAAAGCAAAACGAAGAAGTGACGCGTTTGAACTATGACAGGAAAAAAGAGAGAGAGAGAGAGAGAGAGGGACAACAATCGATCGTTTCTTTTTGCGTTATATTCGGCGAAAGCTAATCCAGGAAATCGTGTAGAGGCGCTATGGGTGGGAATTATACCGATGTACGGTGAAAAGGGTAAGAGGAGGAGGAAGAGGAAGAGGAAGAGGAGGAGGAGGAGGGGCAAGGGGGAAGGGGGAAGGAGTACATGTGTGTTGATCGCCGCAACATACGTCGAAACAGAGTAACAAATCATAGCCAGGGTGTGTATATATGTACACTAGTGGTATGCATCCGTATATATATACATATATATACAATATATATATATAGATATATACGTTAGTACCCGGTGAGCATTGGCCGCAACGAATAATAGACGGGTATGGCTGATGTCGAGTATCGATACGTCGAACAATCGAAACGAAGCGCGGCATGGACCGTGAAAGCGGACCCGCTGGTGCCTCTCTGCTGGTGGACTATTCCTCGATGGATGGACAGCAGCAGCAGCAGCAGCGGCAGCGGTAGCAGCAGGACCAGGATTGCCATTTTCCCCCTCCCCCATTCTCCTGGTGCACCTACCAACTACTACTGCCACCCTTCGCTGCCCTTTCGTCCATCCACGCGCGACGCGATTCGATTACGAAACATCAAGCGAATCGCGAATCGTATCCTTCTCCCTACTACCATCTCTCACCGACATTAGAAACATTTCTGTGTATAATATACAGTTACAGTTTACAGTATACAGTTTATTATGCATATGGTATTCTCTTTCCGTTCTTTTGCTGACACTTTCAACTCTCGTATTTCATTTTCCTTTACCCTTATTTTCGAGACCCTCTACAGGACACCACTCCCACCCACCACTTTCGATCTTTAACCGGAATTCATCTCGTCGAACGATCTCCCATATCTTGCCCACTCACCATGATTATCCTCTCTACACTCACTTTTAACGCTTTAAACGTTTTAACCGTCTGCTCAATTCTACTTTCTCGAATATCACAGAAATTCGAATTATTCGAATAATTTCACAATTATCGTCATTTAACAGCTTGTGCTCTATTTTTTTTTTTTTTAAACGATAGAACGTAAATACGATGAGTAATCGAAATATTTCAACGTAAATTCGCGCTTTAACTATTTGAATAATGTCGAAAGAAAATGATCGTTACAGTCGAGTGTCTAATTAAAAGGCATTTATTATTAATCAAACAGATAGAAGATTAAGCATTTCTCATCGTTCAGCTAATTATTATATCATACTATAAGGTACACTGCTACGTAACGATTAAACGATTTTTATTGTCTCCTAATAATTGAAGAAAATAAAAACAATCATTTTCGTGATTATTACACCGACATACGAATATATTTTCGTTACGTATGAATATAACTCGTTGATCATTACCCCCCCCTCCTCCCACCCACTTTCCATCATTGGAAAGCAACCAAAAATTGGTCGACACATCGGTCGAACGTTCCCGTTCGTTTGCCGGGTACCTATATTACGACGTATCGAAACGTATGCATATGTTGCACATGAGAAGAGGGAGGGAGGGAGGGAGGGATGGTTAGCGTTTCGTGGCAGTTATGTCGAGCGGAGAGTCTGGTGGGAGCGATTTCCCGCGAACCGGTTAGGTACATGTCATTCGCTGCATGATTAATCGTTTAATTAGCGGCAGTGTTATGGCAGCATGGTTCCAGTTAGCTCTTCCCTTCTCTCTAACACTCAGTAGTCTATCTCTCTCGGTCTCTCTTTGATCGTAACGTCTCGTACCAACGTAGCAGCAGCAGCAGTAGAACATCTGTCTCTGTCTTTGTCTGTCTGTCTGTCTGTCTGTCTATCTATCTATCTATCTATCTATCTATCTATCTATCTCTTTGGTTTAAAGGGCTCAACACGAGCTGCAAGCACCGTGTCAACCCTAGAACCTAGAGATACCTTCCTACCTACCAACCTAGCTTGCGAGGGTAGCCTCGCAACATCTCGAATAGTCGAAGAACGGCTAGAGAAACGGCTAGAGAAACGGCTAGCAGCTAGCTACGCCGAGTCAACTATTAATCCTCCGGCTCTTCTAGAATATAGTTGCTTCCGCGTTACGGAAGTTTCGGTAGGAACGCACGACTCCACCCCGGTTTGCTGAACTTTGCCCCGAAGGTAAACTACTGTTCCGTAGCAGCCGAACAGAGGAAGGTAGAAGACAGGAAGGAAGGAAGGAAGGAAGGAAGGAAGAAAGGAAGGAAGGAAGGAATGGGGAGGGGCCCGGTATATGAGTGCAATGCTAAATCGATTGCTCTAGAAATTTCTGTGGAAAGCAAGAACATTAGGATTAGATGGCGGTGTCGGAGATTCGCATGAGATGTACAATCTTGAATATTGTCTATGACGTATGCGTTCAATTTCGTCTTAAGCAAATTCTGGATAGATTAATCGTCGTTCGTAATATTAAGATTATTATTTTATTATAGCATATAATAATAGTTTTGAAAATATAAAATCAATCAAATTGTAATTTGTTTTGTGTATCTTTTTAACGTGTATACACATGTAATAAATAAATAATATAATAATATAAAATATTATTTTATTTTCTCTCTGCAAATTCCTATAACGTTTTAGTTTCGTTGATAATTTACGATTAATTTCAGTCATAAATGATAAATAATTTTCTTACGAATCTAGCAATTTCCTTGCTTTCAACGATAGCAAATGAAGGATCGTTTTCAATGAAAAATATTCGAATAATATATCTTTTCTTACAAAGTTAACGTAGAACGTTTAAACACTTCCGTCTTGCTAACCGTTTTCGAATGCACCATGGGAAAAACAGTTTCCAGTATATCGGGAACGACTGTAAAACGACTGTAACGTGGGACGCTTTTCTGGATAGCGCCCAATAAAATGGGCACGGTATCTCTTCGAAAAGTATTGCATAAATTTGACCGATAAATTCGTTCGTTCTATCGACTTATCGTACCGATAAAAAAAAAAAAAGAAAAAAAAAAAAGAAAGAAAGAAACATATGGAAACGGGGCTCTGCCCAAGTGGGTTTTATATTCCTATCGCTCTACCGAAAAAAAAGGGTAACCCTAATAGAAATGCATTTATTGCTATCTTTAATTCACCAATTTTTTGATCCCTTTTTTCCACCTATTCTCTTCACTCGGGTTCTACATCGATCGTGCAACAAAATGTCATTCGATCTTTTAAATTCAACTTACATTCTAAAAATGACAAAATACTTTATACAAAATCTAAAATCTAAAAAAAAACATAATAAATATATTTATTCATAAACTATTATAAAATATAAGATGACCCGAAAAGAAGACCCAACTATACCTTAAGATTCATCGATCTAATCAATGAACAACAATTGCTATACGAGTCCAGAGGGTTTCTCATGCGATTATATCGATCGAACCTTGCCACCACCAATGTCAAACGTTTCTTTTCCACAAACCTTTTCGCATAGTGGTTACGTTAGTTATCCGTTATGTCATATCCAGTGGTTTTCCACCGATTCACGGTCGTATCGAATATTGCTGCTCCGAACTCCGAATAAGCCAAAGATTTAATTAATATGCCCGAAGTTTTTTATTTTATCAAAGTGCCTCTCTCTCTCTCTCTCTCTCTCTCTCTCTCTCTCTCTCTCTCCGCGTGATATATTAGAAATTAAATAAAACGCGATATCACTTTTTTCGTATCCCAACCATTTTTCGTTTCCTTTTTTTTTTCGATTTTTACCAGTGGAAGGATTGATTTTCTCTTACCCTCATTTACTGCCCTCTATTCCCATTTCCCCCTAACCCCCCCACCCACCACCCTCACTCTATCTCTTTTTTTCTTTCTCTCTCTCTCGCGTGCGCACGCGCATACCATCTTCATTTTTCTTTTCAACTCACTCTACTTTTCTCTCGGTTCCTGGTCGAACCATAATCCCGTCCGTGATGCAATTCGACGATGGGCTACTAGTAGCAGCTCATCTCATAAAAACCTGCATATTTCTTCTACTACGAGAGCCCTGCCAAAAAATGTTTTTTTTATCAAAGTAAACCTTTATCGGTATTTCGTAATTAATATTCCTTTTTTCCTCTCTGCCCCCCCACCCCTGGGAAAATGAAAAAACAACAAACCCCGTGCAAGGAGAATTCTTTCCTCCCACCCCTTCAACCCACCCCTACCCCTATCCAACCCATGTTAGTATTATATGAAACAGGATTGGCATTTTATTGTATGTACAAAGGACTTTTTTAAAAAAATAAAACAAAAAAAGGACGATCTCGGGGATAATAAAACTGGATTGCAAGGCGGTTATAAAAAAGATAGATATTATCGCGGAATATAAAAACTGTTCGAAGCCGTGAGGAGAGGATGGGGGGGCTGCGGCGAGGGAGGTGAAAGAGGGGCCCGGTGGAGGGGGGGGAGGGGATAAAGTTACGTTTATGAAAAATCGATTTGCGTTGGTTGTACACGTCGATATAAGTGAGTTAAAGGGGGGTGTGCGTGGTTTTTTTTCGAATTTTACCTTGCGGTTCGTCGTCGTCGTCGTCCGACTCGTTAGTTTTGATCGATTTTCAAATTTGTCTATGGCAAAAAATAGAGATAGAGAGAAATAAAAAAGAGGACAAACGAGAGATAAAGAGGGGAAAAAAAAAGGAAAAGGATTTAGAAAATGGTAAGAAAAGTAAAAAAACAAAAAAAGAAAAAGAAGAACGAGAACTAAAACGCAAAGAGAAGAGATGTTCGGGGAAAAGAGATAGACCACAATGGTAGGGCGGGGGGGTGAAAGGGGGGGATGGGAAAGGAGTAAAGGAAGTTTTCACCGAGGAAGTAGATCGATCGTTCGTCGAAAAGAAGTTTGAACGAAAGAGGAGGAGGAGGAGGTAGGGGTGGGGGTGGTGGTTGGTGGTTGGTAGTAGTTTGGTCGAAGCTCTTCGAAAATGCGTGGGCCATTTTTCCAACACGACAATAACAAAGAGAACGAAGGATACGAGGACACAATGGCGATCGCGATCATCACCCAAGTCCCCCCATTGTACTTCGCATTACTACTTTCCTGCTACCTTTACCCATGAAATCGTTACAGTTTTGTCTTTCTCTTCGCGTTCTGCTCCCGGTCATTTCCTCCTTGTTCTCTTTCCTCCATCCATCCATTTCTTTTTTTTTTTTTTTTTTTACGTTGGAAAAGAAGAAAAGAGATGGCATTTCTTCGGTAATATTTTGTTCCTTTTTCCGTTATCTTCTTCTACCTTTCTCTCATTTTTCTCTCTCTCTCTCTCTCTCTCTTTCATCTCCAGTCGAAAAGCCAGGAGAGACCGGGGGGGGAGCCGGGGGTTAGGGGTAAAAGCATCGATCGTTGTGTGTCCACGTTCTCTGATTCGAGATTAATGAGAATCGCTTTATGCTAGAACGACTCGGCAGCGGCTTCAAGTGGGATTGTCAGGATGCGGGAAATACGAAAGCAACGCGAGATATTATCATCGTGCGTGCGTGAGTTCTGCGTGCGTGCGTGGGTGCGTGCGTGCGGGAGTTCTGCGTGCCCTATCTCTCCTCAAACCACGATGACATACAAATAACCGTAACACCAGTTTGAATATTTCGAACATCAAATCACGACGGTTATACGTTATCGCAAGCTCTTCTCTATTGTGGTGGTGGTTGCTTGTTTGTCGAATCGAAGATCGAACCTTGACCGACACCGCCATAAGTATTGGTCTTTTCATTTGGTTATACCATATATATATTACGTTTTGTATTTTTATATTATATATATATATATCTCGTAACAATCGATGAAATTAAATCAAACTCTTTAGAATTTGATTTTAGAAGGAAAGAAAACTTTTCTGTACGCAAATAGCTTTGATTTCTTCCAAAAGTTTATTATCTTCGTAAAAAATATTATTCGTATATGATTTTGATGAAAAAAAAAAAAAAAAAAACTAAAAGAAAAAAACGACAATAGCTTTGGAAATTTATTTCTCTGTTCAACGAATTGACGATATTTTTTCTCGTAAATGATAGTAAGAGACGACGTTACACGTTGCAATTTTGTTTTATACGAGGATATTATTTTTCACAAGAGTTTCAAATAATCAACGCTATATGCTCGAATGCCGTATAGTATATTCGAAAGTCTCTCTCTCTCTTTCTCTCTCTCTCCATATATATATATATATCTACGTTTATAACGATATACTACATAGATACCATAAATTTATCCGCACGATGCGTATAACCTTGTGTATGGACTTGCGCGCGTTACCGTCAATTTATGTCAGCGGTACAAGCCGAACTAATTTGGGTAACAACCGCACAGGGCCCGAGGATCGGATGAGCCCCGGTTGTCCAGTGGGATTCTCTCCATCGGTGTCCTACGGTTGGTTACCAGAAGCGAAATATTTTCAATCCATCCTCTCTTTCTCATCCACCATTTTTCTCTCAACCTATCATTTTCTCGCTCTTTTACTATCCAAACCCCCCTCCCCACCACCACCATTCCACTATTTCACTCTATTTCCCTCTCTCCAGTCTTTTCTATCCTTCGGTTCGATCAAACTACGTTCTCGTTCATAGAAAGAGAGAAAGAGACAGAGAGAGAGAGAAAAAATTGTACTCGCCCGGGGCCAACACTGTCCAATTTTCATATTTTATCGAAGTTTACCGAATGCGACATTCGGCTTTAATTATTCCGCGACCCTACCCCCGTAACACGTATTCGCGCCGAATCCCTGGGAACGAATATTAACGTTCAAACTAAATTGCGTTGTATCTTTCCCAGAAACGTTCACGAATGTAACGCCACGCGACCGCAATCCTGCAAATCCCATAAAATCGTTCGAATTCATTTCGAATCGATGGAATGAGAAGTGTGGCGGCGATCGCCACGAATCAAATAGTCCTCGGCGTTACCGTATACTACACCTATACTAAGCGTTTGTTGCGCCTATATTTAGTAGTCTGACAATTTCATAACCGAATTATTACAACGACGTGGTTAATGCAGATAGATAACTTTTCAATGAATATGTAAATAATTAGGGGGGACAGCATCGGTCAACATAAATAAATGAATTAGATTCCGGCGGGTTGTTATCGAATGTTCTGCAATCATCCGATCAAGTTTGGCCAATAACGTAGAAATCATATCTCGCATTATATCGAGAAGGAATAATTTAACAACTTCATTGAAAATTAATTTCGTTAATAGACGACCGTATCAAATATAGATAGATAAATAGGTGTATACACGGTAATAGAATAGACGGATAAATGGATAGGCAAGGCAGACAGACAGATAGACTGACAGATATAGGTAACGCGTACCTTCAACGAATGCAACGAATAAAATCCGAAATAATGAACTTTGATCTTTAACTTTAAGTAAATAGAGATACGTCGTCTCGGATACACGATTAATTTATATTAGATTCGATGCTTTATACGATTACAAACTACCACTGTGTAAATCTAAAAGTAATAGACCAAGGAGTACTCGGATCCTACGTTCCATCGACCGGGAGAAGGGGGAGGGGAGAGGGGGGGAACTACTAAGCAGGTCGTTAAGGGTCCGACCTTCGAAAGAGGCGGCACGTGTTACGGGTTCGATGAGTATCACGGAGCCCGTAAAGTGTCCTGAAATATCATGGACGAGGTAGTACTTGCGGAAGGGCGGCCTCGGAGCAGAGGGCCGAGAATTAATAACCGGCGACACAAATTGGACGGGGGGTTCGTTCCTTCGTTTCTTCGTTCCTTCATTTCTTCGTTCCTTCGTTCCTTCGTTCCTTCGTTCGTTCCTAGCGCCACGGAACGACTACGTGATTACGGGTTAATCAGAATTAATTAAGTGCCGTGGCATGCTCGTCACTACTTCGTTACTGTGACGCGTCAAGTACCGTCAACCACCCCCCAAACCCCGCGTTGGGTTGGTTGGTTGGGTTCGTTCGTTCGCTCGCTCGCGCGGGGACGCACACACGCGAACGTGCGATCCTAATGAATGATATGCACGTGCATGCCTTCGCGATGAATTTTCTGAAGACACGAAAAAAATGTAGAAATCGGACGGAAGAGGCGTGAAATAAGGTCGAGGAGGGCACTTCGTCGAGATGAAGAAGGCGCTCCCTTTTTTATCCTATTCTCATGTGCGATCTCGCGTCATAGAATGCGGGTTACTCGGAGGGTGGGTGGAGAAGAGGAGAGGGGGAAACAAGAAACGACGCCTACGCGTCGTGATCCACTTCTTCTTTATACTTTCTATTCCTTTTTGCGTTTAAAACGAACAAACGAGAGCTCAAAAGGGGGAGAGAAATTTATCTCTCTTTCTCTCTCAAAGATAATCAATGTTTCTTCCTCTCTTCTTTTCATTACGGATCTTGATTTTTATGATAAAACATCGAATATTAATAATAATCAAAATTCGAGATTCCTAACTTTGTATAAGCTTTATGTATGTATATATATATTTTTGTTGTTTTGTTTAAATAAGTAGGAGAGAGTTAATCAGAAGAGACGTAATCGAAATGATCACGCGAACGGAATCAATCTTCCCATTCCCCCCCCCCCGCCCGGCCACCCGTCATCGCGCGCGTCATCTTTTATTAAAGAAATCTTTTGTTCTAAACAAAAGTATAATAATGATGGAGGATAATAGTAAGCTTTAGTATAGCAAAGTAGACAAGCAAAGTTTTTTTTTTTTGCCAATTTTACGAATTTTCTTTCTTCCTTTCTCTTTGTTCGAAAGATCCTGAAATACAGTGATAAACTTAGACAATGGGGGGATCTTCAAGAAAGGATGATTCTACGCAATCAGAAACGTCTTTTCGATCGAGGAAAAAGAAGACATTGTACAATGGTCGTTTCTTTGATTCTACTCGAATAAGCAGAAAAGAAGAAGAAGAAGAAGAAGAAGAAGAGGAGCAGCAGCAGCAGGAGCAGCAGCAGCAGATCGATTACTATAATCGAGGAGAGTTCAAGTACGCGTACAATGAAAACATAGAGAGTAGCAACGAAAGGTAAAATCGAAATGAGGGACGAAGGAAACCGGTAAAGGGAAGACGACATTGAATGAATAAAAGAAAGAAAGAATAAAAGAGAAGATGATAGAGATGGAAGAGAACGCTGACTAACTGGAAAAAAATTCTCGAGAAGATACGTAATAATTCTAGGCTGCACATTGGCCTTGGGCCAACTTGAACACGTACAGGTCTGTGTCTTACTGCTTGGAAAACGTGGTGCACGATAATATACACACTAGGAGTACCGAACGAGTCTCGACGGTGTCTAACAATACCATTGAAAGGAGCCTAATTAAATAAGACGTCAGGAATTACGCGAATATCGCGTGGATATCCGACTAACAAGCCCCACTGGAGAAGGGTGTACCCTGCTTGCAAGTTCCGAGCTTGTTGTTGTTGTTGCGTCTGTACAGTAGTTGTTGGGTCAACCAAGAAAAAGAGAAAGAAGACGAAGAAGATAAAGAAGAAGAAAAAGAAAAAGAGAATAAAAGAGAAGAGAAGAGAATAGAAGAGAGAACAGAGCTTCTAAAGGACCATTCACGTAGAAGCTTCTTAGATGAGAATGTCTTCTTAAATATAATTGTAGTACCATCCCTAGTACCTACGTGTAACTATACCAAGAGTTTCTTTTTCCCGGCTCGAGTGCATGTAACAACTCGCCACGAACTTCTTCTATTCTCATTTCGTTATTCGCACTTTGAGAGTCGTCGTCATTGCTTATGAGAAATAAGAGAGAGTCTCTATGCGAGGTGGCTTTAGAAAACCTCGGAAAGAGATAAGAAAGATGATCGTAAAACTATCATACAACTGGAATGTATCGTATAATTCGATTGTTATTAAAATTGGTGTCTCGAGAACATCGGGTTTTTCCGATCTTTTTGTATTTTTTTTATATTTTATCAAAGATAAAAATAAGAAAAAGGTGCTTTTTTAAGATAGAAGGAATCACTGTCCGACATTGTTAATAAATTCAGGGTGTCACACGATGAACGATAATGACTAGCCTTAATATTAATGTAGGTCTTCTTCCCTCGTTCAACTTCTCCCTCATTACGTCGATAACGATGAGAACTACGAGGCTGAAGGAGGACACAGGGCTAAGAGCAAGAAGGGTAAGGGTGAGGGTAAGAGTAAGGGTAAGGGCGACAAAGACGATTTTCCCTCGAGGGTAAAGCTCGAGTTGCTACTGCCGATGATGACCGTGGCTGCCTGCGACATTTTTTTTACCCTCTGTCCTCCCACCCCCATCTTGGTAGCATAACCAACCACCACACACCATTTGCTCAGCTCCTAACCGTTTTTCGCGAAACAAGTAATGCACGCGATCACGCGATTCTCGTGTCAGCCGGAAGTAAAATCACGGTGCCACGCGAAAGATTAGATTTCTTTCACAAACAAGAGAATACTTTTATTCTATCAGCGTATCATTATTATTTCGCAAAAATTATAATATATTATTTAGTTTTTTTTTTTTTTGTTTTTTTTTTTTATATACATACATACATCGCACGATATTCGAAGATCGATGAAACAAAATGTATTTAATAGAAATTCGTATCGAAAAGTAATCGTTATAATTTCCAAGGTTATTCCGACTACTCGGAGAATCTCTTGGAACAGTCCTCCGAACTATCTAATTCCACAAAGTGACAACTAAGCCTGCTATATGCAGAACGAAAGCCGAAACTCGATACCGAGCGAGCACCGTACCATACGAATGGTGTGAATAGTGAAGTAGTAGGAAGAGGATCGATAATCTACCTTGAAGACGGGAAAACAATTGAAACAGTAGGTCTGTCGAACCTCGTAAACGGTCCCTTCCTCCTCTCCTCTCCCCCGAATCGATGCATATGGACCGTTAAATAACTTCTACGTCGATTCAAATCCCATTTCTCGTCAAATCAATTTCACTTTTGATATATTAATCAAGATCTTATATTTCCTTTGAAATCTTTCAGATGATTGCGATTACAATTCTCATCGATAATCAACATTTTATCCTAACGCGTGTTAAAAGATTTCAAACAAAATTATCTCAAACTTGAACAAAAATAAAACCCGATAAACACGGTGTTAATGAAAAACGAAGAAAAAGAATTTCAACTCGAAGAAAGATTTGTTATCTATTTATTTTACGTGGTCAAGCGAATATTAATGTACCACCAACCATCGAGTAGTCTTCGACCAATAGTCGATTGGAAAAGTTTTCGTTATAAAAAAAACTAACGGCAGAGGAAGATCTATTTTGAGATTCGTCTAAAGAATAATAACGTCGAGAAAGAAAGAGAGTGAGAGAGAGAGAGAGAGGAAAAAAGCTATCTTGAAAGGAACTATTCTTGTGTTGTTTTCGAAAAGCAGTCGATAATTCCACTATCGGAAATCTTACATATACACAGAAGCAAAATTACCGCACGGATTGTTTCCCTCGTCTCGGAACATCGAGAAGAGATAGATAGATGGATAGATAAATAAAGATAGGGAAAGTAAGTAAGTGAGAGAGAGAGAGAAGAGAGAGACGGTGATGAGTTGAAGCAAGCGGCGTCGGCCGTCGGCAACGTCGTCGAGTCTTCGACGATGTGGTGTTGGTGTTAGTGTTGGTGGTTGTATTGGTGAAGGTAGTGGTGATGGTGGTGGTGGTGGTGGTTAACGTAGAGAGAGAGAGAGGGGGGGGGTTGCCTGTAAGAGAGAGGAAATGGAGGGTGTTGCCAAGTCCCGACATGCTTCGCTTCGATTAATCAATGAGAATGGCATTTCGGAGAGGTGCTAGGCAGAGGTGACGCCGGAAGTGACGCCGGAGGTGGCTGTGCGCGCGCTCGAGAATGCCACCAGAAGTGACTACTGTTAGACGGATTGAGCTCGGCAAGAGGACAAGGGCTCGTTGCCGTTACCAAGGATGGACACTTTTGATGAATGGCGTCTACGATTGACCGCCATGGGCTTCCGGCTTGTTGACTCGTCTGACTACTACCCCCCCACTACTACTATTACTACTACTACTACTACTACTTCCTTCTCGGTATTCATAACAGGAATGATGATGAGTTCGCTAAGACGCTTAAAAGAGAAAACGTGAGCAGCAACAGCAGCAGCAACAGCAACAGCAGCTTTGCTTTTTGTCTATATCGTCAAGCGCGTAGAAATAAAAGAAAATCAAAAAGGGTAAGATTTCTTAGTCTCTAGAAGAATGAATAGATCCTCTCGTAAGAGAAAGAACGTGGAAAGAAGTAAGAGGTCGGAGAATTTAAAAAAGGATCTCGTGACAGCAGTGAGAAACGTAATAGGATACAGCAGTAGGATAAAGGCTATGAATCAACCTACGAGTTACGGGATATATTACTTGATATTTAATTTCTACCGTGTTTCCTTATGTATCCCACTTGCGAATACACTCCCATTTCCAGTTTTATGAAATAAGATAGGATAACTTTATTGCGGTCGGCGTAATTCCTTTAAATATCATTAACATAAATAAGATATAAGTTAACTCTTTATATATATATATATATATTTTTGAATGATATCAACTTTCTTAAGAATTCTTTCTAACGATTTAGAGTATTTAGATGTTATCTAGGAAGTTCTGTTACCAAAACGATGCGGTTTTCTTCGGGCCCCCCTTTTATCTCATTGGCTCGGTGTGCGGAGTCGTTGAATGATTCTAATTCTCCGTTAATTAATGGAATGACATCAGACGCCGTCCGAAAGCTCGTAAGAAAAGAGAGAAGGGTATTCTCTGCTTCGAGAGTTTGCTGAAAGATGCCCTCCATTTATCACTGTCTAGGACAGAAGTAGATGGGAGGAAAATCGATCCCTTACGTGTCATCCTTCTCTCCTTTCCGGCCGATCTTACCTAACGGTGAACGCGAGATACTTCCACGTGCCACTGGGCGATACTACGCTCACATTTCTCTCTCTCTCTCTCTCTCTCTTTCTGTTTTTTTTTTCTCTCTTTCTCTTTTACTCTCCCTAGAACTTATTTTATTTATATTTTATGATAATTGTGTGCGGCACCTAGGTAGTCCTTTAACATCGACCATTTTTCCACGTCAAAAACACGTATATGCGTTTCGTTCTATGGTTACGCCCCGATATCCTAACTCCCATCTTCGAAAATATCGTTAGATATTTTCCCATAACACTCTAGAATATATTTTCTCAATACTCTACTTTTCCATATTTATTTCAACGATTAAATTCTACTTATACGAATCTTTGAGATTTTTTCCACGTTTATTTCCTGCGCGCGTGCAAACATTTCTATGTTATGGAATATTAGATACATCTGTTGAAATATTTTTATTCAAAATTCGGCGCGTTGTATTTTTATGCTAGCTAATATATTTGATGAGTTTAAAAATCAAAAGCTTTAGTTTAAAAAAAAAAGTAAAAAAATTAAACGAATACGAATATTATGTATAAGAAACGTCTGTATCATAAAATCGTACATTTTGGTATACCTAACTGTAAAAACGTTAAAGAAAAAATATTACAAAATACATTCGTTTAAAAATTACATATCCATTAATATGCTTCGAATATTAAACAATATCAATCTGATCGTTTATAAGATAAAACATTTCAATTAAAAATCATTTGCTGGTTAGAAACATTAAAAAAAATGTATTGTTAGTTTAAACAATCCAAGATATTAATAAAGTATAGCACTGTGTTCGATTTACCTTAATTGATTGTTAATTAATCAAAAAAAAAGAAAAACGTACGTTAATGAAAAAAGCAGAGAGAATAAATCCGGAGTACTTTCCTCTTCGAAGGCCACCGTTAGACTGGCGCGTTGTCCTCTGTGAAAGTTCTTTTATCGAATATTATTTATATGACTTTTAAGAGGTTACAACGTACGTATAACGATCGATAATATTCATAAGAAAAATAGAATTTATTCTTCCGAGGTATTTATTCTTCGTACGGATAAACAAAAATCAATAAAACAAATTTCCTCTACACATTTACAGTCAACATTTTGATTTCTTTTTATATCCAACGTATTATTTCAACGTTAGTATATTATTTAATCGACAAATCAACGTTATTATTATTTCCAAAGACCATCGTCCAGTTTGAGATCTTAACCCAATCGATATCGGTATAAAATAATACGATTTTGACACGTGATTTCCTTCGAATTCCAATAGCTCATTAGTTTACTCAACAGATTACGTTTGTACTAGCAATAATCTGGCGCATATAATGAACTCCATTTCCTTAGCCATCGCTAACTTCAGAACATCAACCCTCATTTCGTGGCTATATACCACCACCAGTTAACTGTTCAGCGCCTCCCTCCTCCTCCTCCTCCTCCTCCTCTTGCCCTCCTCCTCTCCCATGACTTCTCTCCCTCTCGTTCTTTCTGTCTTTGTCTTTCTACTACCGTTCTCATTCTTCACAAATACGAGGTAGGTAATTCTTGAGAGGAACAAGGGAGAAGTACTGGTGAACGAACCAAGTCCTGAACCCATTTTACCTCGAATACAGTTTGTGATTACGAACTCTCTAGCGGCTAACCGACACGGAGTGTGAGGGTAAGTAGAAGCTCTGAGAGAGAGAGAGAGAGAGAAAGACAAGAGAGATAAAGACGGAATGAGAAATGAAAAAAGATTGAAAATGAGGAACCCGGAGAAAGAGAGAAAGAGAAATAGAGAAAAAGGGACGAAAGTGAAGGGTAAAGGTCGCTCTGAGCAAGAATGTGTATGAAACGATGAAGAAGGAAAAGATAGTTAGAGAGTGAGAGAAAGAGAGAATATAAAAGAAAAAGAGAGAGAGAGAGAGAGATAGAGAGAGAAAGTGTACAGAATGCTATCATGAGTTTTCCCGAGTTTTCCAGGAGTTATCCGGGAACCCGGATGGTGGGGGTGTTAATTACCAGCTCGTTCTGTGTATGAGAAAGATAGAAAGAGAGAGGGAGAGAGAGAGAGAAGAGTACTCTCGAGATATGGGGGCGGATGGGAACTGACTCGACGATGGAGGAAAGGGTGGAGGAGGCAGCCGGGTGCGAGATAACGTTTTCAATTACCTGCAGGATGTGACGTAGTTATGAGTTAGCTACCTAGAGAGCGAAAGCAGTAGTTGGGGGGGAGGGAGGGAGGGAAGGGGGAGGAGGGGTTAGGAGTCCTAGCTCTGTAGCAAGCCAACCGACTGCTTCGGGAAAATGATGAGCCAAGATTGTTTGGCCGAAATCCGAGAAATAAGACGAGAAATGAAAAGGAAATAGATACAAATGTACGTTATATGATAGCATATTCTGTTATTATTTCCTTTCATTCTTAGATATAAATTAATAATCTATTAGAGAAAATTTGACGATTTTTTCGTAATATTTAGGATGAACCGTAGGTTTTTTAAAATGAATATTTCATTTACGTGTGAAGTAATTTTATTGGTCTTCGAGAAATTGAACTGTCCGAGACAATGCATTAAACTCACGAACTTTTGATTCGCGTTAATAATTATCGCTAACCGATTGTTCTTATCTTTATATTTTTATATAGATGAATATGTTTTATCTTTTTCTTGTCGCGGTCATTTAGGAAAAGAAGACGCCCTTACGGGACGAGAAGGACCGTAAGCCAAATGATGACAACGAACGATGAAAATCGAGGGAAGAAGAAGCGAAGCGAAGCGAAAAAAGGAAAAGGAAAAAAGGGGAAGAGAAAAAAGGAAAAGAGGAAAAACCGATCCAATTAGCGCATGGATTTAATGCGATAGAACGAAAGCAAAGACTCTCTTCTCTTATAATCCTCGAGACTCCTTTCTGTTCGCTCTTCTCCCAGTTGACTTCGCGCTAGAAACCCTAGCAGACCCCTTCTTCTTCTTCTTCTTCTTCTTCTTCTTCGTCTTCTTCTCCTCTTCTTTTTTTTTTCTTTTTTTATTTTTTTTCTCTTATGTACTTTCGAGAATATCGCGGATGGCTTTACCGACGGTAATTTCACGGCGACTACCTCCGGATGCATTTCATTCAGGATGAAATGCACTAACGTTCAACGAAGAGAGAATGAAAAAGAAAATAAAAAAAAAAAGAATACGTAATCGTCGAAGCTTTCGTCGTCGAAGGTTCGACGACATTTCGATGAGACTTCTTCTTCGATCATCGGCTCATCGTTGACAATAGCTTCGGGCGGTGAAAATCGAATTTAAGGAAAAATTAAATGTGCTCGAGGAGTACGTAATAAATGTTTCCCACCTCTCTCTCTCTCTCTCTCTCACTCTTTCTCACTCTCTTTCTCCCTTTTACTTATTCTCGAACGAACGGAAACTTTATCCCTTACTCTCCAATAAATTTCTCATCTACTACCTTCGATACTCTTCGGTAATTCTCGATTGAACTTCTCACTTTTCGATCCACCCACGTCCTCCACCACTCTTTTTTTTTGCAGTTCCTTTATCTATTAACTTTAACGCGTACACTCGAGCTCATTCCGTGCCAATAAACGTCCCCCGAAGGAGGCGCAGCAACATTTTTTTCCACGGCATGGCACATCGAGGAAGGCTTGGTGCTGGTGCTGGTGGTTGTGGTGGTGGTGGTGGTGGTGCTGCTGCTGGTGCTGACGTCATATTTATCTCCTTAACTGCCCGACTATAATGTGAAAAAGTGCTGAGGAAAGAATTCCTACCAACGAGCGCGCATCGGTCGAGCTTCTTATTCTGTACGGATAATGTATTATAATTTATGCAGTGCCAAGTTAAAATCATTTACGTCGGTAACACGAAAATTTGACGAAGTGTTAAAGAAAAATTATATATATACCTAGTTGGTATTATATAGAAATGATAATTATATCCAGAATCTCGAGATGCATTTAGTATTTAAACATAAAAAAGAAAAAAAAAAGTAAAGGAGATAAGACTTTTTGTATTTTTTACGTGACCTTAATCAGAAAACAACGACAGGTGTGCAAAAAAAAAAGGAAAGAGAGATAGAATGAATAGCGGATAAGTCGCATAACGGGTAGAAAATAAAGGGTAAGACAAGGTAAAGTAGAAAGAGGAAGAGAGAGAGAGAGAGAGAGAGTGAAGGTGTGGCTGATGTACGAGGGTGCTCTTTTCCGTTTTCCGACGGCACGAGTTTCGAGTTACGCGAGAGCACCAGCAGAAAACTTTTCTCCGTCCTGGCCCGAGGGACTTCGGGGGTTGGTGGGCTGGTTTCTCTCCTCCTCTCTTACAATTTATAACCTTCCGAACTGAATCCAGCATCGCAAGCAACGGCGTGTTCTTAATTTTACCTTTCGTGTTCGGGACTTTAATATCTCGCGTCTTGGAATACATTTAATAGTTCCTTCGTGTTAGACGATGCGCGGCTTTTAAGACAATGGACTTTTAACATGAGAGACGATAGGCTGTTTTAATAAGAATCGCGAAGTTTAACGTTGAAAAAGATCGAAGATACGTTTGAAGTATTTCTCGAGGAACAAAAATATCTTATTACGAATAATACGAAAAAAAGGAATATGAAAAAGAAATAGAAAAACGAGTTAGGCAAAGTTTAGATGTATTTGTTTAAACATTAGAAGAAGACAGAGAGCCTAGAGTAGTATAGTACCTGTGACGCGTCATCTTTGACGCGTATTCCTCGGTGGACCACTAACAACGCGTACGGTAATTACCTTTGTTCGATGCTACAAATTGCGATGGTCCTCTCTTGGAAGGCAACCGCCAGTCCACCCGCCTGCCCGACCACCATCATCATCAACACATACACACGTACACACGTAACCAGGCCATACATCGTATGCGGTGAACAGGTCTCTCACTCTTCTAACGAAAGAGCTTTACCTACCTCTCAACGAAACACGGAAACACGCTGTGAGCTGTCGTGCTTTTCGTTGGACTTTGCTGCCGAGCAGGTTTCGGCGCATATATAAACGCGTTTTCGTTCACTCCTCTATCCCGTTTTCCAACGACGTGCATTAGCGGTGGTAACGAGCGAGATGGAATGGGTTTGGTGATGGTGGTGGTGGTCGTGCAAGCTCGTGGAAGCAGATTCTATTCCGCGAACGTTTTATCCGGAACCCGGTCGTACCATCGTCGTCGTCGTCGTCATCGTCGTCGTCGTCGTCGTCGTCGTCGTACCGGCAACGAGCAAATACACTGCAATGGAATAGTTCAGGACGACTAGGTGAAACGAAGGAGGACTCCCAACCTCCAAATCTGCATATCTGGCTAAGGGTCGCTACCGCGGCAATTGGAATTGCAAAATCCTAAATTGGACTTGTCCGCGGATAGCCTGCCTCTCTTCTCTTCACTTCTCTTCTCTTCTCTTCGTTCTCGTCCTCCGTGTTCATTGCAGACTAACGCACGCTCGTACGTCATACAACTTTCCGAATTACCCGTCCCTTGCTTTACTACCAGTTTCTCCTTCTCTCTCTCTCTCTCTTTCTCTTTCTCTTTCTCTTTCTCATCACTCGCTCTTCTGACGCTTTTATATCTCCAATTCGCCTACTGTATATATCGCATGTGAAAACGATTATATTCCCTAACGAATGCTGACGCCAGTCAAACTTCATTGATTAAGAGCGAATTCGCGCTTGAACTCTCTCGAAATCATTGCCGTTGACGTTTAACTGCTTCCGATACTCAAAATAATTTGACCAAAAACGACATTTTCAAAGATTTTTGCTTTCCTTTTTTCCCTTTTTTTTTTTTTAATATCATACAATGTGTACGTAGACGTATACAATGATATATATATATATAAAAAAAAGTTTCGTAAGATCGATAAACTATGGGGAAAAGTTAGAAAAAGATAGTCGAACGCTGACGGGAAAAGAAAGTGGAGGAGAGTGGAAATAGGAAAGCCATGCAAATGGAAAGTTATACTGCAAAAAACGAATATTGAATCGGCAGCTGGTTCGAAGGGGGGAAGTAGTAGAAGAAGAGGAAGAAGAGGAGGACGAGAAAGGGGAGGAGAAGGAGGAGGAGGAGGTGGAGGTGGAGAAAGAGATGAGGCGAACCGAGGCTTGCTTTTCATTCCTGGGCCAACGTCGACGCCAGGAACCGATCCTACCGTCGAATATATGTGTAGATACGTTTGAGGTTTTGCCTGGAGCCATTGCAACCCCACCCTTTTAACCCCTATTTGCTTCGGGCACTATCCATAGTGGAATTTCGTAGCGTCTCTTGGAAGGATTCAAAGAGAGACGATTTCTAACTGAATAGGGACTTCGAGATATTATCAAAAATTCGCGAAATTCTAAGAATACACTGGCCCTTTTTACTAAAGCTAAAGGAAATCGATGTTAGTATAGAGCCCAATGGTGTCTAAGATAAATTTATTCTAACGTTTAAGATAACCAACGAAAAACACACACATATATATATTATCATCGAGTATCGATAATCTTTTTCTCAGTTAGAGTCTCGTGAGATCATTTGTAACAGGTTTCGTGTTGCATATTATTTTATACCGATCGATCCTCCTCTTTCTTCTCCTCCTTATTTTCAATCGCAAAAAGAATGGACTGAAAGGCAGATTCAAGAAAGAAAGTAAAGTATTGGAACATCAGGTCTATCGTGATGAAACGCGTTCACGACTTTAGATCTTCTTTAAAAAAAACAGCGGATATGACAGTCGAAACAGGTAGACTTGATCGATCGAATGTGAACACGAGCCGTGCTGGGTAGATAGCTATTGTAAAAGGGAGGGTGTTTCGCAGACGCGTGAATAATGGACACCCGTTTGATAAGAGTAGTGTTCGCGTGAGTACGCTCGATTTTCTCTCTCTCTCTTTCTTTTCGCTTGTGTAGAGCAAGAGAGAGAGAGAGATGGAAAGAGAATGCGAAAAGAGAGAAGCATCAGCGAGAGGATAAAGACACAATGATAAAATGTGAAAGAGAGAAGAAAGTCTTTGCAAACCGTACATGCATACGCGAATTCCCAAAAGGAAAAATTGCGAGCCGAGCGAACGAACCAAAAAGTTGGAATTATTTATCGTAAAAGAGAGAAAAAGAAAAAAGATAAAATAAAGTAAAGAAAAGAAAAGAAAAGAAAAGAAAAGAAAAGGTCATAGGTAAATAAACGTCAAGGATATACCGGGTGGCGATTTTCGTTTGAGCTTATCCGTTGGCGCATTTGCTGATGCACTAGCACACAATTCTCCGTTCCATGAATCACCATTATCGCCTTCCACGTCGGCTTCTTCGGGACATTATGGCTGCGAAGTGCTTTTCTTCGATGAAATTAATCGAGCCCTGCCAACGGCATTTTCCCGGGCTGCGATATCCAAACTTTACTCAGTAGTCAGTGCGAAGAAACGGAATCTCTATAACATTTTCTAAACTCTTCCCTCTTTTCTTCTTAATAAAATCTTGACATTTCGAGCACACGCATATTCCAAGGCGAATAATATATTATTCATCTTGTGTTTCTGTTACGGTGGGAAATGGTCACTGAACTTCTTCACTCGTGACATCCGTCGCGGTCGTCGAGAATACAATAACCAGTTTCGAGTTTAGCGTTCCTGGATAATTAATCTTTCTCCTTGCTGACAAAGCAAAGGAGGGAGAACAACGTTTCTGTTTGCGACGCGCAACTTTAGTTATTACTATTATGAATAGATTTAAACAAACGAAATATGTTATTCTTCAAAAAAAAAAAAGAAAGAAAAAAGATAACTAAACAAAATTTTGTTTCTTCCGAACTTTTGTTTAGTGTTTCTTTTTTCATCTATATCAAAAGATTATTATAAATATGTGTCGCGTATCGTTGATAAAACAAATTAATTGATCATCTCATTTGTGATTTTCAATCGCATCGATATTAATAGGTTTTATCGTTTTTAAATGAAATGTGCACGATAAAACGTATTATCATCATTGATCGAACCTCGACCTTTCGAGTTTGATAGAACACGAATTTAGACTATCACCTAGTTCTAGAAACATATATATATATCTCTCTCTCTCTCTCTTTCTACACGAGAGAATTTTATCTCGACTATTCCGAGATGGTATTAATACGTTTAAATAAAGAAATCATAAAGCTAAATTTGGAAATCCCTTGATGATGACTTATGTGACAGATTCCATGTACCACGCGATCGTACTTTACCACTTTCATCTCGTTGTTACGATTGTATTAAGATACACGACCGAGACAGTTATATATTTTCTACGAATATCATATATATATATCAAGGAATATATATATCGTATATCAAACCACCCTTCAAATTTACCTTCCAAATATATATAGGTATATATACCAACTGAATAGGAATTCGTCGCGTAACAATGATATAGAAAACGTATAGGAAAACCAAAAAGCAATCATTCAACGAAATCAAAAAAAACCGGGGATGAGAGAAGGATGTGGGGGGGGAGGGCAGAAACAAGAAACAAACAAAAACATTTCCCTTTGTTTTGGACTTCATCGATTATGCGGAACATGGGATGTTATTTCGCACGTAACCACCACCTTCTCTATTATCCGACATCTTCCATTACCTTATCTTCGTCTTATACCACTTTCCTTCCGTCATAAAATTTTCATGGATGCCTCGTCGCGGTAATACTAGATCTAGTTCAACGTGCCATCATTGTTGTCGTTGCTGTTGTTGTTGTTGTTGGTGTTTTTGATATCGGATTAAAAGAAAAAGACGAGGGATGATAAAAAGTTAACGAATAATCACGTAATATAAATCTAAGGGGCGAGTTGATTCGCGTGTAAAAAAAAAAGAAAAACAAAATCTAAAAGACAAAGGACCACCAGTTCTATGAGCTCTCTAGCGGTGACAAAATTTTTTTTTTTTTTCGGCAGAGAATTTCTAGAGGGGTCCCTCTCTCTCTCTCTCTCTCTCTCTCTTTCTGTGTGTGTCTCCGCTTGGTTGTACGGCCCTGCGCGTCTCGCACCGGCTTTTCCGCTAATATTTCATCGTCGCTGCCGGCAGGCAGGCAGGCAGGCAGCGAGGCAACGCCGGCCATCTTGTTTCCGGGCCCGGGTGTGCCGGAAACGGCCGGATGTGCCGCGACAAAGCGCCGTTGCGGAAAAATCACGGGACTATGAAGCGTGGATAAACAGAGAAGGAACACAACAGTCTCGGCCATGGCACACTCTCTCTCTCTCTCTCTTCCCTATTCTCTCTTCTCTCCTTCATTCGCACGAAATACGCTTGTCCGTTTCTACATTTCAATAGAATCGGATCCTACGAGGAATCGGATGCTACGAAGAAATATGAGGCAAATGAGAGCCTTTACGGGGTTAGTTATTCTTCAACAAATTTTCTCTAACTTGAAATCTCTGCTATTACTTACTCGTTCAACGAATAAGACTGACGATGATATTTTTAATTACATTGAAACAATTGAATACTATTATTTATTTGAACAATTTGTTTCTTTCCTTTCAAACGATGCTTACAAAAATTATTTAAAGAAGAAAAAAAAAATTCGTCAGGATCCATGCGAGAGAACGCAGCTATCTCATTTTTTTATTTGTCCCAAGTGTAACAAGAATGTTTGTTTACTCGCGAGAAGTACAAGATAAAAAATACTATAACGAATCCTACTTAAGAAATGTTTCTAACTGAAATTACCGCTCGAATGGATAAGAAGATACGGGCGGCAAGACAAATTTGTAGGATACCGAGTACGAACGAAGAAGAAATGTTGAAATTTATTTAAACAAGAAGACCTCTTTATTTCCACGATTTTAACTTTTACCTTCTTCGCCAGCATGATAAGACTTTTAAAGAAGAACGTTAGATGTGTGTAGAGTAGTAAAAGTAGATAAATACTGTCTCATGTTCGAGAGAACGATTGCGAAATGGTGCAGGTGTGACAAATATATCTTTTTTTATTCTCTTACATATTAATAAATGTCTTCCTTCCTTCTCTTGTTAATAAAAAAAGAAAAAATATGTTAGATATAAAGTTATTTCAAGTAAGACGGGGAGTGGTTCAATCACTTAAACCAGCATTCCTTTCAAAATCGTTCTCCTGAGTTTTAGACGATGATACATAAATACATATATATATATATACATAAATACACACACACATATATATATATACTTTACAACGTTAATCGAGATATATAGTTGTTAAGGTACGTAAATACAATCTAATTCTTAGAGTACTGCTTGGGTTGTACTTATGCCCGGAGAGTGAAGATTCGAAATGCGTCGATGGGTTCATGAGAGCTGCCTAGTTTGTTTGCCGAGATAGAGGAGAACTCGATCCACCAACAACTAATCTTAAGAAGATCCCGAGCTGCGGGTTACGATTACGCTCAAAGGAGAACGCTGTGTAATACGGGAACCGCAAAATCCACGGGAACAAAGTTGCTCCTCCGTGGTATTCAACTCGAATATATATCTCGTAACATTTACTGAGGTAATTACAAACGTTATATCTTAGATATCGTGATGATTATTTTCTGAAGATAGGGGAAACAACCACAAAGAAAGAAACTTTTCCTTGTTGTATCGTTGTAGTCGTCGTCGACAGATTAGAAAAGCCCCAACATCATCTCTCTCTCTCTTTCTCTCTCAAGCTATTTCCACCACGATGAGAATTCCGTTTTCCACGAGAAATACTGGGGGAAGAGAAAGTATCGCCAAAGGGAAGAAGAAAGAGAAAGAGAAAGAGAAAGCGATTATTCGGAATAAGAGAAACACCGAGTAAGATCCACGATTCGTGGCTTAAAATTGTATAAAACACGATGAGCAGTAGGGTAGTAGTAATAGTAGTAGTAGGTCGAGGAAGAAAATCAAAATTTTGTCATCCAGTCGTAATTCGAAAGGGCGCGAAACCACGTTTTGATTTATCCCCCGAGGGTCATATAAAACGGGGACAGACTATTACATTTTCGACTCGGTTTCGTCATCCATCGTATTCGATTTCGCTTATATAGGAAATTTTACGAATTTTTCGACCGGGTCCTATAGCAGCAGACCAGCAATTCTTTCATTCTTCCTTCCTTACGAAGAAAATCCTTTTCGATAACGTTAAGTACTTTTGGATAAAGTACACTCGAGATTCGGATATCGGCTCGCAAAGAGAGAGAGAGAGTATTTTCCTTTCTTCGCAAGAAGCGCGTCGAATCGAATTTTATTCATCCATCCAAAGTTTTTCCATATATTTATGCAAGAAAAAAAAAAAGAAAGAAAAATAGAATAAATTCGTTTTACGATTTTTATGGAAATATTTTCACGAGACCTTATCCGAAGAATAAAGAGATGGTTTTTCTCTTTATCAAGCCCACCACCACCACCACCACCATCCATCCAATGTGATATTTCATGCGTAGATTTGGCAAAGAAATAAGAGCTTTTTAGTGGTATGCAAGCCGTAATTTCCACTCGCTTCGGTTTAACGATGTACACAGGGTGGTGGTAGAGGAGGTGGCTAGAAAGAGAATCTCTTTCCCCTACGGTTGAAGCTTTATTCCGGAGACACAATTTTCCCTGTCATGAAACCATAAACATAGCCCGACTCCTCCCTTTTCACCGGTACCTTAGCCAACGCTATAGCTAGCGCACCCCCTAATCTGAACGCCACTCTAGCGCGACTCCTGCGTTTCTAGCGCCATTTAGATAAACTCGTAATCTAGGTACCGTTTTCTACGGTGAAATATACCCTCGAGGCGTTGCACGACCGAGCCCTGGATTCACCTCTCCTACATATCTACCTCTAACATAACTGTGTCTCTGTGTGTATGTGTGTGTGTGTGTGTGTGTGTATGCAACGTACATGGATTGTGGCTAGAAATACGCGTACACGCATTCGTCCACACACTTGGGAAACTAAAAACGATCGAATGCGAGAGAGAACCAAACTAAACGATTCTCGCGAGCCTGCCATTGAATTTACTTCCAAATACAAAAGAGATATTTTTCCTCTACTCTTCTACGGGGTCAATGCAAAAAACAAGAGAGAAAAAAGTCAATTGGAATAATGTTAGAGAGCAGCATCGCGAAATTGTTACCACCGTATATATTTTATACTATTCGAAAGTACTTTTTTAAAAAAAAAAAGAGTCAAACGAAATTAAATTTCGAAATGTATAAATTATTATTCTCAACGATACGTTCCCCGCGACACGCTATTGATCAAGAACGTGAAAAGTGTTCGATGTTGTTTGGGTGTGTCACACTTTTAAAATGACCGAAGTCGAGGGATGAATAGAGAGAGTAAAAAAAAAGAAAAAGGGTGTGGGGAGGGGGACTACGATCATCATCGGAGCGGTCAAACGTAACCAGCAGCCGCAAGTAGACGGCCGAATGGGCAATGAACGTTCAAATGCCTCATGCGGATGAACCATTATTCGCGTTCAATCGACATTGCAACATGAAACGCCGACAATTGCCCGATAAAATCATTATACGGCTCATTACTTGTCAACTGCATGCGCTCATTGTCCCCGCCTTTTAATTTACGACTCCCAATGTCTCTCTCTCTCTCTCTCTCGTTGCAATTTGCTATTTGTTTTCTGTAGCAACGATGTTTCTTTCACTAACAGTTATTTGTTGAAAAATTGTCCCCCCCCCAACATCTCTTTCTTTTTCTCTCTTTTTTTTCTTTTTTTTTCTACGAGTAAAAGTATTTTAACGGGAATATAATAATAATAATAATAATAATTATCGCTATACTCGTTTGCTACGAATTAACGTTGAAAGAAAAATAAAGAACAAAGCAAAAAAATATCTTTCACGAAACGCGTAAGCGAAAACGACAACGCGATCGTATATATATCACTAGAATTCATTCACGGATTGGTTATTTTCAAAGCTCGTAATCGAAATGTATATATACGAGATTCGAGAACAAATATGAAACTTTCTCTCTCTCTCTCTCTCATTCTCTCTTTCTATCCCTTACACCGTCTATTCTCGTTTTCTTTTTATCCCCGTCGTTATTTACGATAGAAGATATCGAAAAGTTGAAGCGGGCCCCATTGAAAATGGCCCGTCGTTCGTTTCACGTACTTCCGAGCATCGATAAAATACAAGCTAATTGCCAGTGGAATTTAACAGCAGTTAAATCCTCAAGTCTTGGATAATTATAAGAAGTTATAAGATGCTTCCTTTAGTTCGGCCGTTCGCCTTTCCCCACCGTCGTGTTACTACTACTACTACTACTACTAATACTACTTTCTCTTTCTCTCTAATAGTCTCGACTACCTTCTTCATCAGCCCACTTTACCCTCCTTCATTCCCCTGGCGCCCACCCTTTTAAAGGCACTATCCCTGGGGGCCGTTAGCTGCAATCAAAGTTAACCCGGAGTTATAGGGGAAAACTGCAGACAGGCAGTTAATGTTTAACGGGATTGTTAAATGCAGGCTCTCTCTCTCTCTCTCTCTCGCTTTCCCTTGTTCCCCTCCCTTTACTCTTTCTCTCTCTCTCTCTCTCTTATTTTTCCTCAACCCTTCGCGCAGTTTAACTCTAGAACCGTTTCCGCTCGATTCGGCGGCCAACTTTTGAGTTCGATCATAGTTTAGCAGAAAGGGTTTCGCCTTTGACGGAGGATGAATTATCATTCGTGGCCAATAAAACGGCTTTCGCTAACCTACTTTGTAGTTTCGTTAAGAGAGCTTACAATCGTTCTTTTAAAACTAGAAAATGTTATGTCACGTGATAGCAAGGGCCGACGGTGAAGCGTTTGATAAACGTACGTTTAAAAATCGATCGAACCATCCGTTTAATTTCGCTACTTTCAAATTATTCCTACTAGCACGAATAGAAATTCGAGAAAAGTTCGGTTAAATGAAAACATGATGGATGATAGTATTCGTAAGATTATACTCGAATTGTCGATACGTTTGCGATTCATCATTTACTGCAGTAATTTAAATTCTTTTTATCATACTTATTATGCAATATAAAATGTCAATATAAACTAATAACGTTTTATAAAACATTCCAATAAGTTTTTCATTTCACAAAAGGAATTTTGAAGTTGTACGAGTAGTAGTAGTAGTAGTAGTAATAGTTCTTGATAAAGTAGTATTTATAACGTTGAAAACTCTAAGATATTGTTTAATAATTAGTCATCTTTTCCGGAATAGATAATATAAAGGTATAACATTCCTCGAGACAACCTTACCCTCTGTAAAATCAAGTTGTTCGTCAAGTTATTTGTCTCCGAAACCTTAGGTATAGCTATTTAACTACGCTAGCGTAACTTTCCTGTCGCTACATTGCTAATTTATTAGTCTTCTTTATCATTCTTGTTCTCCAGCGCCTTTTCTCCTCCTCCTCCTCCTTTCTTTCTTTCTTCAGTACTACCGGTAATTTATTATATCTTGAGTTTACAACAGCGGATCGATTTAACTGTTCGCTAGAGAATAACGCTCGGAAAATAAAACGTAAGAACGGATGCAAGGAAAAATACTGGCCCGCCATAACGGCGATGCAACTTTTTATAAACTTGTTTACCGGCACGTACGCACGTACGAGGAGTGGGGAGAGGGGGGCAGAGCTTGAATGTTTCATATCCGATTCTCCGATGAATCGATCGTAGATTCGAAGAAAGTTGTAATGCAACGTACATTATCCCTTTTCTTTGGCCCTTCCGCTATTTATTTTTCTTAATGTAATTCTCACGAACAAGATAAAAGAATAAAACCGTGCGTAGTTAGAGAACGTGGATGTTTGTTTCGCGTAGCAATGATTACTCTTTATTTATTCTTGTCATTTCTCGAAAAAAAAAAAAAAAAGAAATAACGTATAGGGGGCGCAGCACACGTGTAAAAAAACGCTACTTCTGGCACTTGTTCTTCCTCCATCATCTCCCTTGTCCTTCGTCCCTTCCCCCCCGACTCCTCCCACCGCCCTTTCACTCCTGTTTCGAACACGTTGCATCTCCGGCACATACCCATTCTCCTCTCTGCCCCCCCCCATCCGCACCCACTTCTTCCTCTCATCCTTCTTTTCTCATCTCTCTTTCTCGGCATCGTTGTGGGTGCTCCAAAGCGTAGTGGTGCACAGTCTGTTGGTGATTAGTGCGCTCATTACGCCTGACGCTAATGATGCTTGCATCACCAGACAAAAGCTGCGACAAGCAAGCACGCAAGCAAGCAAGCAAGCAAGCAAGCAAGAGTGCTGCACGAGTTCTCATCCTACTCGTGCTTATCGACAGTCGGACGAGGAGAAAGAGAGAGAGAGAAAGAGAGAGAAAGAGAAAGAACAAGGGCAAAAGAAGAACTGAAAGAGTGAGTGAGAGAGAGAGAGAGAGAAAGCCTCTAGCCAACCTCGCGAAAGGAAACCACTCGCGCCTCATTTTACACAAACATCCATTTTCAACTTGCATATACACGCCCCCTCCTCCTCCTCATCCTCCTCCTCATCTTTCTCAATACTATCTTGACACCCCTCGGTACCCTGTCGATTCACAATAAAAGGGTTGCTTTCTTGTCCGAGGCAACATTTGATAAAGAGACATCGAAAGTCGTTACCACGCGTGTTATTGATTTGCCCCTAAGGCTGTAGGTTAACTTTCCCCCCCCCACCCCCTCCGATCCTTTGAACGAAACTTTTTTGTCTACCACCTCTCCTCTCGAAGCTCGCATTAAAGTTTCGAATTCGTTTTGAAAGCTTATGCATAAAAATAAAATATAAAATAGGTTTATTTTGTTTTTACAACGAGATAATATCTTCGCGTAGGTGCAAACGTGCGTTGTGTTACTACTCCTCTTTCCTCTCCTCTCCTCTCCTCTCCTTTCTTATATAGGACGCTTTTACATTACTTTAACGCTGTTAAAAGGAACGATGTGACAAATAGGTGAGAGAAGGGGGAAAAAGTTCTTACACGAAGACGATACGACGAGAAGTCGCGAAAATCCTGTTTTTTATGGTGGCACGCAGACGGCATACGGTATGTGTATTGTCTTCGGTAAAGACACGAACAACGACGAGGAGGAAACTGAGGGAACGACGAAACGGTGAGGCATGAGCGACTAAGACGAAAGATATACGTTCGAAAGACAGTGGCTGCCTGTTAGGGTTGGTATACACGTTGGGGTGACGCGATTTCTTTCTCAAAAGATGAAAGAGAAGAGTATACGAAAGAAAAAGAAAGAACAGGAAAGAGAGAGAGAGAGGGAGAGAGAGAGAGAGTGAGGCATCACCACGTCCACGCCGAAACACGAGGAAATTAATAAATTGCTCAAACTTAAGTCGGGCCTTCTAAGTGCTGGAATAAAGGACCCTCATAAATTTCATTCCACGTGCTCGAGTATCTACGCTCGAAGAAACGGTGGTTGGTTCCCTACTTTCGTCCTCGAGGAAGAAACGCTTTTCCTTAGGTCGTTTCTTTATTCCCTTGACTTTCACCCTCTCCTATATCCAATCCTGGCTTTTGCAAATTTTCCTTCCTTTTTTTTCTTTTCCTTTCCTTTTTTCTCTTCTTTTCTTTTCTTTCTCCTTTTCAAGAAAATCGAAAGATCCGTCTTAAGTTGGTTGTTGGTAGAGAAAAAGAAAAAAAAAGAAAAGAGGAAAAAAAAGGAAAAGTTAGGTAAAGAACGCGTAAGATAATTTAGAAGGTTACCACCACCTGCTACAGGCAATGATGAATACTGGCTGAGGTACTTTTACCTAAGATGAATGTGTGTCGAGTAGAGAACGAACGCGACGACACGAGTTGGTGCAAATTTTAAAAATCGTAATTATTATCCTACCTTGGTAGATGGGGTGGTGGGGGGGGTGGGGAGGGTTATCGCGATAGTTTTATATCCACTCGTATTTTTTACGCCGCGAACAGGTACGATATATCGCATCTCGTTATTCAACGATTTCTCCTTCTTCTTCTACTTTTCTCATCTCTTTTCCATCATTCTAATTCCGTTAATGGTCATTTCTCCAAATGATTTCGAATAAATGAATCTACTAAGATTAATTAAGATTTTCTATCGATAAAATAAAATCCTAATAATCGTGATAGATAAAAACGACTATTAATAATGATTAACCATTCGTTCGAATTTTTTATAACGATCGTTGTCGAACGATTGACTCGTCATTGAATGTATCATAACAACATTTGTTAATGATTCATTAATCGTTTTCATCTTGACTGTATTCGATCAGTAAAACAAAGGAACCCTCGATGAGCATTGTGCATCGTGTTTTAGTCTTATCGGCAAAGAGAGAAAGAGAAAGAGAGAGATAGAGATAGATAGATAGATAGAGAGAGAGAGAGAGAGAGAGAGACTCGATTGCATTTTTATCGGGATGAAAAGTGAAGCACGAATTCGATGCAAGCGTTGGTCGCTATCGAGATCAACGATGGTACCGGTTTCGCTGGGTCGTCCGGACGATGGCGGATATAGAATAGATGGGAGGAGGAGGAGGAGGAAGAGTAGAAGAGGAGATGTCGGCGGAGGGGGGCGGAGAAAGAGAGGGAGGGTGGCGATGAAGGGGTGCCAGAATGAATAGCAACGTGAAACAAAAGCACCAGGTTACAAATGGCGTGTATTCGCGACGGCATTGTTTTAAATGGCTGTCAGGCGTCCGGAATTTATCCCGTTTTGCTACGTGACAAGCGCCATTAAATTTATTTATTCACCCACGCAAGCATAGCTTTACGAAAGAGAGGAATACCCTGTAAAAGAGAAAGAGAGAGAAAGAGAGAGAGAGAGAGAGATACACACACTGATATCGCACGACCTTGTGCGGCGTTCGACGAATCAAGAAAAAATCCGTCGAGTACGAGATGGGCTAGGATAAAAGCACGGGAAGGATTAATTAAATCAACAAATTTTCCTATTCTCTCTCTCTCTCTTTAAGATACTTTACTAAAAGGGTGAAGCTCTTAAACGTAAAGAAGAAAAAAAAAAGGAAAAACAAAACTGCTACGTGTAATAAGCTTTTACAAATTTAATCGCAATTATCTTCTCGTACACCAGCACGCTTCGTCGACGATACATTGAAAAAAATGTTTGAAATATATGTTTTCCAATGAAGGCATTGATTAGCACGAAAAAATATTTCTCAAATCAGAAGATCAATGTAAACTTTGTAACTTTTATTTTCTACTTTCCGTTCTAATATCTTTTATTACTTCCATCGTTTAAAATTAGTTCCTCCGAGAGAGTGATTTTCATGAACGATTCTCTGATAGAATTTAATTAACTCGAGGGAAACGACAAAGATGTTAACGGACGTGAGGTATTGAACGAGAAAGAATGTAGAAAGGTTTGACTAGGTTGTAAATCATATCAATTATTAATATCTTAATTTCGAGTCGGCCGTTAAGTATCATGTCGAAAAGGGGGTTCTTCTTCTCTCAACAGTGTAACTACTTGGACGTTCTCCTAACGTCTTTTCCTATCATCCCTTATCCAGCTATTTTTCCTTCTTCCATAGTATCGACCATCGAAGGAAATAAGTTGGAAGTTGAAAAGGGAGCGCAATTAAGCTCTCTCTCTCTCTCTCTCTCTCTCTCTCTTTCTCTCTGTTCCCTCAGTCTTCGGGGATCTATTCATTTTTCAAGTAACGTCCTCGGACACCCTCATCTAAGTTTTAAATCGCGTGCAACCCCTCTCTCGGTCTCGATATTTCCGCGAATGAACCCACCCCCGATGGTCTCGCTCGAGTAAAAGAAGGGTTGATTGACTCGTCGATTTATCGAACCGACTTACGACACGAGATATATATATATATATATATATATCGTGTCATTTGATTTTTAACCCTTAGAAATAAAATTTCGTTAGATTTGTAATGATATAAATGAAAGAAAAAAAATATAGAACACGTGTGCGAGATCTTATCGAAAATATTCTCACTCGGTGAATATCTAAATAAACAATTCATAATTTCTTAATGCAATAATATTTGAGATACAAAAATCTTCGATTATAACAAAAGTTACGTCAGTCTGATGGGTAGCAGATAAGAAGATAAGATTTTCTTTCTCGCGTTATATGAAACTTGACGGATCAAATAAATGTGTAACACAGTTACTGACAGTGTACCCATCTGAGTTTTGTTCGGCTAACCAAGAGATTTCACGAATTTATCGTAGAAGAATCTTACGGAATGTTTCTTTTCCTCTCTTACTCTCATTCTATTTCTTTTTTATCTTTTGTTTTTTTTCTCTCTTTCCTATCCTTTGTCATTACTACCACCACTACCAATATCAACCTTCTAGAAGTGGAAAGAAGATGAGTATTGAGAGGTCGAAAGAGATATATCTTGACTACGAAGAGAATCCGGATTGCGATATAAGATTACGAACGGGACCCCAATGATGAAATCTCTTATATGTATATACAATCTGTATGTATGTGTGTATATGTGTGCACGATTGTTACATATAAACCGTGCGAGATGTTTCTTCGTCTACTTTTACATCCTTCTGTCGATATAAGTGGTTTCGTTGTATGTGCCGAGTGCTTCATTCGTAGGAATCGAAGCCTGAAATGGCTTCACGTGGATACGTCTGTGTGTGTGTGTGCGTGCGTGAAAGGTGGTCCGATCGTATCTTCGGATATGGGTCAGCCACAGGAAGGTTGATTCGACCTACTACACAAGCCGGAAATTCTGCATTCAATACCGGACGAGACTTTTCGTACAAAACGAAAGGGTAAAGAGGGTTGAGAGAGAGAGAGAGAGAGAAAAGAAAAGGAAAAAAAAAAGAAAAGAGTACGGTGATTTAAGTCGGAGATAGCAACTACGTTCCGATATCTCAAATCCATTTTTGGCTCAAGCTACAATCGATGAAGAAACATACTCTTCTCTAACCTCTTTTTCCTCCCCCACCCCCATAATTCTCTCTCTCTCTCTCTCTCTTTTCAAGCTCTTCCTTCTTCTTCCGTTCGACCCTTTTGCGAAATTGCTTCGAGTGTCACCTGAGAGCTAAAAGTAACCACGAAGCAAACCATAGAAGTCAAGTTTTCCGATAAATTCTTTTACCGGTGTATTTCAAGCGAACAAGCTACGTTTGGCTTGTCATGCAACGATAGCAGTTTCGAGTTTCGTCGTACTATTTTCACCGTGAGAACCTAGACTTCTGTCAATGATAAACGATATCGAGGCCATCGAATGGTCGGTCGGTCGGTCGGTCGGTCGGTGGTCTTCACCAGCTATCCATTTTACTGTTTAAACAATTATAAACGATAATAATAGGAAAGGATTTTTTTACATTGTGATTTTAAAACGTCTCTTCTATTTTTCTTTTTCTTAATAACGAACGCGACGAACGCGAACAAATGGTTGATTAATTAATTATTTTTCTTTTCTTCTAGCGGTTTTGCTTTCTTTCAAAATTTCTGAAAGAACGAATCGATAATAGAAAAGTTTCGTTTCTATCGAGGCTATTTTAAAAAGGCACAGCGGCCATTAGTTTTACCAGCTGTAAGATTGATCGTCATTAGTCGGTCAAAAGTTATTCGTAACGTTCGATTGTTCGCGAACGTTCGAAATCGTTAAACGCGTAAACGTGAAATGAGATCGCAATGAGTTACGAGTGTCTCCTCTATTAATGGAACGAGCAACAAATCTTCTCGAAAAGTTTCCACAATAACGCGTAATCGTTTATCGTAGTAGTGTCACGAGTCGATAGAGTATAATTAGTGAAAGATCTTCTCGTCTCAGGTGGATCCATTTCAACAACTACTTATCGTTTATCAACAATAGAGATACTTCGTCTGGATCATTTGAGATTCTACGTTTAATTTCCAACGAAAGTTTACGATGGTCGGATCAATGCATCATGGTCCGAGTCCTGTATCGTGGTATAAGTGTGTAAGTAAATCGTTTAAAAGATGAACAAACTTCAAGGTCGAACTATACCCTATCGATTCCACGTCAACTATGTTTAATTTGCGCTAATTGTTGAAATTAATAGTCAAAGTTTGCGGTAGACCACTGGGTTCCCTACGAAATCGCTTTTAAACTTCAACGTATTTTGTCTCTGAAAATATATCCCATCGTAATCTTCGTAACAATAACGCCGAAGGATTCTCCTCTCCTCGACTACAAATACGAGTGGTGCTTTCTCGTTTGTAGAAATCGTTTGAATTTCATGAACCGAATCCGTATCAATCGCGAATAGATTTGTGAATGTCAATCGTTAAAACTTCAACTTCTGAAAGATAACTGATACGAGATATTTTTCACGTAGAAATTAATGATTTGAGAAATACGATTAAAAAACAATTTGTAAATACGAACGGAACGAACGAACTAACGAAAAAGTTTCCTTGCATTTTTTATCGACGAATAAAGTTAACTCGATTTGAAACGATGACGCGGTGAAACCATAAAATATCGTTTAATTTTTATCCGAGAAAAAAAGAAATCCAATTTTTTGTTGGTCTTATGCTCCGCGAGTTAAAGGAATAACGAGCTTGAAGTTTTTTATTTATACTCTACAAGATAGTACGAATATATTATTCATTAATAAAATTGATCGATTATTTATATATATTTTCTTCTTTCTTCGATTATTATTTAACGTCTGCGTCTAAATTTGGAAACAATATTATTGATATTTTATTTTGTCTAATTTTAAACGCTTTATAAGTAATTAAAATACATTTCTAATAATCAAGATTGAATTATCAAAAAAGAAATGTAATCAAATTCTTTTACACATATACATTATTATTTCTCGTTGTATCTGCAATGAAAAAAAAAAAAAAAAAGGGAAAAAAGGGCAGACGATGGGGTGACGGGGGGGAAACAAACGAAATCACGAATGGAGTGACGATGAAACTGGATCATCCAAGAACATAATAAACGACGAGAAGTTCGATGAATAGTAACGACGTGTGTCGAGTATGGGGGGAAAGAGTGTGAGTTCGGTTATGTTCGTCGAATCCGACGGATTTTGTTCAACGCTTGGAAATCGGTCGGTTGATGGTGGTGGTGGTGGTGGTGATGGTGGCAGGCAGGGTGGCAGGCAGGCTGGCAGGGTGGCAGGCAGGAACGCAGGAAGCCCCTCGAATAACCGAAAATCGTGAAACGTTCGGGAGTATTTGCAAGGTGGTCGGTTGGTCTGTCAGTCGGTCGGTCGGTCGGTCATATATGCAGCTCGTTTCCAGGCCTCCCATCGAAAATAAATCCAGTTTCGATCGTGCCGAATTTCGTGACAATCGTCATCCGCGATGGTTCCACCAGTACGACTACTACTACCAGAACCCTCACCAGCATCACCATTACCAGTACCAGGTCAAAGCAAAAGTGAAAGAGAGATAAATAGATAGTTCAAACGCATAAGAGAATAGGATGCAATATAGGATGATGACGTCAACTAAAAGCAACAGTAACTTTGATGGATAAACATAACGCCGTTCGTTCGTTCGTTCGTTGGTTGGTTCGTTCGTTCATTCTACGAACTATGTCGTATCGCGATTTAAATGTAACCCCGTGCTTCTCTCTCTCTGACGTGTTAATGGACGTGTCCAGGCATAGTGTAAATTTACTGAAAATCAAGCCGGTCCATCAATTCGATCGCTTATCATGATAAATACGACGTATCTATCTGGTATTATACGTATGTATACACGAGAACGGTGTAATCGCATTTGATAGACAAGATCTATTATATATATCTAAATACATATGTATTTCTCTTGGTACTACTCACCGGACCGAACTGCTCGAAATAATTTTTGACGTCCTCCAGCGTCGTCGGTGCCGATAGCCCACCGACGAATATCTTCTTTGTCCTCGTCACCATCTGCAACACGAAAAATTCACGTTTTCATTATACATCTAATTTCTTTTTAATATCCTATATTTATGTAAATACGTACGTATATTATCTCTATGAACGATTAAAAAAAAAAAAAAAAAGAAAGAAACGATAAGAACAAAGTTCTTCTTTTCTCTCATTGTGTAATATAATTCGAATAACGGCAAGTGGGAAAACAGCTTGAGAAATGTGGTTAAGTTCGTGGATAAAGAAATCAATAAAAAGGGTTGTAAGTAAGATAAGCCCTTTTGTGTATGCGATGTAAAAACAGCTATTTGAAAAAGATCGTCTGTCGCTGTTGACGTTAAGAGCAAGACTGACGACGGTTATCTGCTACGTGTTACTCGGATTTATTCTTTGTTTACATTTATTTTATCGTCTCATTGAACGCGCAATCGTGAAATATCGTAGAGGTGAAATGAACGTTGCTTTATGCAAACAAAATCTTTCTAATCTTTGTATCGCACGCAATAATGTTTCAAACGAACGAGTACCACGTGTGTCTTCTTTTCACGTTTACGTTGCAAAATGTATGTAAATTTTAACGCACGTTTTGGGGAGTGGGGGGAGGAGGGGGCTGGTGGCACCATTTAAATGCCATTGAAGTGATTGCGCGTTTTCAGTTACGTTCGTTGTTTTAAGCACTTGGAAATTTTGGAGAAAGTTTCGTGATAAATTTTAATACGAATCATTGCGCGTTGAAGTTACAGAAAGTAACGCCCCAACAGCATTAACAGCATGAAAATGTATATTCGCTTGGCAAAGATTGCAACACGGCATATAAAGTGGTGGGGGGGGCAGGGGGTGTGGAAGAGGGAGAAAGGAAGTATAGGGCATGAAAGGTCACGGCCAAAAGGGAGGAAAAGTATAAGATGTAGGTGGCCTTCGCAGTGAAAAAGCTCTTCTTTTTTTTCTTCCATTCCCATTCTCTCTCTCTCTCTCTCTCTCTTTCTCTTTCTCTTTCTATTCTTTTCTACCACGAATCATAAAAGCTTTTTACTTGATAACGTACGTACTTATCTACGTATATGTATCCTACGTATCGTATAATATATACATAAAAATATGCTACAACACGTGAAAGAAAAAAAAGAAAGGGTGCATTTCGAGAAATAAACGAATGCAATTGTTTTGCATTAAAGGATTCCTAAAGAATTAGAAATTAAATAGAGAAAAATTCCTATTATAATGGATTGTCTTGATATTCGTACTTTTGCTTTTTTATATGAAAAGAAGAAAAAAAAAAAAAACAAGAAATGAAAAATTCTCACAATGTCCCGATATTTTTTGATTAAATTCGGTTATCTCGTTAAGATACCGCACTCTGTATTATATCATCGAGTTCATTATTGAACGAGAGACTGCTTCTGTACGTGGGTGCAGGTAAAAAAAAAAATAGCAAGAAAGTAAAGAAAAGGTAGAGATAGAAAGAGAAAAGAAAGATTGAGATACGTAAAAGAGAGAGAGAGAGAGAGAGATAGAGAACACGTTAAGTGAATTGAATGTACGTACAGTCCGGTCGAGTGGCTGCATTATGAAATAATGAAATGAAAGCGACTCCTTGATCCTACGGAACAAGACGAACCAATCGCAAGAAAGTGAGTTAATACAAAAATCTTGGGAAGAGAAAACGTAGTAGGATGGGGGAGAAAGAGATAGAAATGCAAAGCTCTCTCTCGGGTTCTCGCTCACGAAGCTTACAAAAAAAAAAGGGAAGAAAAAGAAGAAGAAAAAGAAGAAGAGAAATGGCAAGTTGGTTACACTTAATTCTCGGAATCTTTGATAATGCTATCGTATCGCAATAGGGGATAAAAAAAAATAAAGAGAAAGAGAAAGCATCGGTGAAACATTTTACAGTTTAGAAAGATTTGTACGAGTCCAATGAACAACGGAGGACCGAAGGGAAAGAAAAAAGCACAAAAAACAAATTGAAGAAGATTGACCGCGGAAATGGGAAATTAAGTAGAAGGAAGATAGGTAAAATAAAGGAATAAGGGGGGAGGGAGAAGAAGAAGAAGGAGAAGTGGAGTAAAGCTAAATATTGGGAAGGAAGGTAGTAGAAGAGGTAAACTTGGGCAATTTCAGTGATAGCTGGGCTTAGACCTCTCTATATCCAGTGAGTAACGCAAAGCCTCTCCTCCTCGGACGCACGTCCTCCTTTTTCTCTCTACCTCTGCATTCCTGAATCCGAGTTACTTCCACCGTTCCGAGCCCACTCTACTTCGTTCTAGCTATCTCCATCTCTCTTTTTACTCCCATCCCTTCGGATAGTAGTAGTCGTCGTTCCTGATGCTGCTGCCGTTGCTGCTGCTCGTTCTTGCTTGCTTATTTCACAGGCGGAATAGAAACGAAGGAAGGAATGAGTGAGTGAGTGAGTGAGTGTGAGTGTGAGTGTGAGCGAGTACTCGTGAGCTCGTCCAAGAGGAATCGGCTAATCAGCAAAATGTATAAAGTCTCGGGGATGAAAATAAAATGGTCCGGGATCTCGAAAATTAAATAAACGGCTTGGCCCGATTTCGAGTCGACGAAAAAGCTCGCTTTCTATTTCTCTTTCTCCTTATGAAAGGAAGATCTCGTGGGAAGATATATATATATATATAAGGAGAGAAAGAAATAGAGAGAGAATAAGAGGAAAGCACTTATTCGAATGAAGCTAACCACAGTCAGCTCCGCCAGTCTTCAAACCTGCTCATCATCCTTTTCCTTAGCGGCCTCGAAAAGAAAGTGTCGAAAGAAGAAATTCAAGTTCGTTGGCGGTATCCCTAATACAGACGAACAAGTTTCGGCCTAAGATACGCCAGGTGGATCGGTCGACGGAGGAGGAGGGGAGGGGAGGGGTTTGGGATCCCCCCACCAGCGCACGCTCGAAATTACGTTGAAATTTGATTACGCTCCATCGCTCCGAAAACCACCACCGTGGACTACTCGGCTACTCACCTAATGAGCGCATTGTCGTGCAAACGAGACGTGCTTTGAGAAAGACTACTACTACTACTACTACTACTAGTTTGAGAAGACGAGAAAAAGAATGACGAACAGACATAGAGAAAGAGAGAGAGAAAAATAAAGTAAAGAAGAAGAAAGAAAGAAAGAAAGAAAAGAAGAAGAAGAAGACATAATGAGAAAGAAAGACGCTCGTTTCTCGTCCGCGAAAATTCTTTTTTGATTGCTTCGGTGAAAAAAAAAAAAAAGAAAATAAAACTGTCGGAGATTTTTCTTGCGCGTTGAATCTCTGATTCGTCGTTGATTTCTTTGATGATGAAAAAGATAAAAAAATAGAAAGAAAGAAAGGAAGCGTAGGTGGCGATCCGAATGAACGAACGCAACGGTCGGGACGTTTTATTACCAAACGGGCGGGCGGGGGGGGGTCGGGAGGGGAGGGAGAGTAACAAAAGAGCTCGTTCAAATTTCAGGCAGGAAGAGTACATTACTACGGTGGTCCTCGCGAAACGGTAGCCACTGCCGAAGAAATAAGATGAAAAATATAAATCGCGGACGACCGACCCGTCACGGAGAAAAAAGGTGGTTGCGGGGGGGCGGGAGGGAGGGAAAGAGGGGGCAGAGGGGGGAGAGTTGAAATGGTCGTTAGCAAAGATAAGAACGGATACTGTCGGAATGGTAATAGAAACTCGGAAAGTTCCACTTATTATACCGTAGCATTATGTAAATACCGGAAGGCTATTACGATTTTATAACTTACTGAGAGAGAGAGAGAGAGAGAGAGAGAGAGAGAGAGAGAGATGGAGAGAGGGAGAGTGGCTTTATAGTTTCATCGTTTGGCCCAACTCTTTTCCCTCTTTTTTTTTTTACTATAACGTAACAGAATGTATTATGTGTAGTAACTATACCCCCTCCCCCTCCCCAACCCCCCCAACCAACTCCACCTGTCTCCATCTCTTTTGACAAAAATAAAATGGAGCTATCAGAAAGGTTTTAAATATATATATATATTTAAGCGAGAGCAGATTTTTTTTAAAAGAAATCTTTTTTCACTCTTTCTTTTTTGTCCTGTTCTTAAAGGGACGAGAAAGGATTTGCAGAGACAATTTCAACCTTTCCCTCTAGCACTCCTCCCCCCCTCCTACCCACCTCCCGAAAGCAAACGCTCGAATAAATTCAACTGGGGAAAAAGACTACGGCGGGAAATGTAATTAACTGATTTTACTTTGACAAATATATTTCGTATTAAAAGAAGATTGACGATATATTAGTTTAGTAAATCAATAAATTATGCTACTTTTTTTAAATTTTGATTTTGCAAAAATTATTTGTTTAAGAGAACGGAAGAAGGATATTTAAATTTATAGTTAAGATTATAGTATGTGTGTGTGTGTGTGTGTCGATATATATATATATACGTTTGACATTATTAATTGTTTAATTTGAATTTTAGCAAAATGGAAATTCACGGAGGAAATGACGAAATAAATATCGAAATAAGCGTTCGAAATGTGTGCTCACACTTTACAATGGGAGAGACTCATCGAATCCTATCATTTTGTGAGCGTAAATATATAATAGTTACACGAAATTTGCAAGGAAAACGGTTCGTTCGTTCAAAATTATGATGAAAGTTTAATCGATCGATGAGACAACAAATGTTTCGAACGGTGTGCATACACACACACACACACAACGCGTTATAATAATACATTATTATTTTTCTTATTTTCTTTAAATACTATAAATAATTAAACATTTCTTTCTAGACACTTCCCGTTAGTTTGTAATATCGCAAAAAGAAGAAAGATAGAAAAGAATGTATATAAATCCGAAGAGAAGGAAGAGGAGAGTTAGGAGAAGGTGGATAAAGAAGAAGAAGAAGAAGAAGAACAGCATGATCCGGTCGAAAAATTACCAACTTTTGCACAAATAAATGTTTAGTGATTAATGACTTGTTAGACGGTAACGAATTGTTTGGAGAACATTGGAGGTAGTAGAGTGACAAAGTAGGGGAAAAACGTGGGGGAGGTAGGTGGAGAAAAGTAGGGCAAAAGAGCAAAAGAGAGACAAGAAAAAAAAACAGAGAATCATCGTAGAGGGGTGGGGGTGGGGTTATACGTGTGTCGGATGTAGATATACGCGTATATATCCGACACACAGAAACTTCCCTTCTTACCATCACCTACTTTTCTTTTCCTTTCTTTTCCTTTTCTTTTCTTTTCTTTTCTTTCTTTTTATATCGGCATATCTTTCGAAGTAAAGGGCCCAATAATCCGTAGAGCATTCTTATCCCTTTGACCTCCATATACGACAATGCGAAATTATCCAATCTCTCGACGTTTTATCCTCCTAATACCTCTATCTTCGTCCCACCCTTATTTTCTTTCTCTCTCTCTCTCTCTCTCTTTTCATCCCTGGTTCGTTCGAGCTCCATTAGAATATCGAAGGTCGCTCCCTCTAAAATGATTTCGAGCGGACACGTATTAATCTTCGTAGCTTTATAAAGCACCCTTATTTCGATGGTGGTGGTGGTGGTGATGGTGGTGGTGGTGCTGTTAAAAGCGGCACTCAAGCGTATTTAGAGAGTCTGCTGGAAAGAGATGGTAGGAAGGAAGGAAGGAAGGCCCGCGAAGAAATTACCGGAATTACATTTAATCCGGCAATGGCGTTTCGATTCGCTTTTAGTCGTCAATCATTTGCAAACAGATATCTCATCTTATTCTCGATCTTTCGAACAACCGTCTACCTATACTCTTTTGTTTTTTTTTCTTCAAATTCTTTCCTGATACACGATATACGTATTTTTTTTTACTAACAATTGCAATAAATGTTATTTCTATATATATATAGGAAATATAATTAAAAAGATAAAAAAAAAAGATAAGAAAAAAGGAAACATTCGAGAGAAATACTCTACCGGGGATTTTGTTTCCAAGCTTGGTCAAAGATAAGAGTACGAAAAAGCATTGGCTAAAAAAAAAAAGTATCGGACGTTGCTTAAGCTCTCCCTGGAAGTTCTGCATCTATCTAGGACAGATAAAAAAAACGAAACACAAACAAAAGAAAAAGGTATCCCTTCCGTTAAAACTTTTTGGTCAAAATTCGACAATAAGCCTAGAAATACAATAGAAAATGTCGATAGATCTCGATTAATTCGATAAATAAAGAATGTTACTTTAATACTTTCACGTAGAGATCACGTAAAAGAAAAAGAAAAAGAAAGCTTTTAAATTATTACCACACACACACACACACACACCATCAGACTTTAATTTAAAATTGAGGAAATACACAGGAACAATAATTTCTCTTGGTAGTAAACGTTTTACAAATTTAAGTTCAATGGTTGTAAATAATTAAAGAAATGTTAGAAAGCAAGGATAAAACTGAGAAAGAAAGGAAACAAGAGAAGAGACGGAAGTTATCAGTAACCGGAGCGTTAAGGCGCTCAACGTTACTGGGTGGCTCAGAATTGTTATCGCACTGTCCACTCCTGATCCTGGCTCGTTTTCCTCCTGGATTCAACGTTCATGTCCGATATCGCGTATTCGCATACGTATTTAGACTGCCTATGACTAAACATATACATATACGCGAAACACGTACACACGTACACACGTATTTTGTATATAAAGAATAGTAAATTATATGCACACCACGTCGTACGTTTTTCTACCAAGGACTTTTGCAGATTTTCTCCTTTTCTTTGGTCCTAGCTTTCTCTTTCTATCTTTATTTCTTTTCTATATAGACATATATATATCTATGACGTAATTTTATATATATATATATATACACGATGTAAAGTTACGTCAAAGCACCTTTTACGTTGAATAGAGCTTTCCGTACAATGATAAGTCCGTGAAAGCTTAATGATTTTGCTCGAAATGATACCGCAGTACTCTGGCATAGTCCAACCAGGGCCAGTAAAATAATGAACTCACCGAATGACGTAAAACCGGTTTTTTACTTTTTGAGAATCATTTTCATTCGGTTATTTTTTACACACACATATATATATTTGTTCACATACGCGTTAAGGTCTATAAATGTTCGGGAAGAAAAGTAGGCTATTTAATAGTAGTTGCAAGAATGGCGACAAGAAAAGAACCGATTCTTATCCTCATAGTTACTAGGTAGGTGGTATGTAACGTGTTCAACTGTGTGCTCGACACGACCGACACCATTGTCGAGTATAATTTCGCGTTCCTGAATTTCAGCCGTTTTGTCGAAGAATGTAGTTCCGCTCGTAATGATACTAAAGGACATGCGCGCGCAAGGGAACATAATGGAACGCTCGTAATGTAATAATGAATTGTCGCGAATGATATATACTGATATATATACGATGCGAAAGAACCCACCACGAAATGTTAACACGATTTTCGACATTTTCACTGGAGACTGGAACAAATTGTAAAAAGGAATTCGCATTTATCACATTTTCTATTTTTTTTCAAAGATAGAATATAATGGATAATTAGTTGCCATTGTATTGAAGGAAGTTCATTAATTTTGATTTAAAAAAAAAAAAAGAAAAAAGAAAAAAGAGAAAATAAAAAGGAAAGTTCGCGGAAACGCGATCTCGGTATTGAATTCTACTTTTTAGAATATGATTCGGTATTACGAATCGGCATTTACGATTCTCGTTTGCGCCATATGTTCTTTCGAGACAGCTTTTTGATTCGAATAAACTTTTCACAATGGACTGTCGCCGTCGCTTATATTCTTCCTCTTCTACCGTCACATCCTTTTCCTATTCGTTCCTTTCCTTTCCTTTCCTTTCCTTTCCTTTCCTTTCCATCTTCTTTTTATATTTTTCTCTTCTATATCTACGCCTGTTAAATTTCGGTCAAGGAGTGACGAGGGTAAGAAAGGTAGGTTTATGGCGGAGGACACCCCCTCCTCCTCCTCCTCCTCCTCCTCCTCCTTCTCCTCCTCCCTCCCTCCCTCCGATCCCGCGGAACAACTTCTCAAACTGTTTTGAAGAAAAATCGGAGTTTTTCAATCGATCCGCCTTCCTATTTCTATCTATCATAGAAACGTGACGGTACCGTTGTGTGCTGATGCAAACAAAATTCAAACTTAGGCTCGATGTTCAACGATGTGAAAAGGTTGACCTCCTTCCCGATCAGTTTAACTTTTATATTCGCGACAAGCGAACGGTTAAATACCTTACATTGAAATCCTATACGAATTCTAAATGAAATTTAATAATCTAAAAGAGTTTCAAAGTTATGTCTTTATTGAAATAATCCTAAAATCCGATCCTATACCCCCTCCTTTCGGCCAATCCTAATTTTTGTTTCCAGCAAATTCGGTGGATCATTCATCGTCTGCTCTCTTACGCTTTAAATTGTTTGAATTCCGAATTATTCGGGATTATGAGAAAATCTATTATCACTTCTCGTCTCCAATAGTAATCCCCCTTCTTCTTCTTCTTCTTCTTCTTCTCGATCGTCATTGATATTCGAATCTCACTTAGATTATTTTGATGTCTCTATAAACGCATTCTCCCCCTTGGTTTTCCCGGCATAGTCTTCTCCCTAAAACCCCCTCTCCATCCCCGAATTTCCATCGATTTTTAAGTTTCGCATTTTCTCCCTTTAGAATTCAAAAGGATCCTACTTCAAAGTCCAAATTTCGTATAGAAAGAAATAAGAAAATAAAAGAGAGAAAAAGTGTAGTTGGATATATCGAGTTTGAAGCTTAAAAGAAAATTTTGTTTCCTAAATCTTGTCGTCCCGCGTATAACTCGCAAAAATGAGTTAGAGCTCTTTGCTAGTAGAAGATTTTCAAAGATTCTCGATACTCTCTCTATCCATCTCTCTTTCCTTTGAAAATGTTCGATACTTTTTCTTACGTATTTATTTACTCCGATTTATTCCCACGAAACCGCATCAATCCTATTCCTTATCTATTTCTTTATCGTCACGAATTTTCCTAATAATTAATCGAACAACTACAACGAACGAGTCCGAAGTCCGTTTTTCGTTCATCTACGTGACACTAATAACAAGATGAACAATTTCTAACGTAGTTTCAAATCAACCTACCATAATCATAATAATACTTTACAACATATCTACATACACATATATACAAAATAAAAAAAACTTGTTTCCATTGGAATATCACGAAACGAGTACCGGGGTTCATTTTGTTGCCACATACAGGAAAAGATCTCTTTCCTTTAGTTCGTGTTTTCTATTCTTACGAACGATTCAAACGACACGATATCTTTTCTACGACTTTCGGCTTCTATGCGGGCGATCTCTCTCTCTCTCTCTCTCTTTCTGCATTTATTGATCCTGCAGCATCAAACATTTACAAGAGTCGTTCTTTGAACGAGAAGATGAAAGCATCGACGCCTGCCTGACAAGTGTGCGCGTTGCTTAAGCACGATGCTCTATTTTAACTCCGTGGGCCTTTGATGCGCATTATCACAACCGGTTTTTATTCAGACACGACTAAAATACTCTCTCTCTCTCTCCTACCCGTTGCGCTTTGGTTTTCAATGGCATGCCTTGCACCGTCTGTCTGTCTGTCTGTATGTCCCTCTGTCCGTCCGTTTGTATGTTTGTTTGTCCGTTTTTACCAGAACAGTCGTTGTCTCGACGCAACGATCTTTCTTTCCTGCACATTTCGCGCGTATATATAAAAAAAAACTATTTTTTTGTTAATCCCTTTCGTTTCTTTCCACGTCAAATGTGTTCTCCTTCGTCACCTTTTTTTTTATATACAAAAAGGGATCCTTCGCATATCCGTCGTTTTTAAATTCGACACCGGTAAATCTCGCGAAACCTTTTGTCACGGAATATTTTCGAACCATTCGAGTTAGAATGATAAAAATAAGTGGAATATTTTGTCAACGAACGAATCCTCTTTCTTCTTTGGATTGTCTCGTCACTATTGTTGACTAATGTGGTTTCCCTCCCCCCTCTTTACCGTTGCATTCATCAAATTTTAACAATACGTGTAAAATCATCGTTAGTATTTGTTTCATCGTATTGTAAAATCATCATAATTCGTTTATCATTATTTCATTTTTTTTACTGAAGAATAATGATACCTAGTTTACGCTCGTTGTTAAAAATAAACTGTCTACGATTAATTAAACGATAATATCGTGAAATTATTTCGGATATAGAAAAATCGCGAATGAATAGATATGAAAGAAGAGAAACACAGGTATTTTCAGTAAAAATCCCGTAAGTCATCCCCTATATGATTACGATTTTAAGTGTAAGCTCGAGCTATATAAAAAAAGGAAAAAAAAGAAGAGCACGAATCTCGAATATATTCCCGCCTTTTTTTTTATTTTTTCTTTCTTTCTTTCTTTCTTTTCTTTTTTTTTTTGTCCCCCTCCTTCCTTTCGAATATTATTACGACGAAAAGAAGTAGCGAGAATTCATAATGCCGTAATATCGACTAGTTTTTATTGCGGGGTCTCGGTTAACTCCATTAGGGAAAATGCGTTTACGCGGAAATATGCTTTCATCGCGTTTCCATTCGTATCTACTGTGTTTCGTCGTCGTCGTCATCCTCATCGTCGTCGTAACAGTGGTAGTAGTTCTCGTAGGTGAAAATTTCGCGCGCTCACGTTAGCTTCGGCGTAAATAGAATTTCTTTTGAGCGAAAAAATTACCGGTTACAAGGTCGTGCGTTACCTCGAGTATAGGGGAAGATTAATTTGTACTTTTTCTTTTCTACTTTCATGAAAAGCTACACTCGAAAAAATGATCGATCTCAACTCTTGAATCTTTTATAATTTGTGCTTGTCGTATTATCCCGTGTGTTATAAACGTGAACCTGTATATATATACATCTTTATAAAATGATTGCACCCATCTTGAGATCTCGCTACTTTTTTAAAGATGCTTTACCTTGGACAAAGAGACACACAGAGAGAGAGAGAGAGAGACTGAGAGAGTAAACGAAGAGAACGTGGCTGTAGGAGAATATAATCACGTGTCTAAACTGTTCGAGCACGTACAAATTCAATAGCGACCTGGAACTCGATTACGCCAACATCGTGCTAGCACATTTACAGGCACATTCGCAGACGTTTGTCCCACCGCGGTAGAGGGTGAGTAGAACGTAAAGGTACCATTGTAATACTTCCCCATTCAATCCTCCAACAACAGAAACACTATTAAGACCCGCTCGCACTGCTGCCAATTAAAATGTAAACCAGCTCTCGAATGGCATTGGCGGCTCACCCATCGCCACAACGTTCGTACCCACCTATTTCGAGAGGAGAACCCCCTTCCCCCGTTGTCGTTGTGGCTGTTTTACTGTGCACGAAGAAACCGTAATTCGAATTTAAACGTAAGAAAAAAAGTACCGATCAAACGTCTTTGACCCCCCACCCACTAATCTTTTCACCCCCCCCCTTTTCTACCATTCCAAATCAATCGAATTAATCACAGAATTTTCATGAGTTCCCCTCCCATCTCTCGAAATCTTCGTCCCGTCAATATATATGTGTGTGTGGGTGTATGTGTGTGTGTGAGTAAGTAGGTATAGTTACTCCGAATACTTGGCGCAACCACCGTTAATTCAATTCGGTCACGCGGATGCCTATTACCGCTCGATCAAGCAGAAACGCGAATGAAGGGAGGAAGGGAAGGAGAGAGGGAGGGAGGGAGGGACGACTGCTCCCCGGTGAAAAGTGGATTCGATATTTGCGAGACGTAATATATTTGTCATAAAGAATATTCTTTTTCCTCGTGCGCGCGTTTTTCTCTCTCTCTGCGAATCGTTGGAGTGAAAGAGAAAGGAAAAAAAGAAAATGGACGGGTGAGGAGGGAGAGGGGGAAAAGATCGGATGAATTAGAGGAAAGTATGATGAAAGGGCATGCGTAAATCGACGAAACTTTGTTCGAATAAAAACCGATGCTTATGCACGCGAACATATTATTAATTGTTTTTTTTTTTCCGATATCTTTTTCGTAATAAATAATAATTATTATTTTAAATATTTAAATATTCTTCGTTCGATATCTTTATATTTCTTTTTCTTTTTTTTTGACTTTATTCTAGTCGAGAAAAAATTGTAAAAGTAAGCGGTAACGTTCGCGTTCGAACAGGAAAGTTTGTAAAATAGACGGAAGAACGTAATCACTTAGTTACGATACATTACAATAAATCAATGCAAGCTATAATTCAAGTATTACCTCGGATACGATCCGCTCATCAACTAAGGCTAGGTCATAGAGGTTCAGCTAAAATGCAGCTCGGTGGACTATTGCTTGCGCTTTACACAGTAACGAGGAATTAATTAACGAAACGTGTACTCAATGAACGTGGCATCGATGTGTGCCGAATCATGTCCGTGTTCAGTGACGTAGAAACTTCAAACCCCTTCGCTTCACTTCTCTTTCTCTTTCCTGCTATTCTGGCATCCCATGCTTATTACTCGTATTCTATGATACTTGTTGAGAGAAAGAGAGAGAGAGAGAGAGAGAGAGATCATGTAATCAATTATCCACAAAATTATATAAATTTGGATTATACGAGAGAAAATAAAAGATACAAAATATTGTTTAAATTGTTAAAAATTAAAATTATGCTCTCAACGTATTCGATAATAATAAATTTGAATTTATAGAAATGATTTAAAAAAGTACCTATCGTGATATTAGAAAGAGAAAAATATGGCGTTGTTGGTTGAGCAAAGTATTAACGGAAACGTTGTTTGATACCAGTTAAGTCATCCTCAAAGATATTGAAATCATATTGCTGAATGGTACTCTAGACGATAAGGGCCGACTGATCTCTTACGACAGAAACGAGATCACGCTCCTAACCTAATTTCGAAAAAGGTCTCGTTCCGGGGACAGCCTTAAGATTCCATTTCAAGGTACTCGCAATATTAAGAAATAAATATTAATCGGTATATGCTAATTCGACATTATTCATTCTCGGCTTAAGCTCGCGAATCCCCTTTTTCCTCGATTTCATTCTCGATCGATCGAATTAAAAGTTTTGACGCTTTATATTCACTCGAATATCAATACTCTTTTACTTTCGTTATATCAATCAACATCTTAAACTAACTTTTTCGTTACGATCGAGAAAAAAAATGTGATAAACGATATAGAATTAAAAAAAAAAAGTAACTAGAAATATAAAATAAAATTCATCTAAGTGCATAAATACGATTTGACGACACTGCTGTTAATTAAATAATAACAAATCGAGGAATGATACTTGTAACGCGTTAAATGCCGAATTCACGAACGCGAGATCTTCTATCGACGCGAAATTGCAGCGGTCAAGTGGAACGAACCGTATACGCATACACACAGGTATGTAATTGAACGGTCGTTAAAATGAGACAATGTTAGAGAGAAAAAGAGAGAGAGAAAGAATACGAGAGACAGATGCAAACGGATAGGAGAAGAGTCGGATAGGTAGACGACGAAGTTTGTGCAAATTCGAGATAGAAGAGGGATTGGGAAAAAAAACTAATATCGGTCATTACACGTATACACGTTTGCAGCTTGAAATTATAAATGCTAAATATTGGAAATTTTTCGCTCTACCGATAAAATAGCCCCAGTGATCGTTAATGTTTCCTCGTTCTCTTTCTCTTATTCGCTTTCTCCCATTCTCTCTCTCTCTCTGTCTCTCTCTGTCTCTCTCTGCCTCTCTTTTTCTCCTTCCCTCATTTTAACCCCCTACACTTTCGTTCTACACACTCAAACCCTCGACTCGTTCCATCGGAAGTTACTGCGATCGTTTCCTGGTAACATTGTTCATAATTACGTCACGATTCATACACGAACGCATGGAACGATCACCACCCCACTAGTTTTATCCTTCTATTTTCGTCATCTACGTCCTCGTAGTCGTCGTAGTCGTTAACTGTCGCCGCTAATTAGCGGCGTAACGAATTTTTCGATTCGTATGATTCTTCGGCTATCGGTTCGACGCATGTTTCCTCTAACCGGTATTATACTTCGTTCTCTATCTCTCTCTCTCTCTCTCTTTCATCTTTCTCGCACGTTTACCCTCGCTCTTTGTTTCTCACTCTGGGGTAAAGAGAATGGGCGATCGTGCGATACAATTAAAGGAAAATCGTATTACGCTCGTTAACCAGGCACAAGTATTATGTTTGCGAACACGTTGTTGTTGTTGTTTTTGTTGTTTTTGTTTTTGTTATTTCATTCGTCGTCGTCGTCGTCGTCGTAGTTGGTGTGCGTCGTGCCGCGAATTTTGCGATTAGAACGGGTTAAAAGGAAAAGTAAGTGCAAGAGGGGGAGGAATGATGGTATAGTTTCACCACGACAGAGAAAAGAAAAGAAAAAAAAAGGTATAAACGTTACCAGACTTTTTCTCTCTCTCTCTCTCTCTCTTTTTCTCTCTCTGTGCACAGCGTATACGCAGTACTTACGGTCTCTTAAATATAGAAGGGTGATTCATAAATCTAACTTTAAAAACTCATTCCAGTTTCCTCTGCTCGACGCGTTACTGCCGCTTATAAACAGAAAAATTGATAATACTGCAAAACTACTCTACTCCGTTCCTGAAAGTCAGTTGCGTTGGTTCCGGTAATATTTAAAGTCATCTGCGAAATTTTATCTTTTTATAAAATTAAGTACTTCAACTAGACACTCTATCTATATATCTATTTATCTGTCTGCTCATCTTATTTATCTATATCCAACTATCCGTTTTTCATCTCTTTTCATATTTTACGCGTACTCGTAGTTTATTTAACAAATAGTAAAGTACACAAACCTACTTACGATGTCTCTCTCATTTTTCATATAACGTCTACTCGCGCGTGCACATTGTGCGGAAAAATTAGAGCATGTTTTTCGAGGAGAAATAAAGGAAGGAAGGAGGAAAGAAGGAAGGAAATAAAGAAAGAAAAAGAAAAAGAAAAAGAAAAGAAAGAAGAATCTGACGACAAGGTACGATAAAGGCATGAAAAGAAAATTCCAAGAAGGATTGCCTCTGTTTGCACGACGAGCGCCAGACGAGAGAGACAGGGTAGTTTGTTTGCTATAGTAAAAGACGCTTGACTCTCGTTTTGCGTCGCGTCTTCAACGAATCAGTGTCATGCGTCGCGCGTCCTTGGTATTAAGTTGAGAGTTTCCTGTCAATAAGGAAATACGCAAAAAGAAAAAAGGAAAGGATTATTTGATCAAAAAGAACTAGGACGATAATTGAATTTAATCGAACAATCGAAAACAACAAACAAAAAATATCAGATAAAAAGCGTTATACAAAATAGAATAGATTTGTGAAAAATAATATTCTTGTTATTCTCGTTAACCGTTAAGACATTAAAAAATATCGATAATATTTTATCGACGATAGATGAAATTAATTGAAATTTACGTAGAAATTATCTAAAAGCAAATGTTCCTATATTTTTTAGTTGGCAATCGATAAATGAAAATGGAGTAGTCACTCGATAGGATTTGTTTGTCGAAATCTTCGGTGCTATAGGCAAAAGTGTGTCGCAGCAGCAGTTGGTTATACAGCATTGTGCGACTTGTTCAAGAGTATTCCAGAAAATAGAGATAGCAAGGCTTCAAGCTAGTAGTCTTCTCGCCTCGGAATTAAAAGCGTTTCAATGTATACAACAGACCATGTTACCACCCACCCCGGAATCGGTTACCTAATTCCTCTTCGATCGAGGACACACCTTCTCCTCTCCTATTTCTATTTCCCAAATTCTTTCTTTCCGCACCCCCACCCTCCCTTCGTGCAACCTCGTTTAACCCCCACTTTTTAACCGTCACTTTTCTGTACAATCGTGACGAACGAGGGTGAATGAGGGAAAACGAGAAAAATGTACGATGACTATCGAAAGAAAGTAAATCAATCGTAAAACTTTTGTAACCCTCGAATGTTATTCTTTTTTTTTTATAGTAGATTCAACGTCATTGATATTTCGACACGAACAGTCGATGGTGTCTCTTTTTACGTGCTCACATTTTTTCTACCAATTTCATCTTACGTTGGTATCCTTCGTTCATCGATAAATCATCCAGCTCGTGCTATCTCGAAAATAAACGGAACGACGAGGAAAACTCTTTTAGACGTTTACTTTTTATTTCAACACTACCATCATCGTCTCTCTCTCTTTCTCTCTATCATTCCATCTTCATTCTTCCTCCGAGCTCGTCTTTTTACCCAAGGCTACTATCAGGAGCAACCAGAAAATCCGCTTACCCCTTTCGCTATCGTCGAGCGGTAACGCAATGAGAAACCGAGTTCTTCCTGGGTTGAAAACTAAAGCCAGGCTCTGCTACTACTGGCCCCTGCCTGCCTCGCAGCAGGGGAGTACGACGTTGCTAACTCTCCTCGCAATAGAAACTTCAACATTTTACTTTATACGAAGAGAGAAGAGGGTCGACGAGTAGAAGTAGCAGAATAAGAAGAAGAAGAAGAAGAAGAAGAGGAGGAAGAGAAAAAGAGGACTTTATACATTTCCGTAAGAAAAAGCAGGGAACAATCACCAGTTCTGTAGGATATATCGCTTCGGGGAACTTCAGGATATACGACCCTTCACCACCACCACCACTACTACCACCTTGTCGTAAGCAACATCACGACTATCACTTTTACTACTCGCGTGAAAAAGTTTAGAGAGGAGCTTCTGCTGTTGCTGCTGCTGCTGCTGCGGACCGAAGATGTTTCGTTTTCCTGGCTAACGATACATCCTCTAAGCTCTCCTCGTCGTCACTTAATCCAAATGCTATACCACTCGATATTCTCGTAAAAAGTGTCGGAGTTTATTTCTTCTTCTTTTCAAAATGAAACAAACAAAAAATAAAATAGAAAGTAGTGGTGGGGTAGAGGTACGGTGGAGAGGGGCCGGGAAGGGAACAGGGGAAAATAAAGAAGATAAGAGGAAAAATATAAGAACGAAATTTACACATAGATACTACATCTTTTTTCCCGCGTTAGAAAAATACGCGAATCCTTGATATTCGATCGAGCGTATCCTCTCTCTCTCTCTCTCTCTCTCACTCTTTCTCGCGGTAAAAGAATTCGTGCAACGAATCCGATAAGAGTCTTTCCACCGGTTCGAAGTAGTTCTTCGTTTCGAAGCAATTCCACGGAGAGCGAGATGAGAAGGTAACGAAAGTACTACTACTACTACTACTACTGCTACTATGTCTACTACTACTACGATTTCTACTACTGCGAGCTAAAATACCGATAGAGCTTTTCCGCTCGAATAACTTCGATCTTTCGTTTAAAAGAGAAGGAAAGGAATAGAGGAAGATAAAGAGGTAAGAGAACGATACGCACGGTAGAACGACTGGATGAGAAACTATTTTTGCAGGTTTAGAGTGACATTTAACAAATTACAGGTCGACACACTGTTACCTTGGCGACCGATAATCAGACCGCATTCTCTCTATATCTCGAGATCGTTACGGTGTTAAGAGATGGAGTAGAAACAGAGAAAGAGAGATAGAAGAATAAAAATAAAATCAATAAAATAAAGAAATTCGTTGAAGCTTTGCAACAAAAAATAATACAAAGAAAAAGGAATCTTTTTCTCGAACGATAAATAGTATTTCGATTGAAATAAGAAAACGTTCCATTTTAGGATGCATTATATGCGGTGGTAAAGGAAACAAGCCAAATTCGTGTCGAGACCAATGATGTGATAAATTAGGATAAAAGAATCCACGAGTATAATACTTGGGTTCTTGTATCCAACACGTGGCTTTCTTTGGCAATACCAACGAAATAATCATTCGCGCTTGATCTACTTGGCTACGTTCTAGCTTACAAAACTTTATTCCGAATTGGAAGTATCCAGAGGATTTAAATAATACCCACGAATCTTTCGAAAATCGATTACGTTAGATTTTATCTCTTGGGAGGTTGGGGGGGAGGGATAAAAATATATATGAGAATAAATATTAAAAAATGTCACTTTTTAATGAATAAGTTTCCTCGTTTGGGAAATTTCTATATAAATATACAAATATTTGGATGACATCCGAATTCGCGAAAGCAGCATATTTATAAGCCGTTTGCTACGAAAAAAAAGAGAAACCGAGATTGCTCGAGGGTGATGGGGGTTTCGTTGAGAAGAAAAAGAAGAAGAAGAAGAAGAAGAAGGAGAAAAAGCGAAATCTTCAAATCGAAAGACCCTCGCGCGCTGACGCGATAGAACGCGAGATATCAAGGCAAAAAGACTATATATATATATATATATATATACATATATATATGTATATACGCGAGAGCTTTCGGTCAGTAAGCACCATTGTGAAAAATAAACGGTACAGAGGAGATAAAAGCGAACTATATACGAAATAGGCAAGAAGAATAAAAGGAGGTATTGGGAATAGGCTATGGTAACAGAGACGGAAAAAGAGAGAGAGAAAAGGAAGGGGTAATAAAAGAAAAGAAAAGGGATAGAAAGAAGAAGGGAAGAAAGAAAAAGAAAAGGGGAGAGAGAGAGAGAGAGTATACAGACATATTCGCGTACGAGAAACTCGTACGTGTGCGTGCATTTCCGCGCGACGTTTACCACCCCGTTTGATCCGCCCCCGTCCGACGGATGACGTTCAGGATCACGTTCCACCCACACACATGCCTCGAGCCAACTCACACTCTCACAAATACACATACACACATGCACTTGTATAACCACGCACGCGTACACCCAGAAACAAGTTGAAGCAAACCACCCACACGTATACGATCGCAATGACGCGCATAAAGAAAAATAGATGGAAAGAAAGTGAGGAATAAGAAAGACATAGATAGATAGATAGATAGATAAATAGATAGATAGATAAAGAGAGGAAAACTAGAGAGGGAGATTTCCTCGTTAAGAAAATACTTTGAAATGAAGATAGAAGTCAGCGTACCTTCTCCGGGGTGATGAGCGGTGTGATGTACGTGGTGACCGCCGTTGTGTAAACCTTTTGATAACTTTTAGTTGACGATGCAGGTCACTCAGTACTGACGCGCGTACCGAGTGCCGTGCTATCGGCGCGATCTTCTTTTCTTTCTCCGTAAAAGGGTAAAGAATCGGTAAGCGATAGGTAAACACTCGTATCGGGCACGTTTAACGGGGTTTTTGTCGGGCTCTCTCGACACACGTTTAAGATACCTTGTCGAACTTTCTTCTGGAACTTCGTCAAATCCGACGATAACTGGTAGTAGATCGAGACCAGGTAAACGAAGAGTAAGAAGATTTATCCAACACGAGAATTTCTCCGTCAAACTTAATGATCTTCGTATCTTTATAGAATTTCGTCGACTATCGTCGGCGACGGTGTAGTAGTAGTAGTAGTAAATTCGATGACGGTTTCGAAATGACCAGCTTTGATCAATACGATTCCTTCGATTTCCTTTGTAAGACGGTGTGTGTGTCTCTTCCTCTACCGTATACGATATATATATATATGTATATATATGTATATGTATATATCACTGCTTTAAAACTGGCGACGATTAACGACGATAACAAAATATCCCCGTGCACACTTGACGTCGATGATCACAACAAAATCTGATGCAGCGTCGTAGATCTACTTTGGTTCGCGCGCGTTTATTATACTTCCTTCCTTTCTTCCTTTAAATCCTCTCGCCGTGCGTGTCACTGTAAACGCGACGTACGAAATCTTCGTTTAATTTGGAGCCCGTAACTTCTTTGCTCGCGATGCGATATCTCCGAAGATAAAGAGCCAAGGAGGAGGTGGTAGAGGAGAAAAGGAGGAGGAGGAGGTGGATGTTGTAATCAAGGGTGCGCGGCGAGACGTTGAGCAAGTTGAGTCAAAGAGAGAGAGAGAGAGAGAGAGATAGAGAGAGATAGAGAGAGACAGAGAGGGAGGAAAGAGATCGAATATGAGAATAGAGGAAGCGTGTATTATATATATATATACGTGTAAGAGGTTATATGTGTTGTATACGAGAAATAGAATAAGGAGCGCAAGGATTACACGGGAAGCAACGTCAACGTCAACGGTAACTGTATAACAGGGAGGCAGGCAGGTGGTCGTCGTCGCGCTCTTGGTCGTCGTACGTCGGCTCGAATGTTGCGCGCTGTGATGCCAAGAACGGAATGGGACGACCGTGGAGGCCCGGGCAGTGGAATCGTAGCGAGGGGAAGCGAAGGGGAATAGCGCGCGGCTCCGCTGGTAGGGAGCGTGCTACACTTTGCGCTCGAGAGGAGTACGAAACCTGGTGGTGGTGGTGGTGGTGGTGGTGGTGCTAGTGGTGGTGGTGGTTGGTGGTGGTGGTGGTTGGTGGTGGTAGGAGACCGAGTAACCTTCCCTCTCTTTCTCTCCGTTCCCTTCCTCTAGCAATTCCCTGTTACCCCTCCAGGCTGAGAGAGAGGTAACACGACGGTGCTACCCCTCCGAGACGCGCAGGCGCCCCCGGGGCGTTGTCGTTGTTCGACGGAGATAGTAGTAACGCGCGTTTCCTACCCTCTCTCACTTTTACACGGTAGAAAGATGGATGTTGCCAGACGGAGAGAGATTGCGAGATAGAGAGAGAGAGGGAGAGAGAGAGAGAGGAAAGAAGAAGGGTGGTAGTAGGTGGTAGGGACGGAGAGAGGGATTCTCCTTCTCGCATACTTCCTTCCTTTGGCACATCGGCGGCACCCCGGCATCGACCGACGCATTCTCCTCCTCGCCAAGCCGACCCAACGGGAATGCTTAATGCCAGGAGAGAGAGAACCTGACTGCCTGACTGCCTACGCCACGCCACGCTCGCTTGACGGCGGAATAGTAACGCCGCAGGGAGAGAGAGAGAGAGAGATAGAGAGATAGAGAGAGAGAGAGAGATAGAGAGAACTCTGGATCTCCCAACGGTGGGAGGTGGGGCTTCTGCTGCCGTTCCTGCTGCTGCTGCTGCTTCTGCTTCTGCTGCTTCTGCTGCTTCTACTGCTGTTGCTGTTGCTGCGTTACTGCTGCTCGCGAGTCCTCCCATTCCTATTTTCCACTTCCTTCTACTCCTTCCTCTCCGTCCTCCTCATACCTCCTACGTAGACGACGAAACTCTCTGCATTTTCGGAGCATGGCTACTTGTTACACCTTCACGACTTAACTTTCTGCCAATACGTCAAAGGAAGACTTATTTCGACTTGGATTCCAACGATTTCATCGATTGACAAATGAACGTTGTCTGCGTCCTATTGAGATTCCAGTTTAGTTTTCTGGTTTTAAAAGATAATCTTTGCGATGGGTTTAACCGAATGGTTTTCAAAATCAAATATTGATTATTCCCGCATTCGAGGGATAGTTCTTTAACTCGTCTAGCTAAAATATAAAGATCTCTCTGTTCGTACTTGATTTGGCATTCCAAAGACGGGTTACTGTCGGAACAATTTAGCGGTTTAGAGCGGTTCAGTGTTATCTTCGAAGGAGTACAAGTTCGCGTTTAAGAACCGCTCCGGTCCGACCAATGTTGACTATTACCACTCCCGGCGGATCGTAAAGCCAGCTGCTTCATCAAGTTCCCTCCATGGCTGAAGGCCAGCTATACTTCCCTCTCCTTCTCCTCCTTTCTTTTTCTCTCTTTCTTTCTCTCTCTCTCTCTCTCACTCTCTCTCGTATCTATTTATCTATCTATCTATCCATTTATCTCTATCTACCTATCCATTTATCTATCTACCTATCCGTCTATTTCACTCACTCTTTCCATCCACTTCTCGTCTTCAGCAAGTTGGTGTGAATGTATCCTATGCTTAACGTTGAAGAAAGAGGATAAGCTAACACAGAAAGATTTCATTGAGCTATAACGTGACTTGGCTTTAGTCCAATGCTATGAACTTCACGCACACCCTCGCCATAATCATTACTCGTTTCTAAAAGTGAGATATGCATAGACTTTTGAAACAGGAAAGAAATCAGAGTAAACGAATGATAGCGAGAACTCTCTTCGTGGGGATGCATTGAATGTAATGCTTCGATAATGTAATGCATTTTATTAAGAGACAAGAAAGTAATTTATATCGAAGCAAATAAATGACCATCTTTGGTATACCTTGGTACATTATTTTCTCTGAAATCCACCGTGCCTATAATTTCGTTTGCCGAGACATTTAATTCACGACGGTAAAGAACATTTCCAGTAGATAATTCTTGGAGGATTTGTCCTGTCACATTTACGCTCGACTATGTCACATAATGCTTTACCGTGACCTAGTCTTATTACAAGACACCTCCTTGCTTTTATAATGCGACACTAACAATAAGAGTGATCCCAATGATGGGCTGTAGCATTGAATCGCAATCGTAGACTTGATGCTGGTGGTTAGGGGAGACGATGAGGAGATGGCGGAGGTAAAAATGAGAACGCACTACTCTCTCTCTCTCTCTTTCTGCCTGCCTGCCGACGTATTCGGTATTTGGCTTAGATCCAAAACAAGACGCTGAATGAACTTGGCGGGAAAACTGCATTGGTGGAGCGTGTTTCCTTTCTATCGTGTCGACAGGCGTACAAACGAGATTGTAAATGTCATTACATTTTTGCACTGGCGAATGTTCCAATGAAACGCGTATAATAATATTGCGTTTATATCGTTAACATAATTTCTATAAGAATAAAATTTATTCAAATACCTTTTTCTTTCTTTCATTTTTTTTTTTACCGTTATAAAGTACTTAAACATATTATATAAATCCATCCTGTGGAAATAATATTCGCGTATTAAATGTAATTGCATATTTTGTTAAAACTTCGTAATAGAGAATGAAAAAGTAGGTTATACATTGAGAAAACCGCACCGTTACTATTCGACCTCTTAGTAGTGGTAGTAATAGTAGTGGTAGTTACAACCTCGTGAATGCATGAGTGCACGAGAAGGTTTCGGTGGTAAAATGGTCGAGCCGACGATGCGGAGATGGGTGTGTACTGTTTGTCCAACGAAGTCTAACTTCTTCCATAACGATGTATTATCTCTCTTTGTACGCAGATGCTCGCTTCGTGGATATTACCAAAGTGGTTCTAGAGAGCGGTCGCCACTTTTAAGCAAAACGATATGAAACATGAAAATTACTTGGAAAATCGTTCACGTTAATTAAAAAGAATAATATTTAATCGTTCTTCCTTTTTTCTTTTCTTTTTCTTTTATTTTTTTTTGCAGATAGACGCGTATAAAATTTTGAACGAATTTTTATTCTAATGGGGGAAGAAAAGATTTTGTGTTAAAGATGTATTATATAAATGTATTTTAACTGTAAACTGTAAATTGATAACACGATCGGATGACGTATTATTCGTTAACTTGGAGAATTCGGATGGTTGATATACCTAATCGAATTTCGACAATCCTATCGTAGCTGTTACATCAATGACTGTTGGATGGACCATGGATGACACGTAATCATGATATTGGCACGTAATTGAGTTATCGTTCTGAGAGAGAGAGAGAGAGAGAGAGAGAACGAGTGACTGTCTTTCGTTGTGGGGTCTCCAAATGTCAGGATATACGTGTTATACGAATAACACATTAACGAAATTCAATCGTTAATCTGACTCATGTAAGATTATAATATCATCGTACGCCACAATGTAAATAGCGTAGCATTAAATAATCTGATAAATTAAAATAAAACAATATCAATAGTAGTTCGGTAATTATTGAAAACTAACTTATTGAATTATTGATAAACGTTGATAAAGCAAGTAGACTATACTGTCAATAATAACGAATTTATCTAATAACAATAATTAATATTATTAATTTTATATCAATACGATATTTTCCTTTCCGTAAAATCGTTTTTTTCTTTAAATAAAACTACAATGAAACAAACATGTTTTTGCGAGCTCATAAGACTAAAACGTTAGAATTTCGATTTTCCCGTTGGATGAAGAAAAGTAAAAGAAGAAAAAGAAGAAGAAGAAGAAAAGAAGATAAGAAAGAAAGAGTTCGATTGGTTGAGCCACTCGGGAACAAAACTGCTTTCAACGTTGACCCAGTTTTATCGTTCTAAGCTCGCAACGCTGACACTGTCGCCTCGGACAAGACAATTTCGTTCAGAGATTTTCAAATTTTATATTCGTCTACTTTCTATATAGTTCAACCTAAACGCACCTACCCACCCACCTATCGTACCCTACCCTCCTAGCAGCACTCACACGCAATACACAAAGCCTTATTTCACCTGTCTATCTTTCTCAAAATATTGTTCGATATTCTCTCTTTTTTTTCTACTTCTTCTTCCTCCTCCTCTTTTATTCTCTTTTCTCATCCTCCGCGGCACACTATTTTTATTCCACCACTACACGGCAGACAAAGCGAATCAGAACTTATCTACGATATTAGACTCACACCCTGTTTGGCATATTTCGCGGAAAAGAAGAATTTCGTCTCTTGTACGCCTAGCTCGTCGTCGTCCTATTCACTTTGGGTTTGTTTTCCTCGTCGTCTTGTTTGGAAACCCCTTTTCTCGAGGTTAGGAGAAAAGGAGTGAGCAAATAAGTGAGTAGAAATAGGGAAAAAGGGGGAAAGGGGAAGGGGGAGGAGGAGGAGGAGGAGAATGAAAGAGAATAAAGGGAGAGAGTGAGAGATAAAAGGAAAAGAAAAAGGAACAAAATGAAAAGGAATAGGAAAGAGAGAAGAACAAGAACGGGGAAGACTAAGAAAATAAAGGTGGTGGTGATGGTTCTGTTGGTTGGTGGTGGTGGTGGTGGTCGGGGGCCAATAGTTCAAATCACGCGAACCGTTGCTTCGTAATTAATAGAGCGCACGGAAAGAAAGCTTTCAAGATTCTACACGTGGCTACGTCACGAAAGAGCTTTTCCACGATCAACAGTCACAATACTTAACGTTCTGTTGGAGATAAACATTAATCGAGGTCGAGAGATGGTTTATGTAACCGAACTTGCCGAGCTTTTTCATCTTACTGATGTGTAAAAATGATGCGAGCTGGATTATTAAATCGTTTAATCTATCCATAGAGTAATTATGATTGCGAGAATATATATGGGATCAACGGTTGCAATTTTTGAATTCATGGCTTTTATTATGATTATCTTGGTAAATGTCAGAAACACATTAATTGATAAGAATATATCGAAATGTTCGGTCTTTAAATGATGTATTTGATACGCGTTGATATTCACTGCGTGAATTTTAACATTATCCAATTTTAATACTTCACAGTAACATATATATTATTTACGGGAATAATAAAAAAGAAAAATCTAAAAACTTGATTTGATTCGTTCGTAGGATAGAATAATTCCCAGAAGTATCCTTACATCCAGCATTAGAAAAGAAAGCTTGTATTTTCTAAGTATTTGTAGACCCTTTTTCTTGGAAAGAAAGTAATATGAAGGAAAAGAGAAAGAGAGATGAAAGAAAGTAAATGGTGGTAGTAGGGAAAAAAGAAAGGTGAAAACGAGTTGGCCGTATGCTCGAAGTAAATCAAAGGAAAGAAATGAAATTTTATCGAAGAAAGGATCCCGGGACTCCTCGGAAATCGGGGGTGAGGGGGGGGCGGGGGAGAGGGAGAGGGCTAGGTCTTATGCAACTCAAGGATAAATAAAGCAAAATCTAGAAAAATTCAGCGTGAGAAACAATACGGTGGCATAAGTCGTTGGTCTTCCTTTCCTCTTCTTCTCTCTTTTCCACTTTCTTCTTGTACCTAGGTAGTAGTAGTTGTAGTAGTAGTAGTACCTCTGAAGTTATCCCTGGAGGTTCAAACGGTCTGTTGAATTTCTTAAATTTCCTTCTACGCTGGCGCCGCCGGTGTTCTCTCCTTCGGTTCTCTTATTCTTTTCATTTTTCGGGCTCCTACGTTCACCTTTTATAATGCGATTAATGGTATTATTAAAAAAGGTTAAAGAGAGAATGGGGAAAAAAGAAACGGAAAGACGACGACTGTATATTTCTCGCTCAGTTTTCTTCTCTTATTCCTCATCTTTACGAAAGTTCAACGTTTAATGCTTGTCCCTATCTTTTCTTCTCGCGTGAACTTATAAATACTCGTGACGCTTATAGGGAGCTGCCACCACCGCTGATACCTTTTTTCTCCTTTCTCTCTTTTCCAATCGACCAATTTTTCTATCGTCCTTAAGAATATACACGCGTGTGTCGTTAAATTGATTATTACGTGACTATAACTCGCGTGTCTATTATAATAAGTAAAACTGTTGTTGCGAGACACGAAGGGTTACGGATTAATACGATGATTAATGATAATGTTGCACGATTAAAATGGCAATCGGTAAACCAGAGATTATAAATAATTGACAGTTTCGTTAATGCGATTATCTTTTAGATCCTATTTCCCGTAATGTCGTTGTTTTTTTTTTTTTTACATAGAAATAAAAATTAGAGAACAAGGTATTATATATATATTTCATATTTCTCTATTGTTGACAAACGGTTGCGTTGAAATTTTTCTCACATAAATCTCACGATGTTTGTTCCCATTCTATCGCTCTTTCTGTTTCACATTTATAAGATAGAACAAGGAGGAGGATTCCTTATTTGATTGAAGTTTACATTTTCGAATACAAGATTAATGAAACGTGCCATAGGTACTGTCATAGTCGAAAGCATTGTAACTATAGTTTGCGCCATCTCTATTTGTTCAGTGAGGGAAGAGAAAACGCCAGTAACTCCACCCGAACGTGCAACGCAAGTATGTATATATATATATATATATATACACACAGGTATATTCACAGTTACCCCGCTCTTGTTTCACGAAACTCCGTAACGACTGCCGCTCGTTACAGTAGTTTATACATAATGCGCTTCGCGATGCAATCGAATACGACCGATTAATACGCGATAAGTCGATTATTCGCGTAAATGCACTGGTAAAATTTTCCTACCAGATAAATAAAATAAAAATGATATTCGAAGCATTTTACGAAATATATAAAAAAAAAAAAAAAAAAATGCAGGAAAAAAGCTTATGGATTAATGAATGAATGAAACGAATACGATATCGATATTACATTTGTTTTTTTTTTCTTTTTTATTTCTTTTTCTTTCCCCCCTGTAAAAGAGCAAAAATGTAGTTTTCCGCGTGATTAAGTTAAATAATTATTGTCATTTTGCGAACGACGTTTTAAGTATAACGAATATGATATTAATCAACATAGTCAAAGTTTTTAGATTAAACGAAAAAAAAAATCTCGACAGATCGTTAGTTCGTTTGTAAAACCTACCACCCCCCACCCTCCTTTTTTCTGTTTCTTTTTTTTATTTTTTTTTGCGACAAGCTCGTATTGCATCTTCAAGAACTAACTTAAACTTCGTTTCAACGAAAAAGCCGCTAACCGACTATCGTTTACTATTACCTACCTACCTATCTACCTACCTACCTACCTGTCTACCTAACGCTTAAGTTTATCATTGAGAACCGCGGGAAAATTACGAAATTACTCGCATAAGCGGATTTTGCTAAAGCGTTACGTCGTACGATAAAATTAGTAGTAACTTCATAATAAGCGTAGCGTGACCTTAGTTTCAAAGTAGAGAGGTTGCTCTCTCTCTCTCTCTCTCTCTCACCATTGAGTATCATATAATGCTCATAGCCGTCTCACGTAAGAGGATCACACACTACGGTTTATGATATCTTTAAGAGAACGACCTGGCCACGAAATCGTCTTGATACGTTTGCGAGTAAAGTGAAACCTCCAGGTTGTACGAAACACAATGAGGCTAATGTTACGATTTTCTCGACGTTCTTTGAACAATCAGGTTCATCCTTTGTCATTATTACTATAAGAAGCTGAATACATTAATATATTATACACTATCTCATCTCTAATCAATAAAATAATCTAATCCGGTATTAGAAGCAAAACAAAGTTTTGCTTATGAATTTTGTTCGTTATAGAAAGTTATGTATAAACAAAGAGATAAAAAGAGATCCGAAAGAATGAAAGAAGAAGAAAAAAAAAAGATAAAGTACCGAGTGTAGAAACGAGGAAACCTTTACGAGAGCATAATGAAACTGCATAGTAATCTTAGAAGCCGTGTACACTCCGTCTTTCCTCGTCGTAGCAGTCAGTCGGGTTAAATATCTTGAAATGGATATTTCTGGTGGTAGTAGGCGGTAGCAGTAGATTCGTGTGCTCACCGCCCGACGTAGGGAAGTTATTGCTTCGGATATTATCACGCTGGCTGCCTAAAGCTCCAAGTGAATTTCGCGTCGTCTCATCCTGAAGTCGACCGCGTACTGTGCGAACTTACGACGTGCTATTTTACGAAGAGAAACGAAAGCCAAAGAAAGAAATTATTTGAGGGGAAAAAGAGGGAAATCCTTGAAAATAAATAAGTAGATAGATCTATAACGAGATTTATTCTATTTTAATCGTATTCGAAACGAAATTCACTAAACTAACGATCGTTCAGATCATTTTCGGAAAAGGAGAAGACGACAAAATGTTGAATAAATATTCGTAATAAAAGTTAAAGAGAAAGAGAGAGAGAGAGAGAGAGATAGTACGTACTTGTTAAAGAAGAGATTACAAGACACTCACTCTATCTCTCTCTCTCTCTCTTTCTCTACGTTTGGAATCTTTTTGTTAGACAAGAAAGAGAGTGGTAGTTAAATAAAGTGGTGATGCAATGTAAGGAAGACATAAACGACGTCCTCTCTCGCGTACTTATCACTTACGTCAGCGCAAATAACGCTCTACTATTCAAGGATAAGGATTTGACTGACGCTGGTATTTCGTCGTGGCATCCTTGGTTATCGTTGAGCAACGTCGAGCTGGGTTATTGCTGGTAAGGGTGAAACAAGAAGAAAAGAAAGAGAGAGAAAGAGAGAGAGAGAGAGAAAAATCACACGAGAAGAAGGAAGAAGAAGAAGAAGATAAAGAAGAAGAAGCAAGAAGAAGAAGGGCGTAAGAAAGGAGAATGTAGAGGGGGTGGGAAGAAGGGGGGAAAAGAAGAGAAAAGTATAAAGAACGCGCGGGCGCGCGCGTCTCCTCCGAGAGAAGAAAACTCACGAAACATTATTTTCAAGCATCTCACGGTCCAGCTGGCCGATGATAGATAGATAGATAGTAGTATAGATAGATAGCTAGATAGATAGATAGATCGATCGATGCTGGTAGAAAAGACGTCTCCTCGTCCTTTCCCGTTTCTCTACGTCGATAGAGCGACGCGAGAGAGAGAGAACCGTCCTGCGAAAGTCGAATTCAAATAAGATGTCTGGCCCCGTGACATTTGGGTTTGTCCATCCCTATAGAGGAGGAAGGTGGTGTCGGGTCGGGTCGTGCGGATGAAAAGCCAGGAAGAACACCGCACGTCGTTGTGTCCCCCGCGATGATATCGGCCGATCTACCCGTTAAAGCTTTTCCCTTTACCACCACCACCCCCCCCACCACCACCACTCTCGTTCTTGCTATTTTTCCTGGCTGTTACCATTACCATTGGGTATCCCCCTCTGTTCTATCATTCAGCCACTCTCTCTGTCTCGCTCTGTCTCTCTTTATCTATCAACGACTCTCGACGATCGTTCGTTACCTTTTTTCGAATGATTTTTAGGTCAAAGTACGATCCGCATCGCCAGCGCCCGATGTAATCTCGGTGACATCTTCCTCGTTCGAGAAATCCGTAATTAAGAAGCTGTCGGTTAAAGAAGAAGAAGAAGAAGGAGAGAGATGCGCGCGGTAGAGATCAAAAAGCGAGACGCGTGATAAGAGGGAAGGAGAGAGAGAGAGAGAGAGATAGACTTCCTTTTAATTTAGATTTTCTTCGTAGAAGAAGCCACCGTCGGTGCCGCTGCCGCCGGTCTCGACGAGAACGAAACTGATAAGAATCGTAAGAGAAACGAAGCCCACCACCAACCAACCAAGGCCTATATACTTTCCTCCTTCTTCCTCTCGTTCCTTCCTCTCGTTCCTTCCTTCGTTCTTTCCTTCCTTTCTTCTTCCTTCCTTCGATGCTTACTTGCAGTAGAGAGAAAATGCACCGGGCATTTTAATCGAGCTGTCGTCGAGCGTTCGAGATAACGGACCGACAGCTTTCACTTTGCTATCTGAACGACAAGAAAGCAAGGCTTTATCTAAACGTCCGCTCGACGATCATTAAGTGACGACGGAAACACGTAATTTGAACATTTAATGATCGCTATTCCGTTAGATTATTTTTATTCTAAACTATACCTATCATTCTAATAATTAAACGAAGATTCGAGAACGCAATTACGAATGTAATTGAAATCGACTCACGTCTGTTATATCATGCGATATACTAACACACGAATAAGTAGTATAGTGATATTATATTATAAAGTTATACGAAGTTTATAGAATAAAATATTTATATAGAGTAATTTCAATAGTTGAATATATATTCTGAATAGTTATATATATATAGTGATATTTTATATTATGTATTAAATATTACAAAGTTATACGAAGTTTAAATAATAAAACATTTAGGTATATAGAGAATAATTTGAATAATTAAAAAGATATTATTAAACTCAGTTTAGATAAGCTACCTATTACCTATAAATCCTTTTAATTTTCACTAGATATATTCTTCGAACACCCCGATGTATAATTTTACGTCGAGAAGATCGGCAAGTGTTGTACCACCCCACCGGGCCATCACTCGAGTGCGCACATTTATATTCAGTCTCTAGGACGACTACGACGAATACCGACGACGATGGTACATGTTTATCGGAGCGAGGTGAGCTTCGCCAAAGTGCCCTGTACCCAATCAATCCGCTAAACGCACGTATTTATCCGTGTACGTCGTGTCGACCGCGCGCGCGCACGATCTCCACCACCACCACCACCACCACCAGCACGTATAGACTCGACTCGTTCCTCCTATAGAGATAAATTTGGAGATGCTAACCGGAATTGACCTACCGTCCTATCTCCTATAGCTATAGAAGACTTTAGAAAATAATTGCTGGCCACTTTTGGCGATTCAACCAATCTCTACCCGTCCAACGTCGTTTCGTTAACTGACAGATATAATAATACTCAATAGATTATTACAAAATTATTCTCTATAAATATACATATATATTTTAAACCAAACAGATAAATATTCTTTCTACGAACACTTAAGATTAATTTTTTTTTTTTTTTTATTTAAAATCTAAATTACAAAATTTCCATTTCACTCGTATAATCTCTTAATGCATTGAAATATATTAATGGAACTGAATTGTCTTATGCGTTATAGGTTTTAGCAATGACAACCAAATGACATAGGAAATGTCGAAGATATCAGTGATACCTCTATGGGTTTTCGATCAAATGATCAACTAATAACGATCCAGGGATCAATCCCCCTCAGGTGTTCCCCAGTCGCACAGCGTTAGAGCCCACTCGATTGCAGGATAATCCCAGCTGCATTATCTTGATGAGCTCTGGACTCAACCTCCTTCTAACTGAACCTTCGCGTACCTTCGCAACGGGACCGTGACTTGGCTAGAGATCACGAGACTATCTACTATACCTGATATAGTACTTATGTTATATACATTACATGTGTGTGTGTGTGCATATACTTGTGTGTACGTGTGCGTCTATCTCTGTCTCTCTTTTTGCGAGCAAGTACTTATGTATAATAGGTACGTTTCTATATAAAGAAAAGAGGCGGCGAGGAGCTCACGAGAGTGAGTGAGAGAGAGGGAGGAAGAGAGAGAGAGAGATAGAAGAGGGAAATGGAGGAACCGAAAGTTACAATGCATCGTGCGGGAAGTACGATGAAGATCCCAAGAGACACTACCACCGGTTGGATGAAGAGAGCGATCAGTAAGGCGAATCTTCATGCTCTAACAGAGCTAATTCATTCATATCGCTACTTAGTAAACCTGCCCGGATATCTCTACCAAGGTTCTTGAAGCAAAGTCGACTGATTCTCGGTCAGGTAACCTTCGGGAATATCCATGAAAATTCCGAACTTCGACGAAATCAAAAATTGGATATAAATATTCTCTCTCTCTCTCTCTCTCTCTCTCTGATACACTCACTTTACCTTTAACCTTTCTATCAAATTAGTGTTTTAATTTGATATACATTTACTCGATAAATCGATGGAATCAATAATTCAGGATTTAGTAACGAGCTGGTTTCGGTAGCACCAAAGAAAATATGATGATTCGATAAATAAATGATTTAAATGGGGAATTAGCGTGAAATGGAATGCGGCAGCAGGTTTGACAGATATCACGGGAAACGGTTTCATGGATAAACGATAAAGAGATGAAGATGTTGGGGAGACTGAGAGGAGTTCATCTTAGTTGCTCGAGTAAATCTCTCTCTAAGCGGGCTAAGCACAAGCTCCAGTAGCAATTCGTAATAACTATTAGCGAACCGACATTCATCTCGTTTAACTCGAGTTAGCGCGCGGCTCCGCTCCGCTCCGCTTCGGCCGCGTAAACCAGGCCCATGGATTGTGTTAGCAAGCTGGCTTACTTAATGCGCACGTTGCCAACCGGAATCGTCCCACTAATTTATACGAAACGATACGGTCTATTCACTATGGTTCTCCTCGCCAGCGTTCGCCGTTAATCAATATCGTTCATTAAATCGGCATAACGGGTGTTCCCGTCTCGATTGTATATTCCAGAGAATAACGCAGATATATGACGTATCATTTTTATATTTTTATATTATTTTATTCGAAGAATCGTTAACGTTATAGAAAAAAGAAAATTCTAGAGAACGGATATACGATATTATATTTCTTATTCACTTATATTCGTACCTTCAAATATTTTCTTTTTAGAAATGGGTTAGTCGTTAACTTATATTTTCATTTTCGAAATAATTTATTTAAAAATTTTAGAGAATCGAAATAAGAATAAAGCGTGTTAAAGAGAGGGGTTTATTCGACTACAAAACCCTTTGTGTTATTAAACGAGATATCAAAAAAGGTACTAATATAAGTAAAATAGTTACATTAAATATATGTCCTATTCACTTTATTATTAGTTTTGTGGAGATGTTGATGATTAAAGAAAATGTTTCAAGTGCATGTCTCATGTGCTTTAATCCTTAAATATATGCATATACAAAATACCGAGCAAATTCCAGAAGTACGTACAGGTATGTAAAGCATACTTACATACGTAACTACACCGGACATGTCTGTGCCGTATTATGTCGTTATCCAAGTCAACGAGCGTAAAACGATCAAAAGCAGTCAAGGAGTAGTATCCTAAGAAGCTGTCTTTGGAATTCTGACCACTGACTGTAGGTCACCCACTACCGTAGGGTGTAAGCTTATAAAGCTTGTTAGCAAATAAGTAGAATATGATATACCGCAAACAAAGTACGTTCGAGTGAAAAACAAATAAATGTCGAAAGATTTGAAAACGTTTATAAAAACTCACAACGTTGTATTAAGTGACCATTGAAATGCATCAAATATAATTTTTCGATAAAACACATTGAAATTCTAGTTTTCCATATATTTTGTTTCTTTCATAATTTTCGATTCTTTTTCATAATTCTATTATTCTCAACTGTTCCTGGCTAGGAAAGTTGCTGCAGACGTAGCAGAAGGAAAGAGAGAGATCCTAATCCACGCTAGGCTTTTGTTGTCACTTCTCCACCTGTTCGTTTTCCTTCTTGTCTTTCCTTGCTAATTCTTGTTCCTTCTCCTCTCTTTGCACTCTCCTCGTCTTCCTTCTCCCAAGCCCCTTAAAACCCAACCATTGCACCTGTCTCTCTCTCTCTCTCTCTCACTTCCTCTCACTCGGGTTCCAAAGTTTGTCGAGTTCTCCAGCTACCTCGCTTTTCTGGTAGCATCGTCTTAGGCAATCCCCGGAGAAGGAAGTAATGACAAGATTATGTAAACGTGTCACTCTAGTGAGACGCGCATCTGTTCAGCCGCGTTCGGATTGATCGCGTTGACGCGCGTAGCGGAACCCAACCGATTTTGTCGTTCTCTCCGTTTTCCTCGTAACCGCATATTATGAATATGCAAAGGATGTAGAGAGAGAGAGAGAGAGAGAGAGCGTTGTTCCATCGGGGAAATCCAAAGCAATGATTAGTATAGTATGTTTGAATACGACCCGTATGATTAATATGACGTACTCTATCGTAACGAGATAAATTCAATAAAAAATCTCTATAGAAGATTAACAATAACGATCGATAACCAAACCATATTATCGTTAGAACGATACTCTATTCTTACCTAACCGAACTAAAGCATTTGACACTAGTGCGATAACAGGTAACAGCGTTGTTAATTGACGGTATATTTAGTTGTTTTGCTAACGAGTTGAAAATAGTGCATAATATTACTCAGTCGTTCAGAGATGACACTTTGGATATCGCCAAGAAGCAGAACAGAGCAATAACCATAGTTCAAGCATTATATACGTCCAAGTAGCACGACCTTCGGCTTCAACTATCCTGAAATTCACGGACGAGAAACACGGTCGATCCTTATATCCATCCCCCTTCGGAACCCGACCTATCTTCTTCCTCTTTAGCTTTAGTTCGATCCGTTCTTCCACGAGATTTCAAGCCAAAGTCTAGACCCGTCCGGTTCCTCCTTCCGTAATTGGTCGGCATCTTATGTTCATTCCTCTGTCCTCTCTCTCTCTCTATCTCCCAACCCTTCTGGAAAATCTGCCAGAATTCGACATACGTTCTCTCTCTCTCTCTCCCTCTCTCTAGGTGGCTTGATTTAATATAACTTATGCATATTCAATAGTTCTCTTCTCAACCTCCGTGTCGTAGAACCACCAACCACCACCACCACCACCACCACCGTCCTCGAAAACGTAGAAGCGCATGCACGCGCGCTTTGCAAGGAACAAGAGAGAAGGACAAAAGCTGTATCTCACTCTCTCTCTCTCTCTCTCTGTCTCACTCTCTTCGTTCCACTATTTCCTACTTTAAGTTCGCTCGTAGAGTTTCCAGTGACGCGGAGAGCAGCCACAGAAGGCGAGGATCGCGTCTTGCAATCTGCTTCGATGACGGTTATTCGTGACGACGACGACGACGACGACGAACTTACGCGGTTTCCCGATTCCGTTTCCTCGTCTATTCGCGCTTCATGTCGCATGACCCCGACCAGGATCCACCCAAAGTCACTCGCTTGAGTTCTCTCGAAAATTAGACGAGACTAGTGGGGTTAAGAAACAGAGAAAGAGAGAGACAGAGAGAGAGAGAGATGGAGATAGAAATCGTCGTTCAAACGTGACTCCGTTTGAGAATGAAAGAAAACGCGACGGGATAGGCGCTCTTAATAATTGTATCGACTTTCAGAGAAGGAAGGAAACCCGTTGGGAGGGGGAGGGGGAGTGGGGAGGATGCAGGAGGGTTAGCGGGGGAAAGGAATAATATTCCGCGAAACGCACGAACTTAAAGAACGGGATGAGGGTAGGATACCGAGAGAGCGTAAGAGAAGGACAGATGGATGAATAGATAGGTGGAGAGAGAGAGAGAGAGAGAGAGAGAGAGAGAGAGAGAGGTACAGACGGAGAAAGCCGGCTCAGTAACTTTTCCCTTTATCCGTTCATCCCTGACGTCGTCTACCGGGACCCGACAATGAATGGATGTCAAAAACGCAGCAATTAATTCACCCCCGTAGGGAACAAAGGCGTAAGAATACCGGCGGCCTTGCCAGTACTCAAGAGGAAAGAGGAATGAGAGAAGGCGAAAGAGATAGAAAAAAGAGAGAGGAAGAGTAGACATTGAGTGTGTGTGTGTGTGAGAGAGAGAGAGAGAGAGATTGCACGGTTACGAGCGGTACGGCCGACGTAAGAGAAACGAAACGAGTGGAGATGGACGAGAACCGAGATGAGGAAGAGATGGAACTGAGGCAAACTGGCAGTGAGGTAGCAACGAGGAGCGAGAAAGCACAATGCTCGGATCATCCAACTTTACTTTGCGTATTGTAATTCAATTTCACGTCTCTGAACGTCTGCCTGGTGCTTCCTCGCCTGGCTTTTCCGTCTTCGTGAGACTCTTTCTTTCCGTCCGACTTCCCTCCTTCAGGCATCATCTCTCTCTCTCTCTCTCTCTCTCTCTTTCTCTTTCTCACTTTTTCTGTTTGTCTTTCTTTCTTTCTTTCTTTCTCTCTCGAAGAATCCATCGCCAACGCGTTCCGCGGCACGAATAACGAATGGGATAAGCCTTAACACGCTGGCGATTGCTTTTTCGAAATTTATAGCTAATGTTAAGAGATTTTCGGTGTCTAGGGATTATAGTTTTTATAAATCTATATAGTTCTATTCGAATTTAATAACAATTTCTCTATCGAGTTTATATATATATATATGTATACTACAGGCCCAATGGAATTGCTTTGCTTGCTTTGCACGGCGATGATTCGTTCTCGATTAAGATAGTCGAGATTGAAATAGACGTGCGGATATTTTGAGAGGTATCATCGATAACTGACGAGGTGGCGAAGAGGGAGCTGGGCTTGGGAAAGGTGGGAGGGGTAGGGGTGCATTCCAAAGCAATATCTTGCGCCAAATTGTGTGCGGCAGGACGTATTTCCCCCCCCCCTCCTTTAACGTCCCAGTCTCTCTTTCTATTATTCCGTATTTCTCTCTCCCTCTCTCTCTCTCTCTCTCTCTTTCTAGCCCGATTCTCTAACTAGGCTTAACCTGGATGGCTTCATAGCGATGCCACGGCAAATACATGAATGTTGACACAGCCAGCTATCAGAGTCACTACCACCACGCCTTATCCGAGCCAACTAAACATGGTAACTGGGATTACCCTTAACAGCGCATGACACGTAGATGATGATGACGATAGAAATCTTCCTACTATTTCTTATCCGCCAAGTATTAAAATCTTAACAATGGTAAAAAAGAGAACGAAAAGAAAAAATGATAAACAAGTTTTTCATTTTAACAAATTTATCATTTTCAAAATTGATATCGCAAAAATGAAAGGAACGTATAAATCTCTTTCTCATATTCCCCATAACTTTTTCTTTTCCCCCAGTCTCTTGTTCTCTCTCTCTCTGTCGACGATCCGATCCTAATCTCTCGCGGTAACCGTTAACGTATCGTCGATCGTTCTAGCGTATCTTCTCGGAACGGCGGAACGCCGCGTTGGAATGAACCATGACTGATGTTCCAACGAAGCGTGATCCTTTTTGAGTCGACCACAAACTCCATTACGTCCTTTGCTAATCTCTCTGTCCGTGCAAGTGCATTCTGCGCTCCGGTGGCTATGGCTCGAGTTATCTCCATTACACTTCAATCAACATCGAGGACCAATCTGTGCATTTCACTATGGAGCCCTTCCATACCGAGATATCAGCGATAATGTCCCTACACTCTACGCGTTTCCTTTCGAAAAGCATCGAATCGCAACGATGCTCTATTCGAGATTCATCCTCGACGTTAAATGAAGACAAATATTCTGCTACCTCGTACCTATAACCGCCCTTCCACCCACCACCCTTCTCTTTCTCCTTCTCCTTCCCTACCTGTTATTATCAATACGATATAACTTATTTATCCATCCCCCCTTATAACGATAAGATACGAACGAGAGCCACGAAATTATCCTGAAATCGATGTAGTCAACTTATGACATCCTATCAAAACCACTGAAAGCTCTTAGTGTCCTATTTATGAGCTATTTCTATTAAAATTACAAGAGCCTATCATCTTGCGTAATATGGCAAAAGCATGTTATTCGATTTTCTTGTTTCTTTAATAAAACATTATACGTAGGAGGTTTATATATCGTAACGTATCAGGTCTTAATACTTCATAATAAAATCTTATAACATTGGAATGTTTCTGCATCGAAGGATTGTCCAGTTTACGATCCAACCGTGGTTTGTCCTGACAATTTAATATCGTCGAAATTGTATTCGTTTGTTCGGACTATACACTGTGTGACAGAGTATATCATGTGATCGAGCAAAACTACTATGAGGAAAGATATATACGTGTCGTCTACCTACGCGACTCGCGATCACCTCTCTCTCTCTCTCTCTCTCACACCCCAGCTTTCATCTTTCATCTTTTCCTACCTCTCATTTTTTTGTCCTCTCATATTCGCAGTAAGGGGACGACTGTAAGTAAGTACGTGATATAAGATGTCACGCGGTTGACGATAAAACTGGCAAACATAAGGTGACATTTTCTCTCACCTTATTATCCGTTTTACTACCCTTAATATAATAAAAACTCGGTACACTATAACTGACCTACGAGATGCTTCCTCCTGCTTCCAAGAAAGAAAGAACCAACTTTATCGACAAGGATATTCGAAATTCAAAAGCGTCCGCTCGGAAAATCCTTTTCCACCTTTCGAAGATATTGGAATATTGTCCAATTTATAGGTACCTAGACGTTTTGATTTTACCCGTATCCTTCAATATTCTCTCTCTCTCTCTCTCTCTCTTACTCCGACGATCTAACTTTGCTGCTATTGAATCTAACACGGTCTAGATATCCTGGAATAAGATAAGACGCGCTCGACGGATACGACTAGAGATTTCGAACGAACCCAATCTCGAATTCCTAGTTATAACATTGAAATCGAGCTACGGCGATCTCGTATCTCCTGAATTTTGACTTTGATGCAAGAGTAAGAGAGTAAGAGATAGATAGGGAGAGAGACAGAGACAGAGAGAGAGAGAGAGAGAGAGAGAAACGGAGCTCACTGTATTCAGAAATGATGACGCACATGACGTTTCACACCGGACACCCTTGTCGTGCGAGTTTATGCAAGATCTTGGACGACTAATGAAGGTCTTCCCCGCAGACAAAACGTAATTCAGGCTTCTCTGTATAATTAACAATTTCATGCGTGTTTGCTATAAGAAACTATTACTCTCTTTCATCAAGTAAAATATTGTTTTATTCAAAAAATATCTATCATTGAAAATGTAAGAACGTGTATGTTCAAATATAAATATTTATAAGAGAAATATTTCTTTGATTTTAAAGATGAAATTTTATTAAGAATTAATAATGAAATTTGTATTAGTGAGATGCCTTTTTATTGTACTGCTGTTCGCAGATGAGTTTTCGTATCTTATCTTATTTACATACTAACCGAATGAAAGAACCGATCAATACACAACCAACCAACGAACAAACAAAGCACATTATATAGTTTTGTCCAAATCGACGACGCGTGCGATTCGACGATGTCGTATTCATTAGTTCGCAATGTTTACCAATTCAAACCAGTTGATTTTATGTTGCATCGTATGCACGACCGTGTCGGAAAACCATTATTATTTGTATTTATACAAGAGATATATTAATTTCAATATTGCTGAGAAACCCGTATAAACATTTACTATAATAATAAAATACCCAGTTCGCATTTGTATTTCGAAAAATCATGGGATTTGACAAAGATCTCTATCTCTCTCTCTTACACCTTCTCACTCGGCTATGGGAGAATAGAAATGAAGCGAGAATTTTGTTCATTTTCTTGTATTCCTTACTTTCTTTCATCTTCTCTTACGATTCTATTCTAATATTCGATATACAGTTTATAAAATATACATACGTATTTTCTTTGGTTATTACATGCACATTCTATAACTTTGTATTTGTTTTTCCCTAATCTTATATATATATGTTATTTTTATATATTTATATCATATTAAATCGTACACATAAAAATTCGCAAATTTTGTAAATTTCTGCTCCTTATAATATTACTTTCTTTATTTATCTTTCTTATATTTTTCTTTCGTTTGCACTTTAGTTCATTTTTCCCAGACTAAACCTAAATTTTCCGAGATTGGTAGTAGGAAGGTACTACCTACCTCCAGGTTCTACCAGTTCCACAGGGAAATACACAGTGCCGTTCAATTAATGCCCCGGAATCGGAATCTTATTTCGTGCATTTGTGCACCAAGCTACCACCTAATGGACCTATCCCCGTTCCTCTTTCTTTCGGCATAGCGAAGAAAATCACAAATGAATACGTAATACCTCCTCCCGTCTTGCCGTCGAGACAACGATCAACCAAGACGTTTACCTGCATACGATTTCTTTAACTCGAAACAAATTGCTAAGAAAGAATATAGCAGTTGGCTAGACCAAAATGGAAATGTTCACCTATTTACTTGCATTTCGTCAATTATGCTCGGAACGAATAGGAAATTTAATTCAAAAGTCTAAAAAAAAAAATAAAAACAAATTACAATTTTGCTGTACGTTGAGAACAATTCGGAAAATAATTCGCAACATAAATTTTAACAGATAGATAATAGATAGAAAGCCAAGAAAAAAAGGAAGATAAAAAGAGAGAGAGATAGAGAGAAAGAGAAATGCAGTTGTAAACTCGACTCGACAAAGTTCCTACAATATGTAACGAAGGGAAAAAGGTTGATGTCAAAGTTACCAAACTGTTCAGAAAATCTGCACACGGACACGCAGATAGTGCCGAAAGTGTTTTGGCACGGCGAATAAGTAAGACAAAGAAAAAGGGAAAAAGAATAAAAAAAAGAAGAAAAGGGAGAAGGGAATGGGGAAGGGGGCGGATGGGGGTGGGGGAAAAAAGCCGAAAGTACTTCATTTTCCACAGCCTACCTCCGACTTCGTAGGCATCGTATCTGTTCGTGCATAAGTAAAGAATAACCCTCCTCACCTACTCACTCTCTCTCTCTCTCTCTCTTCCACTATCAGCATTTGCTAAGGCAAGCATGCCCCTTCTTCGCGATTCTTTCTTTCGACTTTCTGCCCTCTTTTCTTAAACTCTTTCGGCTCTCTCTTTGTATCTTTTTCCCTCTTTCCCCCATAGTTGTGTGTCTCTTTCCTCGTTCTTAGAAACAATGAAGCTCCCAATCGCATTTGCTATTCCCCAGTCCCAGCCAGGCTCGCCTTCAGCAAGCCGTTTTCCATCCTGTAGCCGCCTACCAAGTCGAAAACGGCTCGCTCTTGAATCCCTTTACATTTTTATAAAGCAGCTTAATTCGCTGCCAGCCGAGATGCTGCGCAACCCAACATGGGAAGAGAGAAAGAGAACTCTTGCCGCCGTCGCGCGTCTACTACGAAATGGAACAAGAGAAACGTTTGATTTACAGGCCTCGGGGAACGTATAACGTATATAAATATATTTCCTTTTTTATTTCCCGATTAAATTCCTCGATATTTCGAATAAAAAAGAAAAAAAAATCGAATAATTTATCTTGTTTTTTTTTTTTATTATTATTATTTAATCTAACAAATATAATAAATAGATTTATTTATTGTTATATAATTTTGAAACGCGTCGAATTTACGCGTTAATCCCATGAAAATAATCCTCCAAGGTTGAAATATATTTAACATGAATTTAAATGATAGGAATAACTGAAAAGAATGATAAATCATTGAGGTGATTATTTTGATACGACAATTGTATGCAAGTAAGAATAATAATAATAATAATAATAATAAGTAGAAGAAGAAGAAGAAGGTGAAGAAAAGAGAAAAAACAGTGGAAGGTCAGAGGTGACAAGTATAATGGGATGGCATTCGGCAAACGGCCGAGTGGAGAATGTGAAACGTGGGCTATGATAAATCGTGGACCAGTTAAGTACGTTAGCTACATCCGGTGGCGAAAGGAGGTTGTACATTTGCGAGAAAGAGAGAAAGATAGAAAGAAAGAGAGAGAGAGAGGGAAGAGAAGAAGAAGAAGAGAATTATTATTGGAGAATTTATTTCTTGGGTGAGAAATTATTGCCGCCATTATGCCGGCGAGGCGAACACGTGTTTTAACTGGCTCCGTTGGTTAGGTACTCGTTCGTGCGATGTGGAGCCGCTCTTCTCAGACATAATGGTCATTCCTTGAAAGCCTGCCGGACGTGAAACAGAGCCAGCTTTTGTCGAACCCGTACCATTTCGCCAGTACGAACATAGAACATTTATATACATAAGTAACAAGCGAGATCAACGTTCCCGATGCGCAAGTAAATTCCAGTAGTTCTGGTCTTATGCGTACACCTTGGCACAGAGTGTTAACGAGTTTACGGTAAGAAATTCATTCGCTCGGTTAGAATGAGAACGAGGATGCTTGTGTTGTTGGTTTCAAGTTATGGAGCTAAGTATTTCGTCTTCTATTAAGTTGAACGTAACGATTGTGTTAACGATACTGTCTAAAGAAATAAATAAGAAACAGTTGAAGTTTAAAGATTATACGGATCAAATGATTACGATGATGATGATGATGATGATGATTCAATAAAAAAAAAAGTATTTCTGAAGAATGTTGAATGTAACATTAAGCACGACTTGCGTAACGATTAACGTTACCAATTCCAAATGCGTATTATATAATCGCGGTTTAATCACCCGCTTAGATAACATCGATCGACATGTCACATTAATTGCAGTAGCGAGAATAACGCGTTTAATATTAATCAGTAGCCCGAAGGAGGTTCTATCTATTGGGATGAGGAATGTAAATTACATGGAAGATGACCCGATACGGAGGGATAGTCACGTGTATCCTGCGATCCTAATTACTGATTGGAGAGCATACTACCGATGAAAGGAGATGGTTGCTTAGCGTTGCTTCGTATATGGACATAATATATCTACGATTTAATAATTAAAATTATCCGATTACTTTGTACAATATTCGAGATAATAGCATAACGATTCGAATTGTTTTTTTATTAAAAGAACTTTGAAACTATGGGTAAAGGGAACAAGGGGCAGAGGCCGAATACCTATGAACTTACTATTCATTTTTAACAAAGTTTTTAGGCTGAAAGAAGTTAAACCAAATTCGTTTAAACGTCAAAGAACATTCGGCAGAGCTTTTGGCGGCCTCCTCCTATGGAACGTTGGACGTAGCTCCTACGAGAGTAGAGAAAGCGAGGGTGCGGAGAAACGGGGGAAAAAGGGGAAGGAGTTAGTTTGGTTCGGCAGTCGTGGTTTTTGAAAACCCTCGGCACAAAACAGACGCGAGGTTGCACATGAGGCTGGGGTATCCGCAACCGACAGCGCAGTAGAGACTGCGGTTACTAGACCGCAAGCTACTACTACCTACGCGAGATATCTGAAGAGGGGGAGCAGGATAGGAAGAGAATGAGAGAGAGTGAGAGAGAGAGGGAGGGAGGGAGAGGGAGAGAGGAAATAGAAAAGGTAGAGGGGTAACGAGAGGAAGAACAAGAAGAAGGGCAGGCATACACCGGTGATGTTCTAAACCCTTTAAAGAGCTTACTTCTATGTAATATCTCGGCGTTTTAGTTTAACCCAGAGCGTCGGGGATAAATTCGTTTGCGATTAATTTGCTCGTCCCGCACGATGCAAGGAATTTTGGCTTTTGGGCGAGCCGACGATTTTCTACGCTCGGTTCGAAAGAGAAAACGAAAAATTATTCCCCCTCACCTTTTCTACCATAGTTTCTCAACTCATACCTCTGGGTTCGATTGTACGAAATTCAATTTCGTTAATGTTAGATGTTCTATTTAATTTTCTAACGAAATTAGGTAATTTTATTTAAGAACACCCGCATCATTATCCTTTTATAATTACATGAACGAAAACGCGAAGATTTTTTGCCGTTCTTTTAATATTAACGTCAATAATTTTTGTCTAATTTTTTAAATGAATATTTTAAATAAAAGTATCCGGATAAATCGTAAGAGAGATAAGAATTATATTAAAATATCTATGGGGAAGATTTATAGAAATATTATAAGTCACTTTTCTTTAATATTCATAACAAAGACGATCACTTTTCCACGATATTAAGTGGACTTTATGAAATATAAACTCAATGCTATTGAATTAACGTTTATATATATATATATATTTCAATGAATATCGTTATTTTTCTTTTTGTTTCTCGTTGCATAAAAACATATCGACCGTGACGCAAAGTCATTTATGAGTCTGTTTTATAATCATTTAAATAAAGTAATTTAGCAGAAAACGAAATAAACAAAGCTATCTAACACGCGTTCTGCGCGAACTTTTATTTCATATAATAATAATAATAATAATAATAATATATTCCGCGTTAAACACGGTAAAACTTGCAGTATACATAATGGCGTTCCATCGGTACACGAATTTGACGTGACAAATTGTCGCGAGTAAACGACGAGATATTTTCGACCTATTTTTCGAATAATCGCGTAGTTTCGATCGATAATTATCATCAGCCTTTGAGGAAAAAACACACACGTTTTTGGACGACTGCCTTGGAGATAGGAGTAACTATACGTAGATGTCAGAATGAAGGAAAAAGAGAAGAGATTCTAAGGTAGTACTGGTAGTAGTAGTAGTAGTAGTAGTGGTGGTGGTGTAGTGGTAGTGGTGGAGGGTTAAATTTGCCGGCTAAGGAACGCAATCGAGCGGGATTAAACCTTCTCGATTGCTTCCAACTTCACGCGGGGTCTTCTCTCCCTTTCTTCATCCTCCGCTACTCCCCTTTTCTATCTTCTTCTCCTCTCTCTCACTCTCTCTCTCTCTTGCTCATCCCATTCGTTTGAAACTGCGGTGAAAGGACGGGTAAGGAATGGAGGAGGTGGTTCAGAAGAAGAAGAAGAAGAAGAAGAGTAAGAGTAGGAGTGGTAGGAGGATGCGGGATCGGAGTCGATTCCAGTCGATTCTACCCGCTGCTTGGTAAAGTCTTCTCCAAGGTTAATTGGACATTTTTTATTGTCAATTTGTGATTGAGATCACCAGAGGATCCTTTGTTGCTCTCGGATCGGCCCGGGTAAGGAGAGAAGGAGCTCCGAAATGGCGCTTTGTCGAGGGACTCGCATTAGAGCACCTTTTGTCCCTTATCGGGAAAACCCGAAGTGCAGTTCACCCTACTATTTCGGAAAGCAGTTTTCCTTCGATCGACCCACAGGCACAGAGGATGTGCAAGAGGAGCTCGCAAGCTCGCGAGCTTGCGACCAGCAACCAACCAACCAACCAACGAACCAACCAACGAACCAACCAACCAGTCAGCCAGCCACCGTTAGTGGCTCCTTTCAGATAAGCCCGAGCACGCCAATGGAATCTCCGGCCCGATTCTATTCTCTCCTTTGGATGAACGTAACCTCTTAACGTTAGGCACACGACGTTTTTACAGTTAACGCTGAAAACCTTCCTCCTCCTCCTTCTGCACCTTCACCTCCTCCTCGTCGAGACGCTTTTTGCTAAACTTTGCTCGATCTTTCCGCTGATATGGACGACGGTGAATCGAAAGATTACTGTTTGTGCGAGAACCACCGTCGAATGTCTTTGAATAAACGCGCCCAAGTATCTTTCTCTCTCTCTCTCTCTTTAAAAGAAAGTAGGAAATAGTATTCGCGAATTTCATCTGCCGGCGAGTAAGAAAATTATTTTCGTCTACTTACGCATTAAATTGAGCTCCTTGCTGTTGCTGCTGCTGCTGCTGTTGCTGCAGCTACTGCTGTCTCTCCCTCTCATTCTAATTTTTTTTTCCTTTCTTTTTTCTTTTTTCTTTTTCTCTCCTCTTTCTTTTAACACTTGGCGTAATCCGCGTGTAGAGAATATTCCGGGCATTTCAAAGAAAGGTAAAGAGAGAGAAGATAGAAAGAGAGGAGTGCCTGAGTGCCAGAAACAACGGACTGGGAAATTGAGTCGGAGGAAAAAGAGACTAAGAGCCAGCAACAGGACAAGGCCGGGTAGAAACGAATGGAAGAAGTTCTTACTTTGGTACTTTCGTCAGTGCACCAGTATTGCGAGCACCGACATGAGAGAGAGAGAGAGTGGAGAGAAGAGAGGGGGAGGAAAAGAACGGGGGAGGCAGGAAGGAATAAGAGAGCTTCCCTGCTTCACAAGGCTAAATCGCAGACTTTTTACATGCTTGCACACAGAAATAGCTCTGAAATATTAAACGTGCAATTACCAGTCCCATTCACCGTGATGCACCACCGCTAACACACGCGTTGGCGACGCACGAAGTAGAAAGAAGAGGAGAGGGGGAGTTGAGGGGGAGAGAAAGGGGTGGATAGGGGTGAATCGGTTGGTGGCGAGAAGGGAAATTGGGAGGAAAGACGAGACACGGCGGGGAGACGGTGGGGGGGAAGGGGTGGGTGAGAAAGAGAGAGAAAGAAGAAGGGAGACGAAGTAATACACGGTGAGAGAAGGTGCAGTCGCACGCATCCGAGAAGCTCGCAATTCTTCTCTCTCTTTTTTTTTCCTTTTTTTTTTTTTTTTTTTTAACTTCTATCTCTCGGTCTCTCTTTGCGCGTCGATTCAATGCGACGATAAAAAGCATGCTAGGCGGAAAATGAAAAGCTTTCGAGTAGTCGGCCATGCATACGGGCAAAGAGGAGAAGAAGAGAGCGAAACGAAACGAAACGAAACGAAACGCGAACGCGAACGCGAACGCGGCCTGTGTGCCATTCCATTATTGCTTCCGACTTGAGAATCCGCGATGCAACGCCGCGGCGTTTCCGTCGTCCATTGCAATGCCGTCGTCGTCTACGTTGTCGTTGACGAGACGAGAGGAAGAATCATCCTTTAAAACCGACTCTGCATAAGTGCATTAAATAAAAGGAAACAACAAATCTATCCGTCTTTTGGGCTTCTCCTTTTTTTTATTATTTTTTATTTTTATTTTTTCTCTTACTCTTAGCAAATTTATCTAAAAAACAAAATAAAATGTTATCGAGTACACCTTGAGAAGAAATTTAGAAAGAGACAACTAATAAATCTAATGTTACAGGTAAAGAACGCGAATAGTAAAATATTGTGTCTAGGGAAGAAGAAAATGTTAGAATACGGAAAAACAATTCGAGTAAATACGTTGAACGTAAAGAAAAAGAAAGAGATATATACGGAGAAATAAAACCGAGTATACGTGTAATACACACCTAAGCCCCATAAGCATACCCACCACGTATACCTACCTATATATTATCTAGTAGCTATTTCAGTAGCATCATGACGTGGCTCCACCGAGTTTACGGGCTGTTCCATCATTCGAGAGTTTAGCTTATCTTCAATGCGACACAACATATCTCAGGTTTCAGTCTCTCGACAACGTAGAAACTACTGTCGTTCGTGACAGATGATAAAGCACCTGGCTAATTCACGGTCAAACGATCAGACACCATTCAAATTCTCTTTATAATAGAAAATTTTCTCTAAGAGTTACCTGTTCATTTATTCTAACACGTTAAGACGGTAATTGTTCGATAGACGAAAGTAAACGCAAAGCCCAACTGCTATCAAGGATGATTATTATGAACACTTTACGATATTTAGACTGATTAATCGAGCGATAACGCGATAAAATCCCTTAACATCGGACTGGAAACGGAAACGGAAGTAAATTCTTCGCAGCTAAGAACGGACGTCTTTTTCCGATCGACAAAGGTGACACGTTAATCGGATAAAATCGCGATAAAATCAGATAGCTCGAAGTTCAAACAAAGGAGCGTACTTTTGAATTTCACGTTTAAGGACAACACGACAATAGGCTGTTTCGAGTTATCAGGTCATCTGGGTACTTTTGAAAATCGATCATTTTCAGCGAAGTGGATTCAATCGAAATACCGGTCGAGTAGGAGGACGAGAGCAGGGGGAAGGGGCGCAGGAGGAGGAGGAGGAGGGGGGCAATAAAGTGATCGTGATTTGAAAAGTCCGCTAGAGATAAGAGAGAAATATTGACATAAGAGAAAAGGGTGAGAGAGATAGAGAGAGAGAGAAAGTGAAGAGGAGAAAGAATATTAAAACGTTTTACGTTCTTTGGGGACTATGAATTTCAATCTAAACCGAACGTTTCGCGGTTGAATTAGGGTGGAACGTATAAATACTGGAGATAGCATATACAGGACTAGGTGATTATCGATCCAAACCTTTGGAGAGTCAAACTACTGGATAATTTGGAATCAACGAATATCAAAGGAAAAGAAACCAAGGAGTTCCTTATAAAAAGGTAACGCAGGAATAAATAAAATAAAGGAAAAAGTCGAGGTCTCTCTCTCTCTCTCTCTCTTATCTCCTGTCTCTTATCCAAAAGCTCTCTCACTCTTACTGACGTAAATTGACAAAGATCTCAAAGATACACATTGAACTCGTCCTATAATTATCGCTCTCGTGACAGAAATTCTTAAGAAAATTGTACCGATGCACTCCGGTGAGAAAGAGAGAGAGAGAGAGAGGGTAGTTGAAATTTTCTAGAAGAACTATCCGTTCTCATACCACGTTAGTTTTATCGACAATCTTCGCAGCAAACACGCAAACGACTAGAAGAAAAATCAGTCCCCTATAACCATCAAAACCCTCCGAACACCCTCCTCTTCCACCTCCTCTCTCATAGGAAGTAATCCTGTAAATCCGGAGATCGGATAACTTCCGGCGGGTCTCTAGAGGCACCACTCACTGTGTGTAACGATAAGGGACACTGCCTTTACTGCCGTAGAGTGAGCCACCTTTTCCATCCCTACTCTAACCGTTATACTACTACTACTACCACTACTGCTACTAGTATTCTCTCAACAGCCTTTCGTGAAATGCGGTATTTTTCCAGAAGCGGACGATAACATTACACTTCCGGGCTTTTCTTCCCCCGGCCATATCCGCGCGTCCATGAGAGATTTGGGTGGTGGTACACACCACCCAACTCTCCACAAATGCACTTTGGGGATTTTGCCAGATCCACCGGAGAATGGCGCGCGTGTGATCCTTGACTCTCTAAACCCCCGTACGGGAAAAACCGCAGGAGGAACTTTCGTAAGGAACGAGATGAGGAGCGATGCTGTACTGCAGGCAGACACACATACTGGAAAACGCCACTTACGACAAGCAAACATTATCTTCTTCTCTTTTGTTCAGCCATTCGACTACAACTAGAATTTCTTTCTCTCGTCCATCGAAGAAAAGAAAAAAAAAAAAAGGAGAAAAGGTAAAAAGTTCACGACGAGAAAAGAAGAACGTAGCAGCTAGTGGTAGTTTTAGTGCACCGGTTTGGTAGGAAGGAAACTCGCTAGCTCGATGGGTAACACGGATGAAGAAGGTTGCGGGGATTCTCCTTTGGGTTAGCGTCTATGTCCACAAGGGTGCTGCTAGTTGCACGGGGATCGTAATGCGAACTCAACGACGACGTGAAGGAGGAGGAGGAGGAGGAGGAGCAGCCCGAGGAAGGCAAGAGAAGATGCAAGCATGGGGGGGTGGTGGTCGTGCCAGTGTGTACACACTCGCTATAGTTAACGTGTCGTCGTCCTGAATGACTTGAACGCGTATAAAATGCATGGGATTTCGGTCTAATGTCGAGGACAAGGAGTATACCCGGGAGCATATTTAACTCCCGAAAGATAAATGTAACAAGTTCTCTTTTGAGTTGCCAACCATCACCACCACCACCACCACCATCATCATCATCATCACCAACGAGAGGAAATAGGACTTGTAGTTAACCAAAAGAACGGAACGGAAAAGTATTAAGCAGATTTTTGTCTTCGCTGAGCTACATTCGAAATAGCAGATTGACCTTTTGGGACACGGCAGTCCAGCTGTTCTACTCTAGAGCCTTCGGGATCTTTAATGACTTTTGCGAAGCATAAGTTTTGCCGACCTTGAGATTGGAACAGAAGTGGAGTAGCAAAAAGCTGGACGTGTCTGTCGGTTGGAAAAAGAGGAAAAGCGATCGATCGATCGATCGATCGAAAGATTAGAACAGAAAAGGCGGAATGATTACGATGGTCGAGATAAATCCGATTGGGTATTTGGATTATAAGGTGGAATCGACGACGGGAATAAATAGGGGCTCGTATGGTTTCTCGATTAGTTCAACGAAGAGAATCATCAAATCGCAGCGAATTACTCGAAATAACGTTTAATTCTTCGTAATGCAAGATATAGAAGAAGAAGGTTATAACATATATAAATCTATATATATATAGATATAACTATTCGATGTTATATCCCCTCGCGTAAATCTCAATTGGTATGCGAGAAGAAAACGAATCGTGACGCGTTTACGGCTCAATGACAAATCCTCTCATCGGAATAACGTCGAAAATAGGAAGGTCCATAGCCGTTGGTTGACGGAACACCCTGCTGCCTGCCGCGCGTATACCTCTCCTCTCGATGGATCTCGTTGGAAAAAGAAAACAAAACAACTCGCGATGAAAAGGTATCCGCAATACGGCTACGAGAATGCAAACAGAGAAAAAGAGAAAGAGAGAGAGGGAGATGATACTACACCCGATATGTACAAGAGAACAAGAAAGAAAAAGAAGGGAGAATGAAGAGCAGAAGCTGAACACCCTGGGGAGCCGGCAGCTCGTTACGCGAGACGTGCTGCAATTCTACCGGTCTCTTCCTCTTCCTCCTCCTCCTCCTCTTCTCACTCTTCCCCCTTCTAACTCGCTATTTCTCTCTCTATCTCTATCTCTCGGTCTTCTTCCATTTCCCTTCACTCCTCTTCTCCTCTCCCATCCTCCTGCGCTGCTGCTACTCTCTCGTACTCCAAAGCTTGCAGTGGTTTGAATAATGTCTCACGTATCCATGTGTATATAGGATCGCGTATATATGCGTATCCCTGTACCGTAACAAGTGGGTATTACACCGACGCTTCTGATATCATCGCTATCCATCCTAAATCTATGCCCTCTCTTCTCTCTCTCTCTCTCTCTCTCTCTTGGCTAAGGGAATGTGCCCGCAATAGATGACGATTATGCTTTATGTATCGTGTTTATTAACGATCTACGTCTATCTCGTTTGCTATCTCATCTCGCATTTTCCCTGATTACGTTCCATTGTTTTGCCACAATCCAATCTTTATTGGAATATCTTATTAATCGATCGTACGGGGCGAACAGGGGGAACAGGGGGTGGTGGTAGTGGTGGTGGTTCCTTCTTATCTTAGAAATTGATCGTTATTTCGCAAAACCTACTAAATTTCTCTCTTTCTCACTCTTGTTTCTGTATATCTTATAATATAATATATTCTATAGAATTATATTTTCACGGATGTATATTTGATATCGTGCAAGTGTAATCTCGTTAACTATATATTTCTACGAGGATAAGCATATGCGTCATATTTGATAATTAATATTATTCAAACAACCTTGTCATATATGTGCAGTCGAGGAATAGTTTAGGAGACTCGATGTCACAAGGTCTAAGCACGTTACAGATAATCCACATTAATGCACAAATACGTTTTAGTACGTTCGACGTTATGCACATGTATTTCCGTGTGTGTGTATATGTAATATATAATATATTAATTTTAAATTACGACACGTTATATGTCTTTTTAACTTTTAATTCAAATTACTAAATTAACCATTCGAATAGGTTTTTAATATTTTGCTATTTTATTCTCAAAAGAAAGGTATTAATTTTCGTGGTATTTATGACGCCCGTATTAACCAACCCAAGAGAAAATAGGAAAAAAAAGGAAAAAGAGGGCACGAGAAACGAAGCGTTTGGGAAGAACTCGGTAATGACTGTCACTACTTTTCCGTCATGTCGGAAGCGCATTGCACCGTTTCCGCCAGACCGGAAGTACCGTAACAAAGCAGTTCCTGTATGCGGTCTCGAGGAGGTTGTTGCAATGGTTCGTAGCACAGAAACACATCCCAGTGACATTTCAATGAACTTTGCGATGTAGCCATTTTCTTCTTAAAGTTCATCACGTACACCCGTAAATTTAGCGAATTTCCACGGGATTCCACGGACATATTAATTATTGTCACGATTTTATAATAGAAATTAAGATAAAAATAAGAAATATATTTCGTCTATTCGTGCTTTAACTATCTGCCGATTTCGTGAAAAAAAAAATTATCTAGAGACTCTGATATTAATAATAATAATAATAATAAAAAGAAAAAGGAATAAAGAGTCGTTCGTATTTTCTGCTGTATTATAAAAATGATAAAGATTTATGCAATGAAAAAAAATGTTGTAAAATATTATGTTCTTTTCTTACGTCACGTCGTTGCGCTTGAAAATACCTTCGTAATGTTCTCGCTCGTACCTCTATTCACGATTGATACACTAGCCAACTTTCGTGTTCGTGTTCGTGTTCGTGTGCGTGTGCGTGTTCGTGTTCGCGCACTCCCACTGGTGCAAAATACGCTCTATAAAATTCGTCGCGTAAAATACATTTATAATTGCACGGAAAGAGGTGTAATCTGGAATAAAATTCATAAACGAATTAAAATGCACTTTTCGCTTAAATAATCCGTAAATAATTGAATGAGTACGATTATAATAGACAATTACGTATTTAATAATAATAATAATTATAGATAGTTACACCGAGCGAAAATGAAAATTCGATTTTCCTATTCAGTGATTGCGATTTCGATATCACGTCGTAATTAAAAAATACGATCAAATTTTTAGAGGGGAGAAAAAAAAAAGATAAATAAATAATGAAAAATATACACACGATCATTCGAATATATCTGTGTGTATAGAATTGTCTTATATTAAAAAAAAAAAAAAAAAAAAACATACAAAAGAAAACGAAAAAAACATCATAATCTTTTCACGATTCATTACGAACGATTACCGAGAAAGAATTTCAAATAAAAAGAGCAGAGATATAAGAATTGATCGAGTAGGAAAAATGTCCCGGAAGGGAAACAACCACCAGAAGGACATCCGATTTCGAAATAAGCAACAACGTAACGTGGCATAGGAGTTATCACATCGTGGATTACACGAAGCGTGCCAACCGTCGTCGTATCGTAGACGCGTTAGAAAAAACTTCCTGGCAACTATCCCATAGAGCATGCGTTTGTATTACTTTTTCAAACCGAGAAACGTCCGAAATCGTGCACTGCGAGCGAATTTACGTTGATTTGTAAGCAACTGCGTATGTGTATACACGTATATGTGTGTACACATACATCCGTGTGGATTCGCGAGACGCGCAACGTAAAAGAAAAAGAAAAAAAAAAAAGAGAGAAAAAAGTTCGAAGTGAGGTGGTGATTCAAAGGGGGTGATGGTGGTGGTGGTGGTGGATGCCGTAACCATCCTCCATTTTATGAAAATTGCACTGGCCGTTCAAGCTGCCCCGAAGCATTCACCTGAAATATGTTATCCCCATCTCGCGATTAATGGCCGTTATTTTATTTCGAATACAACATCTCGCTACTGCTACTACTACTACTACTACTACTACTACTAACACCGTAGCGGTAAACTCGAGTTTCGAATCACGAATAGAGCTTTTCCCGTATAATCCATATCTCTATCCTATGTGCAGACACGCCAACTCTTATCAAGAATTCTCTCGGTACGATTTATAAATTCTCGTTTTCTTCTTCGTACCATCTGTATATTTATATATATTTCTCTCTTTTTTTGTTCTTGTCTTATAATCAACCTTTTTTTTGGATATTCTTCGAGTAACAAAACCGCGTACACTATCATCGCAATATCGTCAATATTCGATAACTCATTTTTCTTCTACGCTTGATGACTATTCATCGTGGATACACGAGTTCCGTTAACACTTCCATTTTTTCTTCTTCTTTCTTTTTTTTCGTTTATTCACTTTTATCGCCATTATTCGTCTTTTTCCGTCAGTATTTATGCGTGTGATTGATAAACAATTTGCTGAACTCGCGTCGCACCCTTTTTTTCCCGATTTATAGATAGAATCGATGCAACGAGTAACGATGACTTTTACTACGTGTAATTCAACGAACGAACATTTTTTATTTCTATTCTTACACGCGTATATTTTTGATGAATATTTCATTCGATTCGATTATTAATAAACAAATAAAATAAACAAATTATTTAATTTTGCTATCAAATAAAAAAAGACCGAACACATGACATTACATCTGTTTACGAATTATTGATCGCATTGATAATTATAATGGTCAATGACCGATAAGGAAATTTCTCGTCGATTTTTCGAGTATCCTGCACTCTCGAAATGATATATAACATATACATATCCATATATATATATATACATATACGGTATAATCCTAAAGTAGAAAATTTCCGATCTCGATTCTGAATTTTTAATTCGATTGAAATGCTAAAAGCTCGCTTTCCAATTCGGATTCAAAACTAAACGGCTTTGCAATTCGGACGTGCAATCCTCGAAATCCCCGGCGTGCGATTACATGCAGCAACATTGAATCGCGATTTCGCGCGCTCGCATCATAAATTATGCGCTTCCGGTCCTCTCTCTTTCTCTCTCTTATTCTCTCGTTCACCATGGGGGGGAAAGAATGAAATAAATGGGGTGAGATGGTAGGTGCCGACGACGACGGAGGAGGCAAGCGGAGGTGACGGCGCACGCGCTTTAAAAATGTGCAAATGTTCCAACGAAACGTGAAGAAAAAAGACAGAAAGAGAGAGAGAGAGAGAGAGAGTAAGTTGAATAGCAAGGGGGTGGGGCGTGTGGTAGTATGCGAAAAGGGGGGTATACGAAGTGCGCGAACGCAAAAGACAGAGAAAGGGTACAATTAAAATTAGCGCAATTCAGTCACTTGCCGGTAATTCGCGTGCCTAGCATTTATATTATTAAACCGCGCGAATTTCTCTCGCCTCTTCCACCACGTCCTTCCCCCTACTTTTAAAGTAACGGACGTGTAGACACATTTTCACGTACACGTATCAGAAGTTTTTAAGTGTGTGGATGTACACGAACGTTTCTCCCCCCCCCACCCTCACCCTTCCTATCCGTGTCTTTCTCTTTCCACCAAGCGACCATTTACATCGTATTCGTTCTCGTACTTCTCGTTCAACTTTCAGCTTCGTGAACCGTGCCGTGTATGTATATGTGTGTGTGTGTGTATGCGTGTGTGAGAGGGAAAGCTTCAGCTATGACTACTATCCGCCGGGACAAGGAAATAATTCCCGGTTTTGAAGTAAATTATATCTAATTGCTCTTATTACGAGGACGAGAGAGAGCTTTATTATTCTCTCTTCAATCTCCCGCGGCACCTTGACATCACCTAGCCCCCCCTTCCCCCCTTTCCCCCTTAGCGGTGCTACCGTTCATCGTTCGACTTTTTAACCTTGCGTTCCATACGTGCTTTTGCATTATTATATATATATATGCATACGCATACATAAATGTGTGCATATATATATGTATTTAAATATCTACTAGTGTGCAATAGTTATTATCTTTCATTTAAATTGTCTGTAATGGTAATATTTTATTTTTAATAATATTCTTCCAATCTACGATTTTTCTCTTAATTGAATTTTGAATATGTTTAAATAATCGTATCTTACCTTTGGATGTGTTCTCCTAGGAAACGCTACTTTCGGGTCGATCTGTAACAGAAAAGAAAAAAATACGTATGATTAAACGATAATAATAATGATGATAATGATGATGATGATGATGATGCATCAAGGAAGCTTTTTAGTACGCGAATAATTCGTTTAGCAAGGGAAAAAAAAAACGAAATAACAGGATTTTGGTTGGGTCATACAAGTATCCATTGTTAAGAGGATTAGACGAAAAGAACAACACGTAGCGGGAAAGGGTAATAGTAGTAGTAATAGTTATAGTAGTAGTAGTAGTAGTATGTATCATGGTCTCTAAAGCTCGGTAAAGCATAATCGTTTTCCTTATACGTACTTTCGCGAATACAACGGTAAGAAAAACGACGACCACGGGGATGACGAGAGGATGCTAGAAGCTCCGAGGCAAATCTCGGTCGACCACAAAATCACATTGCTACGAGCTAAAGTAGTGAATGTGTGTGAGAGACGGGGGGTTTGGGGGGTTGGGAGAGGGGGAAAGGATAGGGGGAGGGTAAGGGTATAGAAAACTGAACGCGGATGAAAGATACACATTCGTTCGCTTAGAAGAGAGAGAGAGAGGAAAAGAGAGAGGAAGATGACTGAGAGTGAATAACGCGCGCGCGAAAGTAAAAGCTCGGTGGAGAAAAACGATCCCTCTGCGAGAGATTTGGATGCTTTTTCATCGAGCGAGCGAGCCAGCTCTCGGCATCTCTCGATCCACTTTCGAGTAATATAAGAAAGTAGTTGAACGTTTTAAAAATGTTGGGTGGGAGGATGGAGGAGGAGCGGAAGAAGGTGGTGGTGGGGGGAGAAGAAGAGAGGGGGAGGATCAAATCGGGGAGCCACTTTTAAAGTTAGAATTTTATACGGAATGAGTCACGTGAAACGAGAGACATTTTCATATCTTTAAATTTGATGATACGGAAAAAGAAAAAAAAAAAAAAAAAAAAAGAAACTCAAATATAAATTGCGTCGTTTCGAAAGATGACGATGTAAGAAAAAAGAGGAGAATAAATGTCAAGGTTGGCTCTCAATCTTATATTACTATATCGCTAAAATGATGTTCACGCGTGGAAACCAACCAACGCGTGTAAATTAAAAGTATTAAGAAACTTTGACGAGGAAACAATTTGACTTAATCTTAATTTAAAATACAATCGATTTTGCTTCTAACTTAAGCAATACGTTTTATGAATTTCAAAATTGAATCTATACGAATATCGGTCTCGAAATCAATATTTCAGTCTCGCTAACGCGTTTCGTACAAAAGTGTTACACGCACGCATACACACACACACACACACACATATATATATACAGATAAAAATTCGATCGCGTAAAACAACGGTATTACGTAAAAAGTAATAAACGACGAGATCTCGTTAAAAATCGATCAACGATCTTAGCTCGATTACGTCAAAGAAGGGGGGAAGAAGAAAATAGGAAGAAAACAGTGGAAGGGCACGGAGAAGAACACGATGACGACAATGACGTCAGTGGTGGTGGTGGTGGTGGTGGTGACGCTTAAAGCGGTTTAACCCTCCTTCCTACGTGACGAAACTCGAGAACGTGATCCTTCGGGAGTGCCCTAATTCTTACTATACCACCCCCCGTCCCCCTGCTCGTACTTCCTCCAGCTTCTACCTTGGTTCTCGTTCCTCCACGCTTTGACCAAACGGCGTAATCCAAAATTTATTCAGCTGGCGGTGCAGCAACCGCGTTGCCCTATCGGATAGGGACGAGCCATTTATGCTGATTAGTGTTGCTTTTGCGTGGTCGGTTTGTTTATCAGCGAGACTACCACCGTCCTATCGACATCGTCGTTATCTGAAGCCACGTTCTAATACACTCGACGCATTCCACTATCTCGATCCTCTCTCTCTCTCTCTCTCTCTCTCTTACCCCTTTTCCCCATCTCTGATCCTCTCGTCGATCATTCTCTCTCTCTCTCTCTCTCTCTCTTTCTCTCACTCTTTCTTGTGACAGATCCAAGCTATCTTTGTCCTTTGCTTTCTACGCTTTGCCTCATCAATACGAGATAGTTCGGTAAATACGTTGGCAAAACTTCATGCAGCTATTCGACAACTTTTAATTGTGTTAAAATCCTGTTTTTAATGCTTTCATTTATTATTCCCGTACGTATTATACGTGTAATGCACACGATGATAATTGAAAATTGTGCTTTTCTTACCACGTATATTTGTCCTATTCGTTTCGATTGATCTTAAGTATCTCATTTTGTCGTATTAATTATTTATCGTCGTGCATATTTTTTCGTTCAATAAAGATTGTACGACACAATGACACAGTTATGTAACTTCGTTTTTATTTCTTCGACAATATTTTTTCGTTCTCCCCCCTCCCCCTTTCTTTACGAATTTATCGCTATTATAAAAGGAAAAGGATAGATGGCAGAAGTAAAAGTAAAATTCGAGCAAATCTCTCCACCCCTGATTCTGACCATTCTTATTTTTTTCCTTTTTTTTTTTTGGTTTAACCCCGAGCACGATTCTTCTTGATACGAGGGAGAATATAAACGCATAGCCGGAAGGTAACGTGGAAAGTTGTAATGACAAGCGTGGAAAGCGACCAAGGAAAGTCAATGAACGTGTATGTGTGCAAGAGAGAGAGAAAGAGAGAGAAAAAAAAAGAAATGCCCTAGTGTGTCCACGGTAGCAACGAGTTACTAGCGTGGTTTTCCCCCCCCCCATCTCTCGTTTGGTTCTTTCGTTCGTTCACCCGCCCCACTCGTTCTTTCTGAACCTTTACCAGTTTGCATAATCCCTTACGGCAAAGTTCACACCGGTTGTCGCTTCGTACTCACCCCGAAACGGGAAAACCTAGTCCATCAAGCGTCTCATACTCAACTCGAAAAGGAAAAAAAGAGAGAGAGAGAGGAAAAGGAAGAAAAAAAAATGAAAAAGGAAGAAAAGAAATGAAAAAGGAAAGTTGTCATCTTTCTCTATTACTTTCGTACCGTTCCACAACATTTTTGCGTTTGTCTTTCTCAGGTGTACTTTCACCGCTTTCTGATTTTCCACGCGGTTCGCGGGGGAAAAAATATAAAGAAGAGAGTTAAAGAAGAAAAAGAAGAAGTAGAAGAAGAAGAAGAAGAAGAAGAAGTAACGTCCCATGCGAAGTTACTTACTACCCCCATAGGAATAAGTTACAACGGATTCCGTGAGACGTAACTTGTGCTCGCTACTCTTCAGTCTGAGAAATAGGTTTATCAACTCTCCAACGTGTTTTACATAATGAATTTTCCTTTATCAAATTTCTCGACACACAAAACGTTGGACTTTTCCTTTTTTTTTTAGAAGGTTTGATCTTTGGGTATAAAACTTTTTGGGAAAGTACACGTGGATATCGATACATGTGTGAATATAGTGATTTTTTTTCTAACATTTGGTAAGTAACTTAATCTAATGAAAAATATATGATTATTCTATACATAGACTGTATTGATTGAAATATTTTTTTTTAATAATTAATTGGCAACTTAATTACGTTTCTCGGTCCTATTAATGTATGTTAATACGTTGAATTAAACTAAATGTATCAGTAGAAGAATTTGAAAATTACAGATTGGTTTTTTTCTTTTGTCAAAAAATTAGACAAGAGTGTATACCAATAGATAAACGCAAATAAAACAAGATACTACTGTGGTGGTAAAAGGAAGTGCGAATGAGAATAGAAAAAAGAAAAAAAAGGGAAGGAAAAATCGTAAGGCAAGAAGAGAGTTGTTTTCACAAATCCCGTTTGCCCAAATATCTCGCGAAATGATCGGCCAGCAAGTATAGACGAGGAAAGATAACGACGATCACGATAGAAATTCAATCTGGTTGGCACGCCTGGAAATTGGAAGAGCCATCTATATCTTCTTCCTCTACCCTTTTCGTTCCTCGTCTCTCCCATCCTAGCCGATTCTGTGGAAGGAAACCCTTGACTCGGGTGGGGTGTGCATTTGGAAAAGTAATTCACGATGCTATTCTTCGAGTTTCGATCCTCAAATCCAGTATCTCTCAACCGTCGGTCCCTTTGACTGTCAATTAAATTTTCAACGTGAAAAGTTATCCCGAAATTTATCTTTTTTTTTTTCTCTATTTTTCCCAAATAAAGTGCAATTTCTTATTTTGTTTTGTACACGTAAATGCAACTAGTCGCGTGGTATTTATTAAAAACAATTACGAAGAAACCTAACCGTTTCATAAAATTTTGATAAGAGGAATGAATAAGTCATTAAAAACACAGTTAAAAAGTGACATGTTAGTTAATTCGAAAAAGTATTAGCGAGTAATCTTGTTGAGACCAGGTTTTGGTCATAAAAAAAAGAATTGATATGTTGAAAATTTGACGAAGGTTGAGAAGCACTGTCCTCTCGAATGGCGGAAGCTTCGTCTTAAAACCACCTTCAGTGGTACATCTGGGAATAACAAAATGAGAAATTTCACACGCGAGCACGCGCTAATTCCTTCGAAATTCAAATTCGATCGACTAACTTAGCTTAAAGTGTAACAACCATTTCGTGAAAAAAGAGCTTCAATTTCGATAATATTACGATATGAATACTGTCTGTAAAAAAAAAGAAAAAAAGGAAACAATTTAACGAAACAAAAGTTGTATTCCGAGTTTCTAATATGGTAGAGTAATGCAAATCCGATGGATTCCACGTGCGATGATGTGTGCGAGGATAGTTGAACTCCCATTAATTCTCAAATAATTTACGTATTTTAATAAGGAGCCACAAAATTCTATAATCCGAATTTCCAATTCGCAAAATAAATCGAATAATGTTAAGCGCAAATGCATGAAATAAGACAAATAAATGAAATCTAACGATTCTATAAATTTTAGAATGATTTTACAATTATAATATTGCTTCGAGATATTTTCTACAATTTCATAAAGTACCATAAAGTACTAAAAAAAATTTTTTCTCTTTACTATTAAAATTATATACATTAATATTTCATCTTGCGTTCGTATTTATTCCAATAAAATCCTTTTTCTTTAATGTAAAACAAAAATCAGACATTATCCTTCCATTTTTATACGGTCCCCGTAGAGTCTTCCATCAGTGTCTTGAAACTTTGAAGTTAAAGGTTAACAAAAAAAGTCGAGTTAAACGAGTAAAAAATTTGATGCATTTAAAAATGCATCATTCCTATAATAATATAAAAGAAAATTATTAAAAAAATTCTTTATCAAAGAATATCCATTCGCGAAATGATGTTTCGGTTAACAATAAAGAGCAACAGCTACGATGAAATTCGCACATCTCTCAAAATCTCACATTAAAGAACTTTTTTGCGGGTCAGAGATTCGATATCAAGTTTCTTTCAACACTTCATGTTAAAAGTTAGGCGTGGGCTTAAACGGGTGGACAGAAAGAAGGGATGGGTCTGGTGGATGGTCTAAGCATTGCTCAAGGTTTAACTCCAGAGTCTCGGTAAGATCGGAGTAAATATCTGCGAGCTACAAGTGGGAGATTTTCTTACTCTCGAGCAACCCTAACCCTTCTTCCCTTGACGCACTGCTTCCAAAGGGGGTTGCTTTGCTCTTCTTCCTTCAACCTTTCTCTTTCTATCTCTAATTCTGTCTGTCTGTCTGTCCCGAGCCCACAGTTTGCCGGTTCAGGAAGTATCGAATAGCTTAGTTGGTTACATAATGGAAGCTGAAAGGTTTTCAACGGTAAAGAAACTTTTGATTGACGCATCTTCCCAACGTTTCCTCTATCATTTCTTTCTTTCTTTTTCTTTTTTGGTTTTTTTTATTTTTTTCGTTTCGTTTTGCATCCGTTTCCTTTCATTTGAATCGCGTAAACTTGTTTCGTATTTTTAAAAACGACCGCGAAGAACAGCCCAAAGTTATTTTTCTTTCGTTCGAGATATTTTCGAAAATTTCAAATTGTTCACAAAAATAAACTTTTCTTTTGTTTGTTTCCTTTTTTTAGTAAAGTCAAGAAGAAGGAAAAAAAATGATAGAATGTAAAAAGAGCAAAACAACTCGAAACAAAAATTCCTGACGTATAACTTAATCCCCGAGTGCTTTCGTTGTTTTCCCCCCATATTTTATGCAGTTTATGTCGGCGACGCATATTTCTCGACACTTGCAACTCTTACTTGACTTCGTTTACCATCTACACGCAGTATGAATTTTAATCGAATCAAAAGAAGAGACTTTCTTATATCAGGAAGAATGTCGAAAAGTAATGAGTTGCTAACGGTATGACATATCTGATGTAAAATGTAGTATACGACGACGTTCCTGCAGAGTTATAAACATTTTTATGTTCCCGACGTAGTTCATAAAGAACGGTAGTATAACTCAGTAAGAAAAGTACCTTTTTCTTCCCCTAATTCATCGTAGAATATTTTAAGCAAGGAATACTAATATCAAAACCTCATCGTTTCCCTTTTTATTTTATCACCTCCTCTGCTTATTTTTCTCTCGTATTTTAGTAAAAAAAAGGAAACCAAAAAACAATTTTCAATTAAAAACAAATCGAATATTTTACAAATGTAATCTGTACGTGCAACAACGTACGTCGTAGTCGTTTTACCTAATGCTGTTTGTTTGAGAATAAAATTTTCCTAATTACAAATGTTTGTCGGAAGTACCGAAGTACCGCAAAACGAAAATGTCCCTATAAACTAAATTACAAGTTTCCTTCTCACCCTCTATATACCCCACCTGTATGTCTGTATCTACCTTTTCAATCGTGTATACTATATCGAATAAATCGTCGAATGTATTATATAAACTGATGCGCGCGAATAAATTGACGGGGAATTTTTAAGTCCACTTTGTAAAGAGGAAAATCGGTCAATCATGACACGATTATTTCCAAATCGAAAGGCAAATACCTTTCGAATTTGTATTCAAGGGAAATAAAATTGATTTCGTATTTGAAGATACATACTCCGGTACACAATACCAAATTTCCCATTTGTTTATACTATCGTTTATCGTTCATGTTCTCTTTGCTGATGTGAGACGGACAAACGGACGGATGGAAAAAATAAAAAGAAAAAAAAAGGTAAAAGAAATCAGGAAGGAAAAACGGGATAAGGATAAACAAAATAGAAATAGCATCAAGAGAGAGAGAGAGAAAGAGAGAGAGAGGGAGAGAAATACAAGAGAATACATCGTCGACGTCGTATAGGAAATTTTCGACAGAAATGCAACACACAACGAGAATTATTATTAAATTTTAGAGACCACTGATTCGTTACCAACCCTCGATCCCACGCGGAAGGACGGTGGCGGTGGTCGCAGTGGTGGCGTTTGCCCGCCTCAAATACCCGGTTAATTCGTCTGGCAAATTAAAAGCAAATACGCGACGGTGATTTTGCAACTGATGATTTCCTCTTTGATACCACGTATGTACGCGTTTTCCCTACTACCATTATACCATCACTCGCGCACTGTTTCCGTCGACGCATTGCAACCATCACCACCAACACCACCACCACCACCACCAACCACCTTTCGTGTTTCTCTCAGTTGTCGTCGTTCTTCCTAGTTTTCTCTCTCTCTCTTTCTTTTTTTACTATTATTATTATTATTATTATTTCGCTTTCGCGGCAACGACAAGTAGTACAAACACGAGCCGACTAACACTCCTTCCTTTTGTATGTTGGGAGGAGGGGGGAGGAGAGACAGGGGAGGGGGAGGGGTGGGGGCTCACTCCTTTTGTCGTCTAGTTTTTTTTACTCGAGATTTTGCAATGACGAGACGGTGACGCCTCCGCCACGTTTTGTCTCTCTTCTCTCCCTCTCTCTCTCTCTCTCTTTCTGTTTCTCTCTGTTTCGCATCGTTTCTTCAGAGCTTTAGCCATTCTCCTTCCTCCCGGCGTTCCGCCTCTCGTTTATGTCCGCCGTGCTGCTTTTCAGCGTCACGCTGTGACGTCTCGCAAGCTTTCCGACTACTATACTAGACGCATGCAACAGTAACAGCAACAGCAACGGCAACAGTAGTAACAGCAGCACGATTCTGCGTTGAAATCTCGAAAAAAAAAGAAAAAAAGAAGAAAAAGAAGACAAAACAATACGCGACACTCGGGCTAGGCTGGCTATCCGAGGAAAATGGGAGAGAGGAGATTTTATACGAGAGATAGAGAGAGAGAGAGAGAGAGAGGGTGAGGGTTGGAATACGAAAATACGAAAAAAAAAAGGATGGAGAAAGAAGAAGCATTTCGGACATCGAAATGCACCCGCAAAACAAAGGGAAAATTCTTCAAACATCCGATGTCGTTGACGATTTTTCAAAGAGAGAGAGAGAGAGAGAGAGAGATAAAAAATCCAAAAATAACGAAAGAAATAGAGAGAGAGAGAGAGATCATTTTATTTCTTATCTTATTGATCTTTTTATGAAAAAAAAAAAAAAAAAAGGAATCCGACTCTCGCCATTAAGAAGAATCAAGGAGGAAAAAGTTTCACGAGAGTTCGGGTGCAGTTCGGTGTGACAGGACGACCGAGTACAAAGACGATATGTAATGGGTGATTGAAATGGATTACAAAATCCATCCCGGGCAACTTTGATCGGGAGTATCGAACGGCGGTAGGGCAGGAAAGGGCGAGGAGTGAAACGAAACTGCGAATCGTACAAGAAACTGTAAGAAGAGGATAGAGAAAGTTCGGGCTTTTCTTGCCTCCTTCTCTCTCTCTCTCTCTATCTCACCCCATCCACCTCCCACCCCTTCCACCTCCCCGACCCCACCTCTGGGTCGGGCCGAGACGAGGCAAGGAAACTTCCTAGCCTCGAAAATGTCCGTAATGGTCGTCGCAACTGTCATCCGTGGATACTTTCGGATGTCAGCTGGATACACGGAAACTAAAGTAATGTAGGACATTTGCTGAAGTAGATTGCGACGCAGGAGGAAGTAAAGAGATACGCGAAAGTTCCTACGGCTTTTCCAACTTTTACAAAAGGAGAAAAAAAAGAAGAACAAAAAAAAGGAGGACTATGCGAAACGAATCAAGATACAGAGAGAAAGAAAGAGAGAGAGAAAGAGATAGATAGATAGATAGATAGATAGATAGATAGATGAATCTTCGTACGTGTACGTTCTCTACTCCCGAAAGGCAAGGAAGAATTTTTCACTTCGAACTCACGATCTAGAGCTATCGATGAGATATCATCGACCTAGACTGTACAGATACTTCTAATGGTCGTAGTATATCTAACTTCGTCAAAGAAAAGAAAGAAAGAAAATCCTATAGGTATATATATATACGTATGTCTATGTATAAGTTCCTTAACACACGCGTATATATAAATATATATATTAAAAAGTTCATTATTTGGCTTTCAGAAGAGATTTTTAGTACGAATATGACCTAGTTCAACTTGAAACAATTATAAGAAAAAATTAATATTAAAGCGTACAAAACAAAAAAATATATATAATGCAATATAATGTAATATAATATATATAATATAATAATACAATAAATAATAATAAATAATATATATAATAATATAATAAAATATATAATAATATAATAATACAATAAATAATTATATATAATATATATAATAATATAATAAAATATATATAATATAATAATAAATTAAATAATAATATATAATATATATAATAATATAATAAAATATATATAATATAATAATAAATTAAATAATAATATATAATATATATAATAATATAATAAAATATATATATATATAATATAATAATATAATATATATATATAATGTGTATAACGTTTTTACATTTAAATAATCTAAAGATTTTTAAAAATATTTCTATATTTTTCTCCTTCTTCATATAAAGCTCGTTATTTGTACGCGACCGATATCTATGTTAATGTATTTTTTTTCTTTTCTTAATGGCGAGAATACACACCTGTTTATATTTGATACGTAACGCGAATAACGTACTAGAAGATTACCTCGAAGGGGTACCTGATATAGATTTATTATATCTACAGGCAGATCCAAAACGGCGGTCAGTTATTACGCAGGACTGAGCGATCGCTTTTAATATTCGCGCCAGCTGCGTACAAATTCTCACGAACCTTCGTTTCTCTCTCTCTCTCTCTCTCTCTACGGGGCAAACCATTGACGCCATCCTACCTCGTTTTGCTATCACCCAATCCCTCCCCCCTCCCCCCGGCCGCCAACCTCAAGATGTATAGACCCATAAAAATGGACTTTCGATCCGTTCTGTATATTATTTTCTTCTCTGGACAAACGTGCCGTTATTTTGAGGGCCGTTTCTTCTTTTTTCTTAACTTCACGGAATCAAGAAAGATATGAAAAATATCACTATGTATTTATATTTTTCCTTTTATTATTTTAATCTTTCGTTGATGCGGAGATTCGTAAAAATTTTTTTTTTTATTCATTACAGAACATACAATCAATTCTCGACGAGAATTATAAGTACTTTAGGCTGGCGTGATGTAATAACATGAAATGTAACTAAATAAGATATACAATGGAGAAAGTAGATATTAGACTCAAATAATATTACGATGTTTTAAATCATTCAAATCTTGAAATCTTGATTCGTAAAAATAAAAACAAATTAAGTTTTCATTTGATCTAGTATAGTTTGCGTTAAATGTATTTTAACGATATAAAGATAACTAAACCTACCGAATATTAACAAACAAAATAAATATATTTAATTTTAATATTTGAAAAAAATAAAATATAAGATAGAGAAAATAGTTTAAACGCGATGAACGCGCGTATGCAAATGCATAAATATCTTGAGTTAAACTTCGATTCGCCGTTATCCATTCGTAGAACGAAAAGAAATTCGAGTTATAAAAAAAGGGAAAAGAAAAAACATATCGTTGCTCATGTACACGCGCAAAATTCCCAAATGTCTAGCTAACTCTATCCCGTTCGTTATACGGCTTAATTCCGTTTCTACGAGAACAAAAACACATATCGACTTTTACTGCTGCTCAATTACTTTTTACCGCCATTTGTTACCTCGACCGTTTCGGAGAGATTCGATTAGTGTAAACGTAACAACGGGGGTACAGTTTTGTATTTTTTTTTTCTTCTTTTTTCTTCTTTTTTTTTCCCCTACAACGCGCGTCGAAATTTTTCCTTTTTTTTATTCTTTTTTTTTTGTTTTTTTTTTTTTTATTTTACGTTGAAACGTCATTGACATTTGGCGCCAACTAATATTGAGCATCTTTCATAAGCAAAACTAACAGACAGGTTGGTGGCATGTGCCAACACGCGTTGTTGCTGCTCTATAATATTTCCGAAAGAAATAAACAAGAATCTTTCGCGAAAGTTTAAAAAAGTGACACAGTAGGATATAATAAATGGAATATAAATAAATAAATCGGAAAGATAGAGAAAAAGAGAAAACAGGGAAAATGATTTCAAATTGCTTGTTTTTAAATCTTCTGTTTCATCTCTGATCCAATTAGAATATAAAAATACAATACATCCGTAAATAAAACGATAAAGGATAAAAATGCATTGCATGCGAGTTTATTACAATCTCGCGTTCCGCGTTTCGCGCCAGAAAAAGTCAATTTTACTCGGTCTCGTCTCATTCTTTTAATTCGCTTACCCTCTCTCTCTCTCTCTCTCTCTCTTTTGTTCGCCCGGTTCTTCTTTAGGCGAATCTGCAATTGGTTATTCTGATGCTTCATCGTTGAACATAATTTAACTTGAAAATTGTATTCGAAAAGAAATGTTTTGCGGAATGCTACCGACGCGAATTTTAATTAACCGTCCCGGACAAAATTTATACACGGATCTTTACATAAATGCTGCACTATTGCATTTAATTTAATCCTTATTATAGGATTTTCTACGAATACGTGTATAACGAATCGCAAATCCTTTTCCTTTACTATGTATATATATATGTGTGTGTGTGTTATTCTTCTTTATCTTCTCAATAACTATTTTCCGCGAATTTCCAATTTATACTTCCTAATAAATTATATTAACAATACGATAATTAATTTAAATCAAGCAAGAAGTTTATAAGATTTCGAATTGAAACAATCGAAGAGTAAATTACTTAATAAATTTATCATTTCTTTGGAATAAGCTAAAATTTCATATTCCGTTTAATTTCCTTCATAAATTCTTCTTATTATTATCATTATTAATTAATTATATTTACTCCTGTGTACATAAGTACTTAGTCCTTTGAGGCATTTGTGGTGGCAAATCCAAGACAAAGAGGCCTTGCGTGGCATTAAACATAAGTTGTTACTGTTACTATTATATTGTTTTGTACTCAAGTCTGATCCCAGGGCTTCACTCAGGTCTACGAGAATATGTCGAGTAGAGTATAGTTCGTGTTATACGGTATACAGAAATTTCCTCGCAATATTAAATCGACCGGTATCTCTTATTGTAACTATTCTAATTATTTTTCCAATTTGACTGACTTTTGCTTTCTTTGCATTCGTGGTTTCAATGTTGGTTGGTATATAATCGTTCAATAACTGTATTGTGCATGCTAAGCTATATATTAAATAATTTTATGTGTAATTCTTCAATTGTAGCAGTCTTATTGTTGTTGAAAGATGAAATATGCTTGTTAAGAACATTATTATTTTTAGTATTTATCTATTGTATCTTAATTATGAAGTTTCAATCTTTTATTATATCTTTTTATCTTGTAATAATTACTGTATTTCTGTTAACGACATTATCATTATAATTATTATCATCATTATCGTCCACTTTATTGTATCTTAAATAAACCTAAGAGCCTATCGTCACTTTTCAATAGCCACGCCCTCTTCCCTTTCAAAGTTTCCCTTTTGACGAGTGTTTCTTGTCCCCCTTTTTCCGAAAACCCTTTAGCAAATAAATACATTTCAAAATTTCCATCAAATCATCCATAAAGTACAATAATTCGAGAAATACGAGAAATATCATAAATTATATTTAATTATATAAATGAAATTTATTACTTATGGGGGAATTGATCTGCCCATTCGTAAGACTCGAATCTTAGATTTTACCATTCCGTGCTTTGTCTAGTTCTCAGTATTATCCTCTTCCACGACTTAATGAAACTCTTGATATTCCTACCCTTCGCTTCATCCAGACTTCACTAACACCTTCATCGGCTGCTGCTGCTGCTGCTCGACACAGCTCAAACCGAGCATTTAAGCGACCACTTCAGATTACTAATTAATGTTACGCTTATTTAGTTTTAAAAGCGTTCATTTTCCTTTCCTTAACCTTCTTCGTATTTTTCTATCGTTCTTCTTGTTATAACAGCCCGAAATAAGGAAGAAAAATAATGACAAACGTGACGAGACTCTTTACACGTAACCCAAGATATTGGACAATCTAAGAAATATTTTCTCTTTTTCCTTATTGAATTAATTATAATTAAAGATTAACAAAAATACTTATCCTTCGGATAAAAGAATGAAAACCTTACACATTGAGACCTAAAGAAATGGAAAAAACAAACGTAAATATTTCTGAACAATTAACTCAATCGTATTTTCTATACGATAAAATATGATTCGTATTGAATTTATTTTCATAGATCATTTGAAATGTTTTCTCAAGCAACTACGGGACGTATCTTTATGCTAGAGCATCATGAGTAGCAGGAAATCATACGACAGTAAAAGAGAGTCAGAAAGTGTGTGTGAGAGAGATAAAGAAAGAAAGAGAGAGAGAGAGAGAAAAGCAATCCGAAGGAGTCCAAAGCTTTGTAGTCGTTACAGTCGAGCCTCTTCGCGAGCAAACAATGGTAGGATAAGTATCGATTTTGTGTGGCTTTGGAATCCTTAGGATAACCCGTCAAGGCATAAACCTAGCACTATTGTGGAAACGATTTGGAGATATATTCCTGGAAGTATACCACGAACGAACGTAGTAACTATTACTACTACTGCCAACGTAATAATAGCTGCAGAAACAGCAAGGATGACGAGGAGGATGAACCAACAGGACGATGAGAGAACGGACGACGAACAGTGACAAAACAATTAACCAACTCATAACTGCCCGGTACAGGTGCCCTCTGGACGATTCTCCGTCCTGAGTTGCGTCAAAGTGTCACGGACAACAAGGTCCACCAGACCGAAGTGAAATTGCAACTTGCGTTGTTGTGTCCCTCGTCCCTGTGTATCGGGCATAATTTCCTTTCGCAACCTCTCAATGTCCCTATCGAACAAGAAATATTTAACAATTGGTACTAATCAATGTTTCAAGATATTTAAGACGAACATCTCAACTTCCTGGTACCCATTTTTTTTCTGTTCGATCGTATATCGGTACGTGATATCGATTTATATTTTTCATAATAATGTAAAATGAAATATGTTTACGATGCAGATCGTTTGTCAATCATTTATCGATTTGTGTACTTTTGTAATACAATTGTGTAGAGACGCGAATTCTTTTTATTATTTATAATAATTAAATGCACGCCGTTTAACAAACTTTTCAAACGATTCAGCATTTTCGTAACTGGTACACGAATAATATGTAAAATTGTTATATTTGATTAGAGTAATTAATTGATAACGATCAAACAAGTTTACACGTACACATCTAGATAAATATTTAGAAAATGTAAATTATAATTCGTGTGCAAAACTTCAAAACGGAATTGAAAAATTTTTTATCGAAGATTTTACTAAAGCAACATTTTTCACAACGTGTCGATTGTATAAGAAATTCCCCGAGGTCGTATCTAAAAATTTGCCTTTTAAAATGCCCTTTTGTTTGCAAACTTCATGACATTTAGTTCTCGAAGATATCTTCATGCAAATAAAATGTAAGTAGATGGTGGATGTGCATTGACGCAATGACCTACATAAATTTATAGAATTTATTCAGCTACTCGACGTGCATAGTTTTTTCTTTTTCTTTGCTAGTATATCACGAACAGGTGTCCATATAAGAACTATGAATGACCATATTTCGAAGACGATATTTCAGCAACGAAAACATAGAGAAATTTGAATAACAAAAATTACATTCAAACATTTTCTTATCTTTATTTGTTCTATTCACGTACTTGGACACCCTATTGATGTTATAACATACATTTGATTTACCTTTTATGAACATGTATTACGTAAATACATATGCGAACCTGACGAATTTTGAAATACAATTTTATCGAAGATTAATTCTTATATATTTAATTGAAAACACTTATGTACAACGCATACATATATGACCATTATTAATCAATGATTAAACGATTGAAATAAAAATCATTTCTTAATTCGATAAACGCTCAATCCCTTAACCCAATCCCCCCTCCGAATCTTACTCAAATCGAAAATTCACTTTGAAAGTATTTTCAACGAATGGTTACTCTTACAAGAAGATATCGTCTCGAGAAATATTTTCGTCGAAACAACCATTCTTTGTAAATCAACTGCACATACATACCTATTCCGATTTGAGAATAGTAAATCGTATCTCTTTACGTATGTTCGGAGTGGAAGAGAGAAAGAGAGAAAGAGAGTGAATGAAAAACGATGGAAAAAGGGGGCCGAAGAGAAACATATTTGAGAAATATAAATAAACGAGCTCCATCGATTCTCTGAATAGTTGAAAAATATCTCGGAAAATTTTTCCCCGCACGGGATCGGAATGAACGAAGAGAGGTATATAAGATAGTAGCAAATCGAGAAATGAATAAAGGAAAAGAAAAGAAAAGGGACGCAAGGGAGTTCTTCGAGAAATTACCAAAAGCGTTTCACGCTCTCTTTCTTTCTCTCCTCTCTTTCTCTCTCTTGGTTCCGCGTACCACCACCACCACCACCACCATACCACGGTATTTCGCTTGGCACGTGAATGCTTTCAGACGATAAATTGCTTTTCTTTACGAAGCCACCATCCGTCGCACAAGCGTGGCCAATCAGGCGACAATGGATCGTAAATTCAAGCCAATCAGAAAGGAAGCCAAGACGTGACCGTGACCACGGTACGATATTGCTTATGAATTATTTAAGCTGCTGGAACAACAAAGTCTCTATCTCTATTTCTATCTCTTTCTCTCTCTGTCTATTTCTTTCTTTCTCTCTCTGCTTCACCTTCGTTGTGATTTCACCCCGTCCATGTATTCTACCACTACGCGAAATCTTCTTCGACGCACCTGCAATCAAAAGTCGTGTCTATCTATACTACTCTCTCTCTCTGCTTACTTACTTCTCCGTATAGTGAAAGTCACGATTCTAGTATACTCGTAGAAATTGAATCTAGCAGCCAGTGGATTCGATTAGAAGTTGATAACTCGTAGATAACCCTTTCGCAGTGTGGACATTCATTGGAAAGTCCTAGATGTCAGGGTTGGAAAACGTTGCAACAAAATGGTTTTGAAGCACAGTCTCTGCGTATTTAACACTCATCGATAGTGTTTCCAATAATTCGAACATTTATGGGTAAAGCCGACGAACTACGCAATTAACTGGAAAGCTTCAACTTCGATTATCGACAACACCCTTTTAGAGGTTCCCAACGTAGTAGCCCATAGTGTCCGGGTTGATTTTAAAGTACTTAAACAATTTCTATTCTCCATGGGAAGGAGAACACGTGCAGCTAGATTCTAACCTTAATTATTTTAGTTTGACAATGATAAGAATTCTTATAGAGATACTTTCAATTTTCAATATTATAATCGATTAAACGTTTAAATAATCCATTTTTCGAGATATAGTCTGTATCGTTATTTTTTAATCATTTTAATGATCCAACTGAAGAAATATGAATTCGATTCAAAAATGTTCTCTTACGATTGATCGCAAGTTAATGCACGCTCTTATCGTGAACCGAACCAAACCATTATATTATTTTTGCATAGAAAATTTCTAAAGTTTAAGTAACTTTGAAAAAGAGCATAAGGTTTCATCATCTTCTTTTACAAAAAAAAAAAGAAAAAAAAAAGATTTGGGAGTCTCGTTGCTTTGTATTCGAAATCCTTTCGGTCAACCTCGAACGAACCATTATTCAGATTGGTATACATTTTCCTCGAAAAAGCTGTTAGCCTCGTATTATTCAGCTTTATACTTTCCTCTTTACTAAATAATACTCGTCCGTTCCTGTGCTTACTCTTTACTTTCTCTTTCATCTCTTTTTCTCCGTTGTGTGGCTTCTCCGTTACCAAAGAAATGACTTGCCCATTCTGCGATAACTGAAGAGAAAGAGAAAAAGATAGATAGAGAGAGAGAGAGAGAAAGAAGAAACGGAGACCGAGAAAAGTTAGTTGTTATAAAGCAAATTACACGCAATTCAGTAAACGTTGAGAAATAATCGCGTTCCCAATTAAGAGATGCACTTTAAAATATACGCACATTTTCTTTCATATCTATAGAAATATATGTACCTTTTCAATAGATCCCTACTAAATCACCCTTTTTACCATCCACTAGTAAACAGACCGAAGAGAAACTTTGCCTTCAACCTCTCAGACCCTTTAACCAACTTCTATCTCTTTCTCTTTCTCTCTCCATCTCTCTTTCTCTCTCTCTCTATCTTTCGCTTTCACATCACACCATTACCGATGAGTTTCTGTACTTTAATTCCTCCACGCATGTTTTCTTGCGTCGTCACTTTATCCCCACTTTTCTCATCTATTCGACTTACATTCACACGAAAACTTTACTTTTCCTATCTATGTAAATATACATCTCTATACATATATATATATAGTTTCATTTAAACGAAACGTGCTCTGTTTACTGATACGAAAATACACACACCGAAGGTCTCTCATTAAGCTTTACGATCAATGTTACTCTCGACCTTGGCCTTACAAATAGAACGACTTTTTTAAGTCTATGTTGTCTCATCGTTAAAAAAGAGATGACTACTTTTATAAGAAATGTTTCATTTAAATTAACAAACGTAACTCTCGAATATATATATATATATATATATTATAATAAATATGTAAAATTATGTAATAATCTCTCGAATTAATATTTCATGCAACACGTAATTAAAAACTTGTTAATTTATCGTGAGATAAATCAAAATAATAATTATTTGTATCGTAAGTATCCAGGATATAATCGAATGAAAAAAAATGTTCTACGCGAGACATGAAAAATCTCCTAGTTTGCATTCTATATGTGTGTGTGTGTGTGTGTAGAAATCTATGCATATATTCTTATCAGACAACCCCCGAGTCTGAAGTAGAATCTTGGCAGTTATTTTACGGACCAACGGATTTGTTTCTCCCGACGACGAGTCTTTTAAACCTATAGAATATTTTCACGCGAGTTAAAGAGAGAGAGAGAGAGAGAGAGAGAGAGAGAGAGAGAGAGCCTAGTTTCTTCTCCTTTTCGAATGTCGTTCGTCATTGTCTACGTTTATGCACAAAACGGAATAGGAATGACTATACATACATATATATATGTATGTATACGCGTCGAGAAGAAAATAGAGATGCACGAATAAGCGAACAAGACGAAGGTGGTAACAGAAAAAAAAAAAAGGTAAAAAGAGGAGGAGGAGGAGTTGGAGGAGGAGGAGGAGGAGGAGGAGGAGGTTGGGAACAGTCAAGTCACGGTGAAACGAAGGAAGGGGGCCGGGGAACGACGGGGGAGGGGGGAGATCAAGTGAACGAGAAGGGGAGAGAGAAAAATAGGGGTGGGGTGGGGGAGGGGCACTTCTTGTATGCGCAGTCCTTCGTACAAGAGTGGAGTTTTACGCATGTTTAATCTAGAAATGGATCGTCCGAGCATGTGGGGCTCTATGATGCGAGCTGAAGAGTGCAAAAGAGGTAAATAAAGAGGGAGATACGAAGAAAGGGATGCTAGGGCTAATATGCAACGTATATAGGAATTTCTCTCTCTCTCTCTCTTTCTGTTTTTTTTTGTCCTGGGAACTGGACAACGCTGCGAACCTTCTCGCCTGCCTCCTCTTCCATCGACGTGTGTTTGCTCGATCGATTTTTTTATAATTGTTTTTTTTCTTTTTTTTTTCTTTTTTTTTTTTCTAATATTTCAGCAAAATATTAGATGGAAACAAGAACGGTACGTACTATACCACTACTGCATACATAAATAAGACTATACACATACGCATATTTTTGTTCTTTTTCTTTTTTTTTCTTTTTTTTTTTTAAGATTTCACGAGAGTTCGGTTTTTCGTGTTATATCTTTTCTCTCCTTTTTTTATTTTCTTCGGTGTTTCTTGTTTATCTTGTTCTCTGCGTCTTGTATTCGATCCTCGTGCTCGTGGCTTTTAAAACAATAGCTCGAGAAACAATTGCTCGCGCAAAAGCTCCTTAATTTTACCCTTCAGCCCGGAAATTTTAGCGATCTTTGTTTTTATTCACCGATGACACCGTTTTTTGTACTTTGACTAACGGTATGGAATTTTATAAAAAAAAAAAAAAAAATGAACGTCAAGTAGAGTATGTGTTTTTTTAAGACTGGAAAAATATATGTGAAAACCATTAGCGTTTCTGTAATGATCCCCTATGACATAAAAAAAAAATAAAAACTTTGATAAACGTAATATCTTTCTTAATTTTTTAATTTTTATATGTCGGATGCATTAATGCGAATGAACAGAAGTTTGTCGCGAGTTGACCAATCCAAGAATAAGAAGAATCTAATGTAAAAGTAAAGAGTAAAGAGAAGTAGAGAATAAAACGTCGTAGAGTTTTCAGAATGTTCAGATTATTCAAAGTATCTAGAGATAAGAGTCCGAGAGTTAAATTTTTGTTACTTCTGTATATTTTAGCTTATTTTACTCGTAATATAGGATATAATAAAGATTAAAAAAGATAGTACCGTGATTCGCGTATATTTTAATGAACATCGTTAGAATAAAAAAAATTATTTTTCATATTAATCGAAGATAAAAATGATATGTAAAAAAAGAAAAGAAAAGAAAAGAAACAGAATTTTCTCGAAAAAGCTGCGTACCTTTTAATATTGTATTTTTTTTCTAAAATCGAAAGGATACAAATTGGCCACGAGGGTAGATTAATTTAACGATGTAAAATTTGTACTTTAGCAAAAATAAAGGTACGAAGCCTAGGATAGATATATGGGATTTGAAACAACTGGCCGCAGCCCGCTTATACATCATACTAATTATTTATATTTTACAAACCGCTACAGATGGTACCTGCTGCACGTAACTTGTTCGCGGTATTTCACACTCTCAATGAAGAGTGGCGTGCAATGTGCGTATTACACACACACGTTTACCCTATCCTAACGGTTGGTAGAATATTCTCAAAGATATCTTCTTAAATTTAACGTAGAGACAATGAACGATAAAGGAAACAATGAAACAAAAATCTATGAAAATGCTAACGCGAAATATAATAATATCATCTGCGGTAAAATTTATGACGTTGAAGGAATAAATAATTATCTATCCACATTTTACCTTTCCTCTACGTTCACGCAGGACCAGAGAGAGAAAGAGAGAGAAAGAGAGAGAGAGAGAACAAGAGTAGAAATTTCTACGTCGTGTTACCAGCAGCGATTGAAATATCTACCGCAGGCCGCTTTAAAATTTAATTCACACTGCATAAATCAGCTGATTCGCGTGTTAGGATTTCCCGACGCTTCATTTTCATGTCACTTTATACGTTGGGAACGACTGATTTATATGGACAAACTTACTGGCAATACGTGCACCGCTGCTGAGAGTGAACGTTATTTGCAGAATTGCGTAAACGCAAATGTAAATCGTTTATTTTTCCACCGTTACCGACAATCGTCATATTACAAATATAATATACATATATATAAATACCTGTACACACCTATATATATATAGGTACCTACACATCGGCAAAGTTATATCACGCCGATTCTAAAATTCGCTATTGGAATATCTATCTTTCTCGTGGCTACGAATCCAGGATTTTCAATTTTGATCTAGAGATATTGTCTGTCTCGTCGTATTTTTCACTCCGCTTCGCGCTATATATATTTTTTATCCACTTCATCGGAGAGAGCTGCAGAGAGAAAGAGAGAGAGGGAAAGTTCATATTTGCCTCTCACTTTAAAACGCACGCTCGAAATGAAACTAACGTTAAATATAATTCTTTTCGAAATACATTTCGTTGCAATGATATTACCGAAAGAAGGAAACTTAACAAATGACAAACTCATAAAACGTAACTTTTTTTTTTCTAGTATAACTTTAACGAATATAAAAATTCGTATAATAATATAAAGAAAAATAATATCTACAATCTAAATATTAACTACATTTGCATTATACCCCCCTCTCAATCTCTTATTTCTCTTTTTTTTTTTTTCGTTTATTCTCTCTACCAACTATTATTTTCTTTGATGCTTTTTTCATTCTATTCCTCGTGGATAGCTGAATAAACAACAGGGACGGTTTTATTCCTTGACAAGAAAAAGAGGTTACGCGGAAAAGTTGGCGTTGATGTTACGAGCCATTAACGATATCGTGTTTCCTCGAAGCCGGAAATCAAAGGGCGAGGCGGCATTAAAGGCAACGGAGGTAGGGTTCGGGTTCTTACTATCTGCTACGTGTGAGTGACGAGAAACCTTCGAAAATCATTCTTAAGTTTATTGAGCGACGACGTGCTGCCTTTTACGTATGACTAATGTTTGATCGAAACGATGTTTCCTGATAAAAGATCACACCCCTTTATTATAGAATGTATACGATTCACATATTGTCTATTTACAGTGATTCAATTCGTTATTATATTATATCTTGCTATTCTAATAAGTAATAAAATACGAGCAGTACTTTGACGCTTAAATAAAATTAAGAAAAAGACATTTAAATTGAAAACGAATTGTCGTGAAATTTGTTCTTTTAATTTTGCGCAAAATATTCTTCTGTTAATTAAAGAAGAAACTTAAAAACTTTCGCGACGTTGTTAGTGTGCTTTAAGTAATAGGTACGCGATTTAAAGTATCAAAAGAGTTAAACTGCACCGAACAGATGCTGCAGCACAACTACTCTCTATCAGCTTAATTCGCGGTCACGATAACCGAAAAATTTTCTCGGCAAACCGTTCAAATATACGTCTTCATAAACCGTAAACGATAAAGTTTAGTAAATCAAGATTTAAAAGTGAGTAATTTTTTTCCCTCTGCCCTACCTGCCTTTCCCACCCCCACCCCTCGCACCCTTTTTCAGATCACCCTTCTTTTATTCCTCTCGCGTTCCACCGCGAAGAGTTTTCTTGTTCCTCGAGAAAGGTCCTGCGAACTTTTTTAATGAATGCTTTTAAATTGAACCGAACGTAAATTTCTTTTGGAAATATTAATACGACGCTGAGATTTTTTTCTTTTTTACAAGATAGACAGACGCGAGGTTGGAGACAAAGGAGTAGTGAAAAATTAAATACAAGATGACTTAACACACTTTAAGTGTGATACTTGAATTACGCGTAAATTGTTTTTAATATGAACAAATATTTCGAAAAAAAAAAATTGTATTTCATATCAAGTCAGACACATGACTCAAGGATCTCGTTATTTTGCTTTCAAAATCAAGAATATCTTTTCAAATATTTTTTTCCGGATCATTTCAATGACGATATTCGTGAGAGAGAGAGAGAGTAACGTTACAACTTTCTTATTTCTTTCTCGCCAAAGTCTGAAACATTTTTTTGGATGCACGTGATGCACACGCACGGCGAGAGACTGAAATTGCGAGATAATTGAAAAATCCAGTTATAATTCGGTAAAAGTGACTGTGAGAAAATCGCGAGTGTCAGTGCAGAAAAGGCGAGGGGGAAGGGGGATGGTACAGAGAAAGGGAAATGAAAAATCTTTTTAGAAGAACGGTGGAGAGGGGGGTTGAGCGAAGGTAGGGGGTAATACGCGTATGCCGTTATGATGTTGCTACTTCATACTGTTGCCGGTAGAATGAGAGAAGGTAAAAGAGGAAGTGGAGAAACGACGGATAAGGCAGACGGTTTGTATTTCAAATTTAAAAGCATTCGACAATGGACGCTTCTCGTATTGTTGATTCACTCGACGAAGGAAAGAAAAAGAGAGAGAGAAAGAAGAAAGAAATGCACGGAGTTCGGAGGATCTGGTATGCGGGTTCACCAACTAAGAGGAAGGAGGAGGAGGAGGAGGAGGATTGAGGAAAAGGGAAAAGAGTGGTGACGAGAAGTAAGGGAAGAAGAAAAAACCAAGGGTAACCGGAGTTTTCTAAGGGAATGCAGAGACAATTTCCACAGGACTTAGTGGCTTCGGACTCTCCAAATAAATTATTCTACGGATGAGAGATGTTACTTATTTTTCATCAAGGTTTTCTTGGGTTACTTGGAACAGTTGTCGTCGCAGTTGAAAATAGATACAACAGATAGTTTTATTGATGAAACATGAAAAAAAGAAAAACAAAATGATTAACCCATTTCGGTTCTTTTTTTTTTGAATAAATTGATACGTTCGTTAGGATCGTTCGAGGAGATTATTATTTTAAATCACATTGACTGTGGATCTTCGAAGAGTTAAAAGCGTATTTACGCATATATAAGAACAAACTCGTTTTATCAACAACGAGGTAGCATCGTAACGGGGAGTTGTTTCGAATTTAGAGAGATGCAATTTGTTTCCGCGAAAGCATCGATTTCGTTGCTCATAAATCGAAAATGTTAATGAGGCTCAGATGCTTCCATTATCGTGCGCGTAAAATCCCACAGGGCGTTAGATCCATTCTGCGATCAGATAACAACAGCATCGTTTCGTTCACCGTTCTAACCATCGATGATATTATAATTTAAAAAAAAAAAAAGAAAAGCAAAATATACTTTAAATTCGACCATCATCAAAAGCTCCTAAAAGCTGCTATAAATATCAAAAAAGCTTAATCGCACTTTTCCGTTTAATTAATAAATAACAAAAAATATCCCAGAATATATAATCGAGAAATTGAATTAACGTAGAAAATAAATTCTAATCTTAAAACAAATCGAGGATAACGGAGTATCGTATTAGTGCTCTAAGTATATAATATAATTCGAAATGAAATATTAATTACAATAATGTAGTATATATTTACATATAGATAGTAAAAACATCATCGTCTAACTAGATAAAAGACAGAACACACAAGTTTCGTATCGAAAAACGATTCTTTTAGGTAGAGAGAATGTGTTCGGGGTTTCGGGCGATTTAACCACTTCCAGTACCACCACCACCACCACCACCACCACCATCACCACCACCACCACCAACCAGCACAGCACTGAGATTAAACGGAACGTAAATGAGGATGCGCGGGCTACGAGCCGTGCGATTCGTGCATTTTTTAATCAGGACTCAGCCCGATTAAGCGCAATCTGACGGCCATTCTGATCGCCCATCAGCATTGTTCCGCCCGTAGGCGCTTACGCAGCACGTTGCGAAATCATTGTCCCGACCAAATAGAGAGAAGCGCTGCTACCGCTGCATCGATTCGCAAAATCGCTCTTCTGTGAACTAACCGTTGATTTTTTTTTACAAATATACTACTAGCTTTTTCAGGGTTGCCTAGATTAATATATATACGATCATCGTTAACTCTCACAGTTTAAGGCCATTACCAATTTATTTCTATTTTATTTTTTAATGAGATATAAACTCATCAACGCAAAAATTTACTACAAAATAGGTCAAGTAAACGAAAACAAAAATATATAATAATATTTGAATGTGTATGATGTTACGAGTGCTCAGAAGAAGGAACAAATTCATCGATCACATGCTGCACAGATGATTATAAATACATAAATTGAACAGAATCGTCAACACTTTCTTTCCTCTTTTTCCTTTTTTTTTTTTTAATTTAATTTAAATTATATTTTTCCACGATAACATTACGATCCTCGAATTTTAATTTACTTTCGTTAATTTTGAACTTTACGAGTACAAGTACGTAACCTCGATATATATTCGTCCCCCTTATGTTCTACTCATTTTCTTTACTCTCTCTCTCTCTCTCTCTCGGTGCTTTATAAAACATGAGATTACTTCACAGCTCTATTCGAGAAGATGGTGTAGAGCAGAACACAGGTAGGTAGGAAGGTAGCTTCTTTCGATCCTTTGTTATACTTTTCTTTCGCACGCGCAACACGAGACGAGAAGAGGTCTTTCGAGAATCACATAAGAGTGTTCATTATCGCGAACAAGAATAGCGATTCGCTAATTAATATGACGAAACTCAACCAATAGACAAGAGACACACAACGATAACAACGTAAAACCACTTCTCTTAGTGTCTTTCTTTTATCAACACGATGTCTCCATTCTCCTCTTATTCATCCTTCACCTTCTCTTTCTTCTCCGCCCTTACTATTTCAAACGAGGAGAGAGAGAGAGAAAAAGAGAGAATGAGAAATGATAGAAATAGACAAACTAAAATAATAGAAATTTATTTGTTTATACGACGTATATTTAAATTATTTTCTTATAAAGTACTGTAATATATTTTCCCCTTCTATATCAAGAAAGGTTTAATATCTCCATCCGTCTGTTTGTCTCTCTCTCTCTCTCTCTCTTTCTCTTTTATTCTAGCAATTTGTATTTGCCAAGGAAATTACACAAAATTTATGTTGAATAGAGAATGAAGCCCCATTGAATACCAGTTAATATTATACGTATTCATGGCGTACTTTCCTAGATGTGCTTATATGCAATCGCGTACAGTTAATATTTGTTATTATTTCTCTCTACGTTCTGCCAGTTCAGATTATGACTTACGATATTATCTCCATGGAATTGTTTATCTAGTTTTTTTTTTCTCTAAATAGTTGGAAAAAGAAGAATCGTTATTTGTCAGAAAAACAACAATTCATTTTTGTGAAATAATTATTCTCGATGTTGTATTGTAGCTCGAATTTGAAAAAATATTTTCCTATTTATTTGTTTATATAAAAAAGAAATCGTTATTACACGTTCGACATATTATTTTCATAAGAACAACAATTATAGAGATTTTAAAGGTAATAATAATAATAATAATAATAATAATCGAATCGTTCGGCATGTCGTTAAAATATTTTTTGACAAAACTTTCTTCTTTTTTTTCTCCTTTATTTTCAATTCTTCTTCCTTTCCGGTAAAAATTTTGCGTAAAAAATAAAAAATAGAACAACAACGGACCACCACCCCGATGGCACGATACGCACGTAGTAGGCGCAAGCAGCAATATTTATCTATCAGTTTGATTAATTAGCTCGCAGCGTGTTCTTTCAATTATATCGAAACGAAAGAGAGAGAGAGAGAGAGGAGAGTCGCGGTTCGAACGTGGAAAATTAATTGCTCTCGCGACACACAGTTAACACTACGTGTTCCTGCAAAAGACGAAGCGTGTAATAGCACAAACGAGAAAGTTAACGACAAACAGGAATGAGTTCGATGATATTCAACAATTTATACAAATTTTTTATATGCTCTTTTTTTTTTTTTTTCCGTTCATACCGGTCGCGTTCCAAACGAACGATTTACAAGTTTCCCCCGACGCGCATCGTAGGTTCGTCTTCCACCATCGAACGTTTCCGACAAAACTCGCGCATATTGACAGACGCATTAGAACGCGTACATGTGCCGTTTTATTTGCTTCTTTTTTTTCTTTTTTTTTTTAATCTCATTACGGTCCCGTTATTTTTCTCCCCTCCTCCCCCTCCTCCTCACCCCAACTTTATTCCTAACGCGTTAACTCGAGTGATCATTAGTTGCGGCAAGTTAATGATTCCCTCTTAATTAGCGGGTAATAGGATACGAGTAACACAAAGGTTGCAACTGGCATCAACGTCCTACTACTCCTCTAACCATCGCCACCATCGTGTTCTTAAATTCGTTTATTACCTTTCTATTTCCGTTCTATTAAGTTGATATGCATAAGTACTTTAACAGAGAATTACGTTAAAAGAGGTAATTCAACTTTTCAACGCGTTGCGTGTAGTAGAAAATTGCGTACGTAGATGCTAGCAAATTGTAGAAACTGTTGGGTTCCAACTGAAAATTCCACCTGGATTCTTCTCTTGTCTAATATTTTTTTTTAAGATAAAATATATTTACACGTATCAATGTAATAGAGTTTCTAAAAGAAATCTAAACGATAATTAAGATTTATACGCGAGAAATAATATCTTCATTTATATAAAAATATAAAATTCGTTAAATTCTCTTGTAAATAAAATCGTCGACATATTATAGTTGGATTAAATTTGATTGAAATTAGATAACTAACCTTTTTTCCGTCTAGTTCGTGATTACCCTGCGCCAGTACTTTGTCTACACTCGCGGGATCTGCAAACGTGATGAATCCAAAGCCCCTGTAACAAAAGAGATCAAAATTGTTATTACAGAGATTAAATGTAGGCAAGTTTTAAGTGATAACGGTAAGTTGTCGATATTATAACAACAAAAATCTGTCGATAAACGATTAGATAATAATTAATAAAAATATAATATAGTTCTTAAATATTAGAAATTAATTTAATTTAATTTAATTTATATTTTAATAAATTATACGTACACATTTTCCATATAACAAAAGACTAAAACGATACGAAGAGAGAAACACGACCGCGCGCTTCGATGTTTACCAACGTACTGACTCGCGTGAATAAAAGTTCGTGTAAATAAAAAGCAAATTGTCGAGAATACGCAAGGTAAACAATGACTCCCCATCGATGCGAACAATACAAAGTAAAAGCGTAACCTTCGATTCGTTCGTTGATACTTATAGTTAAACCGAAATTTGATTTTTCCTCAGTTAGATTATTGTCGTCGTTAGTTCAACATCAATTAGCGCGCAACGATGGTGTTTTAATAAAGAACAGCACGATTTTACGATAAGTATACTTACACGTATATACCAATAATAAAAGTATATTTATACACACTGATACGATATTTTTTTTCTAACGCGTATTTATTGTTAGTTGATTTTTTCCAGTACCTGTGTTGAAAATTACATATGTACGTATCGAATAATATTGGTTGAACAACCAATTATATATATATACACATATAATTATTCAATATATTATCACTATTCTAAACAAAATATTTAAAAAGAGAAAACTATTTAAATTAAAATATCCAACGTTCTAAAATCTATTTTTCACTTCATTCAGCACGATACATACGCGACCGTATCCCAATAAACACTGGCCCTTTTTATGTTCTTTTACCACCACTAATATCTTTCTTTCTTCACACTATTATTCTATCTCACTTTTATTTACTTTTTTGAATATTATTATCCACATCTCGGACCCGTTTGTTTTTCACCTAAACAAATTTTGTATCGTTCAAGGCTGCCCTAATCAAACCGTATTCTTCTTACTTTTATATCTCACGTACATATATACACGCACACACATTAACCACGCATACTACTAAACTACGAACCCTTAAAACGATGAACAACAACGACGAGAGATTATCAGTCATTGTCCTTAAACTATTATTACCAACATATTCCCCCCACCCTTCGGTTTAAAACTAAACCCTCGTGAATATTCTAGTCCAGTCAACTCGGGCCATCTCCTTCGAATCTCAGCAGATTTGGTGGAAACTTGATATAAGGGTAAATAGACGACGCTGAATCGAATGGTGCTAATTTTTTTGAGGTGGAAAGTGCCGTTTTTGAGAAAAAGGGTAAAAAAGGGTCAAAAATAACTTTATCTTAGAATCTAGGCATTTAATCGAAAAAAGTTTCAAACAAAAGTTGTAGAAAATTGAAAAATACTAAAAAAATGTTCTATGAGTTATCTTCGTATTTTCAAAAATAAGCGCATAGAATTGGATTGAAGATGGGAAAAAAATTGTAAGAGTGGGAGAAAGCAAGCTTATCCCTCCGTCGCGTTTTACACGCGAGCGAGCTAGTGTGCGTGCGAGCGTCCGTGTGCACTAATACACAAACGAAGGATCTTCGGCAATCTTCGGGACTCTCGGTCTTGAATGCAAGTGAGAGTGAGAGAAGAAACCGATATTTCCCTTTTCTATTTGTTTAGGCGATAACGAGTATTATCGTCCTTGGGAGCGTTCTAATATTTCTCTTTTATATATTTTCTTTCGGTAGCAAGAATTTTACGTCTTGGCCATCGAGCGTCGTGCGTTTTGTATACGAGTGCGAGTGAGAAAGAAAACCGATATTTCTCTCTTTCTATTTTTTCTTTCGGTAGCGAGAATTTTTCGTTTTGGCCATCGTGCGTCGAGCGTTCTATATATCTATATATCGGCGTATAAGCGCGGCACTTTTAAATCGTATCTTGATGCTTATGGCACGCCGTTTCTTTATTTATTGTCAAAAATAATGAACCTTGAGTAAAAAAAAATAATTCATTTTAACAGAAACTATTATTATTTAGTTGAGAGTAAAAATAATGAATTAATTTTGTGTCTCGCCATAAAATTAATTAGAATAATTAATTGATATAAATTCTTTGCCTCACAAAAATTAAATTGTATATTTTTGTAAAATATAATGAAAATAGTAGTGTAAATAGTAAAAAATGTTTGTATTTCTGAAATTGTAAAAAATTAAATAGGTTTATTTTTCGCGGTGTCCTAGGTGATTTCTTATTAAAATGAAAATTATGTTTTACTCAATGATGATTCGAACATTTAACGAAAATAAGAAGAGACAGTGTTTTTATGAAACACAAAATCTAATTTTTTATTTAAATTGCTACGAAAGGGTATTCGATTTCTTCATAGTCTTCCTGCTCATTTTCATCATATTGATTAAAATCAGAATCCTCGAGGTCCAGTTGTTCGACAATATCGAGGAATTCATTTCTTGCCATATCTTCGACATCCTCGTCTCTTTCTTCTACTCGAATCTCAGCTGAATTCTCGACTGTGCTAGTGGAAAAGTTGGAGCAGGATTGTTCTCCACAATATTTACAAAATTGGGTGCAAAGTAGCCCACTTTTTCGGCAGCTGCACCGCAAAGATTTGCAGTCTCCCGTGCACGCACATTGTACCTAGACATATACATGTAGTAAACATTTAAGGAAAATGATTAAGAATTTGCATGCGCATAGAATGTATATGATTTTTTGTATAGTTCATTTCAAATTCGCGAAACATTAATCGAACGGTAAAGACTTTAAAAATTCGTGAATTTTTGGAATAATCATTGAGTCGTGCAAATTTTTGCAAAATTCCAAATATTTTACTAATTGTTGTTTTCTTCTTCGATTCAAGTTTAACAAAAGTAACGTTGGCGTTCAATTTACAAGATAAAATATTAGGAAATATTAGTAAAATATTTGGAATTTTGCAAAAATTTGCACGACTCAATGATTATTCCAAAAATTCACGAATTTTTAAAGTCTTTACCGTTCGATTAATGTTTCGCGAATTTGAAATGAACTATACAAAAAATCATATACATTCTATGCGCATGCAAATTCTTAATCATTTTCCTTAAATGTTTACTACATGTATATGTCTAGGTACAATGTGCGTGCACGGGAGACTGCAAATCTTTGCGGTGCAGCTGCCGAAAAAGTGGGCTACTTTGCACCCAATTTTGTAAATATTGTGGAGAACAATCCTGCTCCAACTTTTCCACTAGCACAGTCGAGAATTCAGCTGAGATTCGAGTAGAAGAAAGAGACGAGGATGTCGAAGATATGGCAAGAAATGAATTCCTCGATATTGTCGAACAACTGGACCTCGAGGATTCTGATTTTAATCAATATGATGAAAATGAGCAGGAAGACTATGAAGAAATCGAATACCCTTTCGTAGCAATTTAAATAAAAAATTAGATTTTGTGTTTCATAAAAACACTGTCTCTTCTTATTTTCGTTAAATGTTCGAATCATCATTGAGTAAAACATAATTTTCATTTTAATAAGAAATCACCTAGGACACCGCGAAAAATAAACCTATTTAATTTTTTACAATTTCAGAAATACAAACATTTTTTACTATTTACACTACTATTTTCATTATATTTTACAAAAATATACAATTTAATTTTTGTGAGGCAAAGAATTTATATCAATTAATTATTCTAATTAATTTTATGGCGAGACACAAAATTAATTCATTATTTTTACTCTCAACTAAATAATAATAGTTTCTGTTAAAATGAATTATTTTTTTTTACTCAAGGTTCATTATTTTTGACAATAAATAAAGAAACGGCGTGCCATAAGCATCAAGATACGATTTAAAAGTGCCGCGCTTATACGCCGATATATATAGATATATAGAACGCTCGACGCACGATGGCCAAAACGAAAAATTCTCGCTACCGAAAGAAAAAATAGAAAGAGAGAAATATCGGTTTTCTTTCTCACTCGCACTCGTATACAAAACGCACGACGCTCGATGGCCAAGACGTAAAATTCTTGCTACCGAAAGAAAATATAAAAAGAGAAATATTAGAACGCTCCCAAGGACGATAATACTCGTTATCGCCTAAACAAATAGAAAAGGGAAATATCGGTTTCTTCTCTCACTCTCACTTGCATTCAAGACCGAGAGTCCCGAAGATTGCCGAAGATCCTTCGTTTGTGTATTAGTGCACACGGACGCTCGCACGCACACTAGCTCGCTCGCGTGTAAAACGCGACGGAGGGATAAGCTTGCTTTCTCCCACTCTTACAATTTTTTTCCCATCTTCAATCCAATTCTATGCGCTTATTTTTGAAAATACGAAGATAACTCATAGAACATTTTTTTAGTATTTTTCAATTTTCTACAACTTTTGTTTGAAACTTTTTTCGATTAAATGCCTAGATTCTAAGATAAAGTTATTTTTGACCCTTTTTTACCCTTTTTCTCAAAAACGGCACTTTCCACCTCAAAAAAATTAGCACCATTCGATTCAGCGTCGTCTATTTACCCTTATATCAAGTTTCCACCAAATCTGCTGAGATTCGAAGGAGATGGCCCGAGTTGACTGGACTATTCGTGCAGTTTTCATTTGAAAATATACGGAAAAAGGGAGATAGTAAAATGTAAGACACTCACGGTTATATAATACTTATTCTCGGTAACATAGTGGCCCTTTTTCATATCCGGTGCAGTAAAACTCGCGTGCATGCAGGAGTCGCGTTCGCACAAACGAAAGTCTCCCCACAGCGAGATAAGTCGAGCGAATCGAGTACGATGAAGGTGGTGGGGTTGGTGGGTGGGGATGGGGAAGGGGGAGAAGAGGTTGAAGAGAGATGAAGGAGGACGAGGAAGAGGAAGAGGAAGAGGAAGAGGGCCGAAGTCGCGGCGCTTAAGTGAAACAAATATCGGCTGGCAAACGGGTCCATAAATTTAACGGGGGGAACGGGGGGGGAGAGGACAGGGGACACACGCACACACACGTATACATACAACGTGTATACAGATATATTAAAAGACAGTTTGTGGAAGCAAGGAGGAAGGGAGAAAAGTATATAAGTATGTATACGTGCATTTGCGAATGTGTATGTCATACTAGTATACGAGTTTATGTATGTGTGCATTCAGCGTTGCAACAGCAGTAGCAGCAGACCCCGATAGAGTGGTGGCACAGCAAGGAACGGACGCAAAGCGGTTTGCATTTTTCATGCCAAAGCTGCCGAGGCAGTTATTGAAAATATTTACATGTTATTTATAGGGCACACATGCTTTACGAAGCAAACATGCCAATCCCGCCCTTCGGACCTTCCTTTGCTATTGGTTTCTATATCCTATTTCTTTTTCTTTCTTTCTTTCTTTATTTCTTCTGTTTTTTTCCTTGTCTTACTTCCTCAGTCTCTTTAGGTTTTATCAACTTTGTTTCTATCATCGCGACAAAATTTCGAAATGTTCGAACTTTTGAATCTTCGTTCGAAGAGAGATTAGAAGATAAAGAAGAGGAAGGAAAGAAAGTGGGAATAGAATTTGTAATTAATTTATGCGTTTTTGTTCGTAGTAGAGAGTGATGATCTAAGAAGAAATGGAACGGTAATAATAGTCATTCGAGTATACGTTTAGTATTGTAATCACTTTTAAAAATGCATCGATTATAGTCGTTAATTTGATTACTTCGTACTCGAAGCACGTATCTAATTCCAATGTATAATAGATATACGATTATTATTAAACATTGATGTGTAATTCGAAGTCCATTAATTTCAGCAACGAAAATTATCAAACGAAATATAATACTTTAATCAGAGAGATGATTAGTAAGTTATAAAGACCGAAAGCAATGCGTTGTCGAATCGTTAAAGTAATTTGTATTTCTAATTGTCAAATTGAGAATATTCTTTTTTTTTAGTAAAAATGTATTATTTAGAAATTCATTAGCTCGTATTACGAGGTATAACAATTTTGTGTGTGTTTTCAAAAGTAAACTAATCTGTCCGAGCAACGTTACGTCGCTTTGCGTAAGCGTACAATTTAAAAAAATATTCCCTCGACCAAGAATACAATTTTACGAAAATTCGTAATAACGTTGACATAACTATCACGAAAAATGAATAAATTAACATTAAAAAAACGCTAATGAAAAAATGACGAAACGCGAGAAACATGAAATATAAAAATATAGCTATATTATGCTTGATTATTTGATGAAAGGTAAAACAGAAGAAGAAGAAGAAGAAAAAGAAGAAGAAGAAGAAATATAAGAGCTTTGACGAAATTTGTCTGACGAAAGAAACGAGTTTATTCATTTGATCGATATTCTCTGGTAAGATTAATTAGAGCTCGCGGGCAATTGGAGAATTCGGAAGCCATTAGACGAGAAGAAGAGATAGAAATCGAGCAAGAAGCAGCCGATTCGCCACTCTGCGAATGGCTACAACGTTTTACGAAAAGATAAGACTCGGAAGCGTTTTGAAATGAAGTTTGCTCGTTAAATACGAGTCGACTATAAGTTTTCTCTTACGTAACGCGCGCGCGCATGCGCTCTCTTTTCTTACATAACCCGATCGTCGCAAGCAAAAAAACGGGGAAAGGTTTTTAGGCGCGGGTTGCGATCTTCCACGAGATTTTTCCATTCGCTTTAATGGAAAAACTTGCAGGAAATCACGAGCACTCCTCCTCCTCCTCCTCAACCTCCACCTCCTCCTTGAGCTTTACTAGCTATATGTGAAACATTTATAAAGAAGTTCTTTCTGTTTGTAAAAATTATTCAAGAATTTTTACTATCAAAATTTGAGGAACGTTTAAAACGAAACGAAACATTTTAATAAGTCAAAAGTTACTAATGTAAAAGTACTTTTTCAATGTAACACAGACATACACGTACACAGACACTCTCCTGATTTACCTATCCATTTATCTACCTTTATCAAACTTATTTCAGAAAATATTCCAAATTCGAATCGTAGTTCTTCCCAGGTACATTTCGGATTCTTTTTTTTTTTTTTTATATAAAACCAGACACATGTGAATCTATCATTCCAGGCGGCGCGTGTTTTATACCGAGGCACTTGTCACGCAACCTTTGTACGTGAATAATCTATAAAAGGCTGAGTAGTAGAAGGATAGTAGCTGACGTGTCCCTTGTCTACTTGAGCACGGCTTCTACGATCCTCTACTTTTCATCCCCTCTCTCTCTATCTCTCTCTCTCTCTCCATTTCTCTCGTTCCTTTTTCTCAGACACCCTTCCTGAGCCTGAGCCACCCCTCAGGCAGAGCAGCCTCTCTTCTCTCGTGTTCCTCGCTGAGCCGACCCAGTCACGGAAGAGTGTCACACTAGGCTGACATGGTGCATTTGTTTGTCACGTTCTCTTCACTCATAGCAGAAAAGAGGGCTCTTCCGGTTTACGTAGGATTATTCGGGATACGTGCTAGGACGCAGAAAGCCATCGATGCCTGCCTGCGAAAATAAGTTGCTTGTTGAGATAGAAAAAGAAAAAAGAACAAAGAGAGAGAGAGAGAGAGAGAGAGAAACGTATGAGGGTGCGCTCATTACGATCACGTCGCGTAAAACGGGGGTAAGATTCAAAAAATGAGGAGAAGGAGATAAGAGAAGAGAAAAAATAAAGACGAAAGACAATTAAATGAAGCTTTGTGTTCGCCGAAAAGCTTGAGGTTGGAAAGGAAAGAGTGAGGCATAGGTACTACTACTACTACTACTATTCCTACAACTACTACTACTACTATTAATACTACGAACGGAAGCCACGTAACGTTGTATCGCGCCAAAAGGTTCTACCCACGAGCTCGCTCGCCACCGAGAGAATTTACCGCGAAACAAGAAGGAAAGGGTAAGTATGGGTTGCGCGTTCCGAGCTTGAAAGGATAGCTAGCTAGAAGGAAGGAAGGAAGGAAGGAAAGGGAAAGGAGGAGGAGGAGAATAGTGGAAAAGGGGATTGTAGGGAGATTAGAAAAGAGGCGAGTGTATTAGGTGTATTTATGTAGGCGGTCTCATTGCGCGCGAACTTACTGTAAGTACCGGCAGTTACTTAACTCGACAGTTTCTACTATTGCAGAATAACGTTGGCAGTGTGCGCTCTCGGCAGCCATATAGCTAGCTACTCGAAGAGAGAAAAAGAGAAAGAGAGAGAGAGAGAGAGTGAGGGTTCCTACCCTTTCCTTCCTTACCTCGGCTGCTATACTACAGTAGGACCCCGAAACTACTTATAGACGACGACGTATATATTTTGAGTCGACGCAAGCGAGTCTACTATACGTACGTTACATGTACATATTCTATCCCTCCCCCCCCTCCTTTTTACCATCCTATCACCCTTCTAGATACCGATCTACTCTCTCTCTCTCTTTCTCTAACACTCTCACTCTGTTCATCCAATGCTCGCATTACATCTATCTTTCTCAAGATTTCATCCTACTACGTCCGACTCCTCTCTCCTTTGCCGACAAACTGTACAGTAACTGCTCTTTAACCAACCGCCTTAATCCGCTTTTCCCTTTTCCCTTCTCTCTCTCTCTCTTTTTCATCTCATTTTCATCTCCTCCGAGAGACAAAGACAATCAGGCAATTGTCTTCGCCTCGAAAACTCGCGCAATGCTTTAGACTGGATATACCTAGGTAGGTAGGTAGCTAGGTAGCTAGGTAGCTGAGTCGTTATCTCTTTTTCCATGAAAGTAAAGTTAGTCCGACTTCGTTCGTGCGATCGTTCGGCTTTTCAATTCGGATAGAATATATAAGTAAGCGAGAGAGGATCGTGAAAAGGGATAGAAAAGGGAACGCGTTAGGGCATATCGGTGTTGAACGACCATAACGAGAGCGATCGTTCAAACAGGAACATCTATCACGCGTCTATACCCATTCAACGGGAAGTTTCATAGATTATGGAGATTTCATATGTCTGATGGATGTTCTCTCTGCTGGACTGCTATTGCTGCGTAGAGCGCTTTCATTTGCATTCGGAAAAATTACGCGTTTCACTTGTCCATGATATGTTATGATACCTATGCTATGCTATGCTATGTAGATATGTATGTATGTATGTATGTATGTATGTATTTCTACACGCGTGAACGAAGCAACGTTACACGATATGAATCGAAGATTCGGTCGCATATATCGATAACTCGAATCAAATATGATATAATATTATTATTATTATTATTATTTTGTTGGGTACTTATCTTATCGCGACAATATTTAAACGTACGATTTTTTGTCGAAGTTAATATTGCTAAAAGTAATTTAATTATTATAATTAGAGATTTGAATGGTTCCCGCGTACTTTCAAGTTAGTCAGTAAATTTTGTTCTAATTAACGAGAGAACGGAAATAGATATAAAATACTTGAAATAATCCGATTCGATTAACTTTTGGGACCGAAAAGCATTTGTCATAAAAACACATCTTAATTTTAATAACGAAAGATTCAAATTATGCGAATAGACGCAGAGGCGTGATTAATACGGGCAACTAATATGCAGATTTACTCGGCACTTTCTATCTCTATCCAATTTTCCGTCAAAACGAGAATTTCATTTTAATTAAACCAAGATTTCAGGTGCGCGTGCCAACGATTTATAATATTTATAATATTTAGCGTATATATATTTTTGAGAACGTATGATTTTTCTATAAAAAAAAACGATATTTAAATAACAACTATTACGTTGGGGGGTTGTACGAGAATAATAATATATCCGAATGTGGTCTGCCTTATGCGAGGAAACCGCGGTGGTCGAGAACTGCCATTATCACGGGCCTAGCTAGTCTCGGTTTCCCCAATTCAATTCTCCCTTCGAATGTTGTCACAAAGGCAAGGTTCGTTCTCGCGATCTCCGTGCCGATTGTTCAGCTCAAATTCTACGCCGACAATATCGCGTTAATCAATGCGCGTAGTAGAAGAGACTAAGAGGACTAGGTGTAACGGTAAACGCGACTACGAAAAAAGAGAAAGAAAAGATCCAAAACTAGAATGAAAATTGCAATGGTTTCATCTTTCATTCTTGCATTGTCATACGCTTTTTGCTACGAGAACGCATTCGTCACCCGCTCGAGAGAGTCGTTTTAATTCGGCCGAACGTACGAGATAGCGAGAGATGAGAATAAGAGAGAGAGAGAGAGAGAGAAAACTTGCAAAAAAATCTGTATCACGTGCATAACATTTGCATGATTGCATACATATGTTCGTATTATCACCCAAGATACAAAACGAGTTGAGAGAGAACGCATGCCTATTTCGTTAGAAAAAGTGAACGAAGAGGAGGAAGAGAAGAAGAAAAAAAAGGAAAGGTGGGGGGGATGAGACTTGTATAGGGCGCAAAGGACGCACGGTTACGGAGCGGGGTGTATTTTGAATGAAATTAGCGGAAACCGCGAGAGCACGTAACAGCGGCCGGCTTTACGTTCTATTCCCGTGAAACTTTTATATACATTCGCCCATACTTTTATCCCTTTTCTCTGGGCTCTTCCTTTTTTTTTTTCTTTCTTTCTTTTCCCCTTTCTTCTTCACCCCTCTCTCACTCTCTCTTTCTCTATCTTTCGGCTAGCCCCCTCTCTTTTCTCTATCTCACTCTTTTTCTCTCGTTGCTGGCTCTTTCACCTTAATGACCAGCTGAATATTTATAAAGCTGATGTCGCCTAGGTGGCCGGTAGGTATAGTAGTAGCAGGGCCATGAAAGCCACTGCGCCCCATGGAGTTTCATTGTAATTGCCCTGTTCTTCTTGACTTTTCCTTGAAACGGGATTCCGTTGAATTGCATTATGCAAATCGCAATCTCTCTAAGTCACCTCGTCGTCCGCCCACCTCGCAACGACGACGACGACGACGACGACGACGACGACGACGACGACGACGAGAAGGAGGAGGTGGGGAAGGAGGGGGAGGACGACGGCAACGACCAAGACTCACTTTGTCGTATCACGCAACTCGAGGAAGTCTGGTTAAATCGGGAAATGGGGAAAAACGAGAGAAAAATCTGACTGATTCGTCTTACCGCTCTCTTTCTCTTTCTTTCTCTGTTCCTCTTATTTCTTCTTTTCTTTTTCTCCTAACTTTCTTTTTCCCTTCTTCTTCTTCTTCTTCTTCTTCTTCTTCTTCTTCTTCTTCTTCTTCATCTCGACCTTTCTGATGATAAGAACGTCTTTCAGCCGTCCGCAATTATTTTGTCGCTAAACGCGTTTTATTCTTTTTTTTTTTTTTTTTTTTTTTCACAAGAAAGCTTCTAGCTGCAAGATTTCCGTTGAAATAAAAAAAAAGAAGAAGAAGAAGAGAAATAAAAAGCGAGAAGAGAAGAAGAAAAAAATACACGTTTTTATATTCGAATCTTAGCCATCGCGATTAAATGTAATATTTTAGTTATACGTATCTAAATATAAATTGTTTAAATATTATAAAAGAATTCATTCTGTATATATTACGAAGAATTATATATATAGTGTGTCTTTTAATTTTTAATTAAATTTATATTAAAATACGAGATTTTACATGTATTAAAAAAAAAAAGAAATGATCGTAAAATCGATGAAAGGTGTAAGATTGTTTTTAGCATTTTACGTTGTAAACGTTAGAAAAAAATATTACGTCGAAAGGAATAGAAAAGGTTTAACAAATTGTTAACCATCTGCACGAACATAATTTTGTAATTTCATTATATTTTTAATTCCCGACAACTTTTTCTTCTTTCCGATGGCACACGGTAGGTAGGTACCTTCCAAAGGTAGATACGAAGAAAAAAAAGTAAAATAAACCGAGAGAGAGAGAGAGAGAGAGAGAGAAAATGGATTTCACGATGACAATATGAATATTCATATAGCATTTAGGCCGCAACGTAACTCAATTAACGGAGGAATAATTGTCCGCTGTCCGAGACAATGAACGAACGGGTACGACGAGTAGCAACGTTGAGAAGACTCGCTTTGGGTTTATCCGATTTAGTCGCAAACTTCTTGAGATTGAGACATTCGAATTTGATTTGCTCGAGAAACGATTCGCGTACACGATTTTGCCAATTTCGTATAAAAAGTCTTTTGGCTAATTCCAAATTCATCGAAAGTTCTTCACCCCTTATTTTACCAATCAAGTTGAGGATTCTCTAGCAAAAGATGAAAAAAAAAAAAAAAAGAAAGAATTTAGAGTTTCGTGATTTCCATTGACTCATTATATACAAAAATCGCATGATCGCTTCGCAGTTAAAACGGAAAAGAATTATTTGATTAATTTCATTTGCGAATATCGTAACTGCTCGCGCAAACGCAACAATTCTATCGTAACCATTCTCAAATCTTATTCGTCGTACTACGTCGAGATTCGTTAATATTCATGGACCGTGGAGGATGGTACGGACGAATGATAACGCTTATCTTGACTCTGACGCTGAAATAACTCGATAGCCGCGCGCGTCCTAAGCAAGCGCTTTCTCGTCTCGTTTCGTATTTTTTATTTTTGTTTCCACTATTCTTTCTTTTCTTTCTCTTCTTACCTTGAACATATATTTAATAAAATATATTGGATACAACATGTATTGCGTGCATTTCAATATTATCATTTTAAATGATAAACAAAATTACAAACAAAATTGAAATATGAATTTGGAAAATCAATTATATCGTGAAATAATTATTAACGAAAAGTGTAGATATACAAATTGTCAAGCGATAAAGAAAACTAGACAAATGCGTAACACTTTGTGTCAAGAGAGTTGAGTTTAAACTTCATAATGTAGGAGTAAAAGATTTTAGAAGCAGCTTTGTCGAATACCGAGGATACAGAAGAAGAGAAAAAAAGAGGTGGATGACCACCTGTTGATGCCCTCCTGAATATTCGACCCGCGTCTTGCTGAGTGATTATTAGACATTTTTGAATACACTACCCTACCCCACCACCACCACCAAGTTTGGAAGAAACTTTCAACTTCGTTTTCTCTTCTCGAAACTGAAAATCTTTCTCACCGCGTTTGAAATAACCGTTGTATATCCTTCCCTTTGGTCTAACGTCTGTAAATTCGTACAACTATATTGATTTTATTCTCCCAACGCTATATAAAAATAAAATCCAACGTAAGTAGTTGATAAAAGGAAGGATCCGTTCGATGTTTCTCGAACGAACTTTCTAACAAACCGATTTCGTCAAGTGAAAATATTCCCCGTGCAACGCGTTATATCTTGTTTATTCAACTTTTATTCGCTCACTGATATTTATTGTCTTTGTATGCGGAAGAGAAAGAAGACACGAGGGACAAAGTGATAAAAGAATCGAAAGAAAGAAAGAAAGAAAGAGAGAGAGAGAGAGAGAAGAAACAGAAGAAATTTTTTCCGAATCTCATCTAACTTGCATCTCGCGAGTTTGCACGAATTTATCCTTAATCTCTAATGGGCAAAATTGACAAAATATGTATGTAGACGTGTTGTTCTTTCTCGTCACGTCGCAAATCTACAGACGTAGCTGTAATGTTTTGAAAAGAAGAGGATTTGAAGGTGGAGGTGGAGAACGACGACGACGATGACGACGAGAAGAAGTAGAGTAAAAGACACGTAGGGAAAAAAAGAAGAAAGAATGGTAGGAAAAGGATAGGCGAAGGATAGGGGGGAAAAAAAGAAAAAGAAAAGAAATAAGAGGGTGGTAGAACGAGAGAGAGAGAGAGAGAGAGAGAGAATCGCAGGACGGTGCAAGAGAATCACTTGACGCAAAAGAGCGAGACGTCGGGGCTCTTGCATCCGGAGAAATGGAAGGGTAGGATCTGGCTTCCGACTGTCTGTTGCCATGGCAACCACGACCACCCTTTGACTGAGAGTATAAAAGGGCCAGAGGCGGCAAATCTCTTGTACGTACAATAATCCTGCGTTGCCGCGGCTTGCTACTTTACGATCCGACTAGGTGTTCTATCCTTTCATTCGTCATCGTCGTCGTCGTCGTCGTCGTCGTCGTTCGAGGATTTTCCACACAGCAGCCTCCTCTTCTTCGAGAACTCAAATCGACCGGGAAAGTTGAAAATATCTTCTTTCGCGTTATTGAGAATGGCCCTTTGTAACAAAGGTATTATACGACGTTTCTTTTCTAAACACTTCGAAACACCTGAGACTCTCTCTTTCTCTCTTTCGCATGGTGCAACGAAGTCTGCTAAATTTGTTTGTCACACGAGACAAAGTTAAGGGAGTCGTGTAGAGATGATTCGAAAACGATGTGCTCCAGACCTACCTACCTATCTACCTACCTACCTACCTACCTACCTAGCTTCGACGTTATAACTTAATTTATAACTTTGCTTCTGTATTATCCACCGTTAACGTACCGTTAACGGCCGGAAAGAGATACAGACTCATTTATTCGCTTAGCTTTTGCTTTGTCTTGTTCGTTGGGTTGCATGCATCGTACCATCGTTTACCAGGTGAACGCTCGGAATGTAATTTTCACATTCACCAACGCGTTAATGTTCCTCTCCCTCTTGTTCTCCTTCTTGCTTGCTTCATTCTCACAAGACTGGATAAGTTCGTTGCATAAATACCGGTATATATTCGCGTAAGTATCATTGCTTTTTAGTGTCACCGAAAATGCCGTAATTGGGAAGGTGCAAGAGGTGCGAATGAAGGCGTTTGCTCGGTAAAATTTCAACAAGCTTTTGCAAAAGATACGAGCTGAGTATTAAACGCATCCTTGCTACACGACACACAACTATAGTTTGCACACTGAGACAATGATCATTTGGACTGCTTTATCTGACCATTCGCGTGCTAGGCGTCGCGCGATTTTCAACTTCCGATGAACCAATCATCGCACGCGTTTTTACCTGTTCACTCGTCGCGTATACACACAGCCAACGATGCACGGAACACGGATGATCGTGAAAACTAGCACTTGCTTGGTTGCTTGCTTGCATGCATGCACGCTATCACGCGTTATCGTCGTCATGGATAAAAATAAGATTTCCATTCGTCGTTCTCGCGAACGATATTCATAAGCCGAGGGTAATAGCGGTCCGCCACCCTCGTTTTCTCATTTATGTTGACGCGATAACAGTCCAGCAATGTGCGAAAAAAATACCCATAAAATGGCCTGCACGAGAGAGAAAGAAAGAAAGAGAGAGAGAGAGAGAGAGAGAGGGGATGAAAAAAATTCGATTCCTCCAACCCCACCTTATCCCTTTTTCCCATGAGATAGCCACTACTTATTTTCTTATCTAACATGATACCATACAGCACGATGAAACATACCTGAATATTTTCTTGATATTGCTTCGAAACGATAACGCTCTTCTTTCTCTCTTTCTCTTTCTCTCTCTCTCTCCCTCGTTTTCCCCTACTCTTTATTTTTATCTCGTTCCTACGTATGTCGCTAAAATCCAAATATCTTTCACGACCCTCCTTCCTAACAGCCTCGGAAAATCCACTTCTCCTTTTGGTAAATCTTTTTTCCTTTCTTCCCCTTCTTCTTCTTTGTTGTATCTAATCTCACGTTTTCTACATCAACTTTAATCATAAGAGTCCGTAAAAATTGAAAATATATTATATTTGTATAATAAAAGTTTCCGTACATATATATATATATATATATATATATATATATATATATATATATTTATACATAGGACTTGCAAGTTGAAAATGCAGTAGTAGGATAGAATCGCGAACTGGCGACGATAAACGGCTTACTATCGGTCACCGGAAAATTTAATATTCCGTAGGTTTCTCTGGTATATGGATCATATACAAGGTTGGGTAAAAGCACGAAGCTTATACCGGGTATTTCTATATATCGAACAAAGTTTCCTTGTCAGAAGAGGTCAAAGTGTACGACGACGTAGAGGAGGATACGCAGAGTCCTTTCAGGAAGGAAGCATTCGGTTCATGCGACACGTGACGATAACGTGACACGACTGCCAGCGGTTACATGTGTAACTTCCCCGTTATCTCTTAAACGCACACACCACCGAAGGTATTACTTGGATATACGCAAACACACACACACAAACATGCGCGCACAGATACACCTGTAAAAGAACTTAGCCACCACCGGTGGCTCGGCACGGTCAGTTTAGTAGTTTAAAACCATTCGGCTCGCGTGTACCGAGCGCATTTATAATGACGTACTTGTCCATCTCTTTCTATCCAAACGTTTTCGCCAGACCACCTCAAAACCCCCAACCCAGCCCAGCCCAGACCCAGTCGATCATCCTACAAGTTTTCGACCCACCCTTCTTCGAGCCAATCTCAACGAACAAACGAATGGAATTTATTCGACGACTGAAATCATTTACATTTTATTTATCGCCCGGATAAGTTGTACGCCTTCTTCTCGAAGAAAACTTTCGTTCGGTAATTGTAACAGTGGCTACGTTTTTAACGCCGGAATTCTCGTGATATTGTTATATTCTAGGATGGAAACGGATAAAAAAGGATGTCTTACGAAATAATTCTCGTTGCACGCAAGCAAGAAGAAATTAAAGGGAAAAGGGATGGATAGAGATAGAGAAAAAGAGACAGAGAGAGAGAGAGAGAGAGAAAACGAGACAAGAAACAAACTTCTTTCTACGTATTAAATTTTCACTCTTCGTTGAACTACGGACTATAAACTATGTCCCTTTCTTTTTTTTTTTTTTCTTTGCGATGAGCATAAAATCTTCTTCGATTTGGACACAACTTTGGAGTTCGAGATAAAAAAAAAGAGAGAGAGAGAGAGAGAGAGGTAAGGGAAGAAACAAACCAGTCGAGTGGATAGCTGCTACGAAGCCACCAGGCGTTCTCTATTTGCATTTTATTTTTTTAATATAAGTTAGTCGTATTCTTGAGAAAAAGTACCAGTATCATTCCGTTACGTTTCCAACGAGGAATGTTGTTTCATCGAGACGACAACGACGACAAGGAAAGAAACACAGCAATAATAGCGTGCCCGTTATTCTATCCGACTGCATTCGCCATTAGTTCTTTTATTTCGATATAAACACGGAAAATGTCTGAATTGTATAATAATTCGTATAAGAACGAGAGATGATACCCTATATTTTCTTCTACTCCGGGAAATTTTAAAATAAACGAGAAAAATTTGTCGCGGCTAACGACGAGCGCGCATTTTTTTTTTTACATCGTCTTAAACGATAATGAAATTCGCGAATGATTTCAGGCAACTTTATTGAAGTATTCGCAACGCGAATGATTGTTATTCAAACTTCGTTCGAGTTTTCGTATAATTTTCTAGAAAAAAAGAAATTATTTCAAAATGATAAATAGAAAAAGTTAACTAGACCTCCCTCCTCCTACCCTGGTGGACGCATTTTATTAACTTTATCGTGGTAGAAATGAATGATACTGACAAAGATACGTAGAAAATTATTTATGCATCAATTAAAATGAGCATTATGGGAAAAACAGAATTGAAAACCTTATCGGGACAACGTATTCCATAGTACGCAACGATAACAACAATTGGATATAGTAATAGTTGCTTTAGCATAAAATCAAATAATATATTTTTTAAAATCTATCAAATTATTGTGTATCTTAATCGAGAAATTGTTTTCTTTACTCGTACAATTTTACATAGAAAAAATAATAATAATTAAAAATTCTAAATATATATACACACATATATATAATAGTTTTTTATTTTTTACTAGTACACGGGTTTGTCTATTGAAAATTGCTTTCAATCTAAATCTGCCAATTTCAGTAACCGCAGAATTTTGTATGTATAATACATTCGCGCGACGCTTACGGTGAAAAGCGAGAACATCGTAAGAGAGTGGGGGTGAGGGGACGAAAGGCAAAAGGGGGGTTGGTTGGTGAGATGAGAAAGAAGAAGGATGAATGGTAAGACCGAAGGGAAAGGATGGAATAGAGGAAAAGATGCTTCGACGAAAGAAGGGGGGAAAAAGAAGAAAGAGAGGGAGAGGAAGAGATAAAAAGAGATAGATAGATAAAGAGAGAGAGAGAGAGAGAGAGAGAGAGAGACAGATAGACAGAGACAGAGAACAGGAGAAACAGAGCGAGATGAACAAAAGGAGGCAGAAGAAAGCGGGTTCGAAGCTTTACCAACCACTCGACGAGACACCTGCGGGAGGGAAAAATCTACTCCTTTGAAAAGCGAGTAAGTAGAAAGGTTTATTGAGGCCTGGGACGCATAGTCTCCTGAGGACATGCTAGAAAGTGCGAGTGAAACCTCTTCTACCGCTCTTGCACGACGACGAGCTTCGTGCATCCCTTAGAGAACAGGCCAAGTGTATTTACTACGCGCTGTCCAGAAGCTGAAAATCGGAGATTTGTTCTCGTACTTTTTTACAACAACAACAACAACAACAACAGCAGCAAAAAAGAATCGACATTTGTAATCTATAAGATGTAAACACTTTAAAAATTGTTATAAAAATTGTAGTTGTATAGTTTAATTATAATCTTTTATAAGACTTCAAACAACCAATCTATTATATTCTATCGTTTATTAGATATTTCATATTAATATATATATATTGACATAATATTAATTGCTATAAAACAAGATTGAATAAATCAATTAGCGAATTGATTGAACCAAGTAAAAAAATACAAGTTGATTAAATTTATTGTTTTATCATATTATTATTACATATACTATTGATATATCTGTTTATTACAATTAATATTATCTAATTTATATTTTGTATCCGATAGTTATAAAAACCATTCACGTATTCAAAAGACGAATTTGTTAATACGTTAGAAGCTTACGCGTGATTAAAAAGAAAGTAATCGCAAAGAGAGTTAAAATGCATTGGTGTAAATAAAGCGACGGGTGGTGTTGTGGGTGGGTGTTAGCTGTTCGCCGAAAAGTGAAGTTTCTCGACAGTTTCTCGAGTTTGGTTGTTGGTTGAATAGTTGGCGGATGACTGCTTTTGCGAGATCGTAGAGGAACGTAATTGGATATAATTTTTGCGGGCTTGCTCTAACCGAATTAGGCGGGTGGTGGTACGGTTCAGCGTGTTTGCGTTACTACTGGTTACTACTCGTGTTGCTGTCGCGGAATGGAGTAGTACCAGCGAGTTAAGGGAAGAAGAGTAGAGTAGAGTAGAGTAGAGGGAATGTTGGTACGCGTAGAAAAATGAAAAAAGGGGAGGAAGAGAGATAGATAAACATAACGGGTGGAGAGAACGAAACGGAACGGAACGGAACGGAATGGAACGGAGTATAGAAAGAAAGTGCCAGCGGGTAAAGAACAAGCGCGCGAATTATTAACAGAAATGCCGGGATCTTGTTCCGTCTCTCTCGTTCGGTGAGAGAGAGTGCCCTACGAGTAACACCCGACAAAATAAATCAGCCCTAGGCGATCGCGAAGCAAGAGACCGCCGCCACCAGCCACCACTGCTGAGCAACAGTACTTTTCTATCACCCTTTTCTCTGTTTATTCTTTCCGATTGCGGCCACTTTTTACCCTCGCGTAATCGAAATTTGGTGTTGTATTATCATAGACCGATGATGTTTCCTATTTGTTTTTTCTTAATAGGAGATTATAAAAGGCTGATTAAAGTAAGTATATTAGTTCTTATTTTATATAATGTATATTTATTACGAGAAATAAAACTTGTGTTATGTTTTGTTTGAAAGGATTGATGATACTCGTTATTATTACGTATCTTAACGAAAAGTTAGCGGTTATCTTTTCTAAGTTGCATAACGTTACGAATAAAGCGTTCGAGAAGTTTAGTAAAACGCATTGCTGAAGGGACACATACATATATACACACACACAAGTGATAAAAGTGAAAGGTGGAAAGAAAGATAAGAAAGACAGAAGAAAATGGGGTACTATATATATATAAGTCGGTGGAAACGTTGAAGAGATAGCGGATACGAAATCGAAGCGAGAAAAACGATGAAGTGGAGTAGGGGCAAAGTGGTTTGTTGGTTGTGCGAGCGTTCGCATTAAGATCCCGCTAGTTTATGGAGTGAATTAAATGGCCGTAAAACCGGGCGATTATCCGCCTTTAGGAGATTATTAGCTGCGTTTACTGCCACGAATACAAACGAGCAACAAGAAGCTCGGCACGGTAGTAGGTATATTCAAAGAACACTTTGAAATTAATACCTCTTGCTAGCTCTAACATACATAAGTGTATGCTACATTTCATGGAAGAAGTTAACCAATCAATAAAATTCAACGAAGTAGGTTAATAGTAACGAATTTAACCTTTCGAAGGATAAGAAGAACCAAATGACTGGAGTGGTACTTCGAAATGGTATCGTCGCTTAAATCATTAACAATGGTAACTCGTTGATGGTAATAATAATAGGCATAGTAAAATAGATATACACGAAGAGTTATGCCAGCGTATAACAACATAGCTTTGAATAACGCATTAATGAGGAGTCAATCAAGGAACCCGGAGGACTTCCAATGAAGCACTAAAGCCAACGTGCTTTGGAATGGCATATCGTCGTAGTTGGTAGTACGCTCTCGAGGACGCGGTTACCCCGTTCCAGGACGTTAACATGGAAACGCAACCGCAACGCCAGCTAACGCCGTCGTCGTCGACAACGGGGACGACTACGACGACGACGACGACGACGACGACGATGTTGGCGACAACGACACCGGTATCCTCGTACACTGCAACGGACATTTTAGACCCCCTATAAACGTTTCTCTCCAGTCTCACCCTGCTGCTAGTGCTGCTGCTGCTGCTGCTTCCAACGACATGAGATTAAAACAAATTTAACGTTACGTTATTCGAGAGAGAGAGAGAGAGACGATTTCGAACGATTTACGACAACATTGAATATTTAAATAATATGTACGTATATATATAAAGGGAAGATTCTCTGATGGATCAGAAATTCCTTTCTCAACGATCGGTGGTGAGTTTCTTCCTCTTCCACCTCCCTCCTTCTTCTTACCGCAAATATTTCTCCCTCGTAAAATGATCACAAGAGAAAGAGAGATAGATAGAGGTAGGGGCCGGTTGCATGCATAACTTTCGAGAATTCTCGGTAATGTTCGCCGATAGTCGTTACGACAAACAACGCGAGAACCACCAACGGATAGGGGCTCCATTGTTAGTAACTTTAACGATACGTTCGGATAAATGTGAAAGTTAAACTACTAATTCCTGTCATTGCGGGCTATATTTAACGCGTTACTAATGCCATCGTTTGCTCGTCCCAATCTACCCTCCTGTCCCTTTTTGATTTTATCGAAAGTACGAAGACGTTTCTGTTCTATCTTAAAGGGACGCGATCGTCGTTTAACGGGGAATGTTTTACCCAAGTGGTTTCGCTGAACTTTTCTACTTCAGCATGAGCGATAATATTTGCGTTAGACGACAACGATGAAACTAATTTCTTTCTTCTTTCGAATCGATATCGTGTCGATAAAAAGAAAGATCATAAGTAGGTATATAAATATAATATTATGATTAAACTCGCGATCAGAGATGTGCCAGAGAATGGTACGATTAAAATATAATAATGAAGATATAATCGTAGATAACTCTTTGGCGATTAAAATGAACGACCTTTGACATTTGAATTTCAATATTATTTCATTCGCAATGATAAAACGCGTTAAAGGAATTCCGAATATGTTGTTACGACTTTAATTATCGATCTCTTCGAATTATCTTCCATTTCTCTCTCTCTCTCTCTACTTATCTATCACTATCTCTGTCTTTTATTTTATTTTTTTTTTCTTTCTTTAGGAAGGCGCGCTCGGTCAGCAAAAATTTAATTAAGAGGCACGCACGTTGCGACAACCGTACTCTCTCTCTCTCTCTCTTTACGGCTCACCACCTCCTCGCCCCTTTTTCATTCTCTTTTCATTTGTCACAAGTCCGAGTCCTAGGGGTGCGATCCGTTGATTAAGATCTCCGACGGCATCAGAGTCCGGGAGGAGAAGAACGGCAACCACCACTCACTTCCCAAACCCGACGGACCTGTCCCTGTCCCTGTCCTGTCCCTGTCCTCCGCAATCCTGACCTGACAATTCCGATATGTTAGGATACCAGCTGCCATATACTCGTCACTATTAATCATGCGAGAATAATTACCTGGAGACGTTTCTAATTAGAAAGTTATCGGTACGGATGAGATGACCGTCGTACGAGGATCACTTTGGGTTCTGACAAGACTAAACCCGTCGGGACGTTCTTGGCTTCTATCAAACTGTTCAGCTCAATGAATTTCTCTTAACTCGGACCTATGCTCGACGTGCTGGAGAATTGCTTCGAATAATTGACGGGATTGTGTTTTTGGGTAGAAGCCAAATGCTACTATTGAAATCCTTAGACTCAAAGACTGTCTACGCATTTGTGGATATGATATCAAATAAAAAGTATAAAATAAATGTGTATATATATATTGTCTTATATATTGTCGATCAATTTTCATGGATGCATCGTTCGTACAACGGACAATAAGGACAGGTATATTAAGAGAATCACTAAATGAAACCAAGACGACTATTCAGGGTAATTAGCGAAGCATCTAAATTACGGGAATGGGGTATTGGTACCTTAGCAGATAGGCTATAGAAGAGCCTGCGGGTATCATGCTATTCCTATTAGAACAGGAACGACGGGACGAAATAGAAAGCATGAATAGACGTAACTACGGAAAGATTGAATGATAGAGAACGTAAGTTAACGAAGAGGAGAAGAAGCGGAGAATAAGAGAAAGAGAAAGAGAAAAAGAAACAGAGACGAGGAGGAGGAGGAGGGGATGAGACAGAAAGAGAAATAGTGTTAATAAGAGAAAGGTAAAAGCGGAAGGATGCTCCTAGTTCCTGTGCTCTTTCTACAACCTTCGTATCAATGTGCATTGATTGGACAATGCCTGGCATTTACAGCTGTACTTTTTCTCTCATTCTCTCTCTCTCTCTCTCTTGCTTTCTCTGCCACTTTGTTTCTACCGATTTACTTCGTCTCGTTCTTTTCAAGCATTCCAGGTGGATGCAACCAGCAAAGGCACAACACCAACAGCACCAGTTGTTTTCTATATATCCATTCACAGTAATTCAAATCATTTCGTCAGATAGCTCGGTATTTAAACGCTATAGCTACGAAAGTGTTAGAGAATTAACTTTGAAGAATCGTTAAAAAATCGTAAAAAGAATCGCCCGCTTTACTTTATTTTTTTTTTCTTTTCTTTTCTTTTCTTTTCTTTTTTTTTTCCTTTTAACGTATACGTTGTAGATTTTAGAAGAACGGAAATCGTTCGAGACTAATGGAAAGCGGCTGCCCGTTGAAGAAGAAAATAGCAACACACAATGGAAAGAACGTAAAAAGGGGTATCTGTTGCTTACGCACTTGTATACAATTCCTTTTGTAAGAATCCTTGTAGAAAAGGTCTATAAATTCGTAAAGTGCCAGTGGGAAGGGTGGTAACGGACGAGCCAACTGACCGTGCTCTGCTCTAGGAGAAGGGTGCATCTATCGCAGAAACAACATATAAATTCGTATCGGCGGTATATCAGCTTTTATAGCCTATCGCGCGATAGTTATTTACGTAGGGAATAAAAATACAAGCAATAGTAAAACGCAAAATAAAGAAGGATGGTGTGCGGAGTACCGACGCGTAAGTAGAAAACTCAAAAGGTTGTAGGATTCCGTGATTTTAAATAAGAGGGCTGGTTCTACTATTTCGAAGTAGAGAAAACGAAAGCATAGGATGGGAATTGTTAATGAATTTCTCTTGTAAGGTAATAAAGGGAGAGAGAGAGAGAGAGAGAAAGGGAAAACGCGAAATAGTCTTACAAGCCCTTGGCGCGTACGTACGTACGATTTTGTAGGTAACAACAAATTTATTACGAATAGGTACACCTGATTTATCGTTTTAAGTTCAACAACGCTGGACCGTATATATATACCTACCCTATTTCTGCTTCATAAAAAGAGGAGTGGATAAAAAACCGTTCAATGATAGCGAAATTTATGACGCCCAGCGTATAGAAAGGTTTCATCATTTAGAATAAAGTATAAACTCGAGTATTATACTTATCTCTAGTATCGATACGATTTATTAGAAGAAAAAAAAAAAAAAAGAAAAAAAAAAGAAGAAATATATTATTATTGTTTCTACGTACGGAGATGAAAAGTTCGTCGAAGAGAATGAAAATATCTTTCAATTTTCTACATCTTTACGAAGCTGATTGGCGGTGGAAGAGAGGGAGGTAGAGAGGGGGGAGAAAAAAGGGAAAAAAGTTTAATCTTTAAATGGATTTTAGTACTTTCGTAAAAGTAAAAGATTTTCTTCGACGACGATGCGGGGGGGGGGGAATTGTTGCAAGTTTCGAGTGTGTCCAAAAAGTCGTCAAAACTAATTCCGAAAAAAGCGATGAGGGAACCACCACAAAAATAAATATCACGCTAGAAAGACAGAGAGAGAGAGAGAGTAGACGAAGTCTCGAACTGATTTATACGGTAAGCAAACTCTCTCTCTCTCTCTCTCTATTTCTCTCGTGGCAGACAGTTTTTTATCAATCTAGAATGAAAACTATTCCGCAAATAGACGCATCGAAGTTAGCGGAGGATGAAATTGGCAGCGGAGTGGCTGCTGGCTGCTGCCTGCTCGACGACGAATAGCATCGAGAGGGATACTAGCTTGGACTTGGGGTGGTGGTGGTGATGGTAGTGGTGGTGGTGGTGGGTCGAACGGGAGAAAAAGAATCGTGCCAGTTTAAGCGAGGCAGCTAGGTAGGATAAGATGAGACGACCGGGCTGGGGCCGGCGGGGGTGAGGGGCAAGGGGCGTAAGTTGTTATTTCAGGCTCCGAGACGACGCCGAGGTTCCTAGTTAAGAATTAGCAAAGTAATTAAGAGTCAGGAAATGGAGCAAAATAAGGCGAAGGAGCTTATATCCAGAACTTATACCGAACTTGCTCTGTTAGGAGAAAGAGTCCAACTTACCGTCGACCAGGAGAACGCGCCGGTACAGCTCTTTTCCGTTCGAGAATCCCGACCAACCCTCTTTTTTCCCCCTCTTCTACTTTTACTCCCATCACCATCACCCCCACTACCACCACCATCACCACTACTATACCCCCAACCCTCGATCGCCGACAACCTGACCCTTTCTTCACTTTTAGCGAACTCCTTTCGCCATTTCCTTTCCGTTTCGTTTATTCCGCTCGAATCTTACGACTAGAAACGTAGAAAGTTCCTTTTCAAAAACTCTGACTGGTTAAGACGTCTCGACGAGACGAAAAGCCCGAATAACTGGCCAACGAAATTAATCCATCCTCTTCACTCGTTAATCAAGCATACCTACTACTCGTTCAAATGAACATCCACCTTAACGTTAATATTTTTATCATTTTATTTCTTTCCTTTTTTTTTCTTTCTTTCTTTCTTCTTCTTCTTATTCTATCCTTCCTTTCTCTTTCAATCTGTCAATCTGATTGAACTGACAATTCTGTCTGTTCAATCTGTCTCTACATCGCGAAATTTACGAGATCATTGTAATCGAACGATCTCAAGAAAAACTTGACTATTGACCATAAAAAAGCAAAACAAAAAAGGGTAGGATAAAATTAGTATGATCTTCGATGAACGTGATTACACGTAGTGGAATCTTGAGAGGAGGAGAAGGAGGGGGAGGAGGGTAAAAAAATTGGATAAAGTAAGAAGTAAAAGATAAATAGCGGTAGGATGAGATTAAAGGATAATCATGAAATACACTGGCTGGTCGAGGGTTGGTAACGTCAGGGACATCTGGCAGCATTGTCTCCGGGCCAAGACACGCCTCCCCTTACAAGTTGGCTCATCGTTTATAGACGCTTTTCTTAAGACGAAGGGGCGGATTGCTGAAACTGGTTGCTGGTGGTGGTGGTGGTGGTGGTGGTGGTGGGGGGTGGGTGGTAGTAGCAATTGAGAGACCTCGCGCGATTTAATGGCCATCGGAGGAGGTTCCCTTGCGTCCGACAAGTGAAAGGAGAACGGTAGTGGCCTACTAACCCAAAGTTTATATGACTTTAGCGATATTCGCGAAGAAGGAAAATCGAAACTATTTTTAAATAAGACGTTGCGACGCTGACGCTGACGCTGACGTTGTTGTTGTTGTTGTCGTTGACGGAAGAAAAACCCCCGAGTTATTTCTATTCTCTCGGGAGAATAAAAATATGCGAGCAGAAAGATAACCGTGGAAAAAGGAAGAAAAGATTTCTAACGAAAGTGTGTGTGTGTGTGCGCGCGTGCGTGCGCGTTTCTATCCGTCAGATAGAATTTTATTCATCTCGACGATTTTCATCGCGAGTTACAACGATTGTTTATTTATCGCGACGTTAAGCATAAAAAGAGTTATATATGATTTAAGTGTTAGCTACTGAGTCAACTCGTTGACGAGTCGTAGACAATCGTAAGCGTATTGCTGCTGTGTAGACGAAAGCAGTTTCATTGCCAAAGCAAATAAAAAATTCTGAAAGCCGTGACGACGATTTTTCTTCCTTCCTTCCTTCCTTCCTTCCTCTTCCTTTCGCTACTTTATTTTTTTTATTTTTTATTTTCACGCCCGTTCTAGATTTTCTACCCGCTCATATATATATATAGCTGCCACCCGTTATATAGGAAAATTGGCCACGTCAAGATATCCTAGGCGATATCTTACGACAGATACGATTTTCGGAAGCTGTGCTGGTCTCTAACGGTGGCACGCGTCGACCTCGGTACACCAATAAACCCACCCCCCTACCCCTATCTCTCTCTCTCTCTCTCTCTCTTATATAAACCTCTCACCCTTCTATCTCCTTTAGGATTCTCAAGATGATATGTCGTATTGTCGCTTGTTCCGGGTGCTCTTGAAATTCGGCCAAGTTTGATTGAAATTTGGCATCGTATAGTTCCAGCGCGTTATGATGCTAAAGAATGGCCCCCGTCGTAAAAAGGATTGTTATTGCCAGTCAAACGCGAGAAAGTAGAGCCCTCTGGATTCGTATTTCTCGTTTCAACCGACCGAAAACAGGTATAATCTTTAACATCCAGTGCCAATACTGATTATCCATGAACGATGGCAACCAAAATAAAAAATCAGACCGAGTTAGCGACATTGCCGAAAGAGGAACAAAGAAAGGAAGAGAGAGGGGGTGGGGAGGGGAGGGGCAGGGGGAGAGGGATGTAGGGGTGGAAAGGGGCGCGATGATGGCTTTCGGAATCTGAAATCGAGCTGCTAAGAAATTTGATTACATCGACGAAGCGCGTCGAAAAGGGGCCCAGGGTCGGAAATGAGGGCGCGTCTTCTGATTGGTCGAGCCGAGAGGAAATCGCCTCGAGATTGGTTATTATTACTCCGTTAACGCAGTTACCGTTGCCACCAATCATGCTTTCAATCATCTTCGTTATCGAATCTTTCGTTGGTCGAGACGAAATCGCCCTCCGTCGTCTCCTATGCCATCATTGCGAGACCTCTTTACTCTATTTCTCTCTCTCTCTCTCTCTCTCTATCTGTCTCTCCTCATTTCGTTCTATCTTTCTTCCTCTTATAAACATTCGTATCTCTTCGTCCCTCGTATAGGAATACTAGAGTATACAAGCGTATAAAAGGTTATGGTGACACACCGTAAGGAAAATTTGATAATTTATAAAAAAAATAAATGATAAAGATAAAAAATTGTGTGATCAAATTAACGTAAGGTATTAAAAATATTATAACAATGTCGAAAAAATACAATAGAAAAAAAGATATAATTTCCAGAATGATTTTTGAATTGTAACGAAACATTTCTTGTGATTTAAAGAAAAATTTGCTGAATTAATAAAAAACGATATAACAAGTTTAGATAAGTAGATCGACGATGATGCAATAATAAATAGAAATATGCATATCTCCAAGGGACAAATCGTCGTCGTAATACACCAACACGACGCTGGAGAACGCAGATAAGCAACGAGGTGCTAATCCTCGGACACAATGTGTAAATTAGCGATGGTAGAAGCTGCGTACTGCATTAACGTTCCGAAATGCGAAGAGAACTGTGAGAGGAGAACCGTGGTATACGAAATTGTCGAGGAGAAAGGTACTATTTTGGATGAGTTTAGAGCAACGTAGGTAGAATCAACGTAAACTGTTAGCCGACGTTAAATGTTGGTCTGCTTTCCGACAAATAACGTCATTACGGAATAAATTGTTACTAAATATGCGAACAGTTAAGGGTCACAAGGTTGATCTTAATACATTACAAATAAAAATTATCTACACAATCAATATTACATATTAATTATATATATTATTATTATTATAATAATAATAATAAAAATAAACATATTAAACATTTAGTTTTAACATATTTGTATTTTAATGATATATTAATGATAAGTAATAAAGATTAATTTTTAGTCTATCTTTCTCTGTTCAATTATTTATATATATATTTCTATCATATCTTCATTTGATTCTCCGGTATTATCGTTCTTTGTTGAAATTTGCGTATAATTCTCATTGCCATTATTCTCTTTGATAATTATAATATGTACACACAATATACATATATATATATTTACTTAGGTATTAATAATAAATAGATTGGGATAAATTGAGGGAAGATGATACTCATATATATAACTATGGGCTTTGTTGAACAAACGACTATGACGTTGTGACAAAATCTGTTAAATGAAATTGAATTACAATTAGTTCACTCGCGAATGAACGAAAGCAACAAAGAAGAAACCTATTGTCTATCAAAACAAAGCGTGTACGTACGTACGTATTGCTTCGCGTTGACAGAAAAGAACTCAATGGCAATATGAATGCGATAGGAATGATATCAGACTGTCACTTTTTGCTAAAAAAAAAAAGAAAAAGAGGAAAAAAAAAATAGAAACTTTATTGCCGCGAATCTTCGAGCACGAAGGAAGAGATAACGATTTCAAATAAATTCGAGGGTCCACGTGTTAAAATGAAAAAAGTTCTCTTCTTCTGCCACGAATGTCGACCGAGTTCAGATTAATATCTCCCTTATCATCCAGAGAGACGAACGAAAAGAAAATAACGAGAGACCTACCACCACCACCACCACCACCACCACCAACACCACCATCGCATTCACGTGCCATCGAAGGACTCGAATCGATATTCGACGTTGCGATATTTTTTTTTCTTTTCTTTTTCTTTTTTTTTTTTACATCAAAGTCGCCCCTAAGGAGAAAGCCTGTCAAACGACGATTAATCATGCGGTATCCCGTTATAGGAAGGCTTTGCAATAATAAACGCGCAAAAGTTGAAGTTTAAGTACACGTGGTCCTGAATGACAGGAGCAAGTTTAACGTTTCCTGATAGGATGGGAATCGGTATGACGTGGCGTATCCTTTATACCACGATAATTAGTTTCCGCCGACCTCTTTGTCGACTATCGTATTATAATTATTGGTAAATTTTAATGATTCGATTGCAAAGAGATTTTCTCTACGATATGAGAAATTAATCACGAGAGATCTTCTTTTATCCTTTTGATAAACAAAAATTGATATACTTTATAAATATTGTAAGACGAAAAAGAAAAGGGGGTTTTATAAATTCTCGAACACAAAAATATTCGTGATTGTTCGTTCGATATAATTCGTCTACAAGAATTGTTTTTCTTTTGTTTTGTTTTTGTATTATACTTCAACACGACTATGTTTTCAATTTCAAGTCCACGTATTCTTGATCACGAATTTAACCTACGACCGAACGATGTAAGCTAAAAAGATCTACGTGAAGGTTGCGTTGGGCTAAATAAAATAAAAAATATAAAAAAAATGTAATAGAAGGAACGCATTTATCCTTAGAGAAAGTGAAAAAGATAGAAGAAGAAGAAGAAGAAGAAGAAGATCGGCGTCGTTCGTTGTTGACGACGAGTAAAAAAAAAAAAAATGGAAGAAGACGAAGAAAGATTATTGATGAGCCTCGATAGATAAGACGGAGCCAAGCAAATCACTGCCGGTGTAATTACAAAATGGCTGTTAGAACGAGATGCCGCAGTTATTCCAGCTCGAACCGATCCATCATACTCCATCGCCACGGGGTGGCGCGTTGAGCCGTAAACCCCAGTCACCTTTTTTTCTTCTTTTTTCTCTCTTATTTTTCTTCTTCTTTTTTTCATCGCACTAACCCGCCTGATTTTATTCGCTCGCGCGCTTTAACGCCCCTTCCAGATGATGATCGGGGAGGAAGCTTGGTCGGTTATTCGAAAATCGTCGATGTAATTATCACGAAGTGGCTTCCGATGGTCGGGGTAACGCGTTCGATATGCTTCTTCGATATGCTTAAAGCTGTCTTCAACATATTTTGTCTGTTCATATTTTAGCTAACCTTATCCGATCTTTACGATCGATCGCGAAACCCTTCAAAATTAAATCTCATTGATTTATAACCCCCATTATATTCTTTAGCATAACGATAAAGAAGAAAAGAGCGAGAGAGAAAGAGAGATTTTAAATCAATCTTAATATCAAATTCGTTAGATCGAATCGACTTCTCCGTCTCATCTATTTTCTTTCTACCACCACACCACTACCTCTATATATATCTATCTATTTATTTATCAACGTATCTATCCGAAGAATCAAGCCAGCTGTATTTGAGATATACACAAGGAGGGATTAGAAACCGAGCACTTATCATCACACTCCGTGCCATATTGCGTTTACGTACTAACGGAGGATTTAATTAAGATCTGATCACGTACCCTTTCCTAGAACACCACCCAACCCCCACCTAAAGGCATCCCCCTTTTCTTTCTTCCTTCCTTTTCCTATCCGTTTTTTTATCCTCCGTAGCTAGAAGACGAGGAAAAACGTCAGCTAACTCTTCTCTTCTTATTCTCCTTCTTCTTCTTCTTCTACTTCCTTTTTCTAGAACGACCAATGTCTTCCCACTACTTGTTCGTCGAGGTAACCGTGTGCCAGCCAGCCAGCCCCGCCGACGCTCTGTACAAACGGAGCCCACCGCCACCGATGGCGGTGCAAAGTAAACGGAGTGGCGGGTGACGTGTTATTTACCGCCTTGCTGCAATCTCAGCTCGTCGTCTATCTGGCAGCCTCTCACCACCCCTATCCCTTTAGCCCTCACTCTCCAGAGTCAGCGCCATCACCACAGCTATCTTTCTCTCTCTCTCTTCTATCTTTCTTTTTTCAACCACTTTTCGTTTTCCTTCCCTCCTTCTTCTTCTTCTTCTTCTTCTTCCTCTTCTTCTTCTACTTCTTCTTCTTCTACTTCTACTTCTTCTACTTTTTCTTTTCTTTTATTTTTTCCGTCGGGGTTCATCCACTCTCGAGCTCGTCACGCAGGCGTTGCTTAAAAGTCGCTTCCTCGACGCTTCCTCGACGCTTCCTCGACGTAAACTTTTCCTTTGCTTTCTTCTTCCTACACCCCATCATCTTGGCGACCTTCTACGCTATTCTATCTCTTTTATTCTTTTCCTACATTTACTCCTATCTCTTTTGCTTGTTGTTTTTTTTTTTTTTTTTTATTTTCACCCGCTGTTCTTCCCAACGAGATGGAACGTCGAGATGTTGAAGGTACTTGTACTTCTTCTTTTTTACATACTTCTTCTTTATATATGTATATATATATAAAGAAAGGAAGAAGATGAAAAAACAGGCAGCCTTCAGACTCTTGCAAAAATCTACTGTCCGTTCTACCTGAAAAAAGATGCCTCGCTGGTTTTGATTCTTTTCGTCGAGTTGTTCGAAGAATATGATTTTAATTCTTTTTTTTTCTTTTTTTGTTCTCTATAGAATTTTTAATCAATACACGAATCTCATCGTGTAACTTAAAATATTGTTTCTTTTTTGTATAAAAAAAAAGGTGCAACGAGCAAAGAAATATTTAAACGATAGTCCCATAAAAAGATACAATTTAAAAGTATGCCACTCGCTAGTCTTCTCTCACATCCTATTGGACACTTTCTTCTCTCGATAACGTTGATTATTAAACCATGGGGACTAGATACGAGGCGCGAAAAACATCGCGAACGTCGCGACGCTTTTATGTGTCCCACCGTAGAAGAGAGAGGAGAGGAGAGGAGAGGAGAGGAGTAGTGGCACGGCGATTAGGACATTAGCAATTTTCGAGCTCTACAGTAACGTGGAAAACCATAAAATATGAACTCTCGCTAATGTTTTAATGGTTAGCCAACGCTTACTTTGGAGGACCCTCCGGGTGTGCGACGAGAGAACGTTCGATAAAAACCGGCAGATAAAAGCGGCGTTATTGTTGTCCAACCGTGCGTTAAAGTTCATCGCCTGTACACCGTCGCTTTTCACCGCTGCTGCTGTTGGTTGGTGCTGGTGCTGGTGCTGGTGCTGGTGCTGCCTGCAGCCTGCTGGTCGCTCGTTTTAAACCACTCGGAGGGTAAATTCGTAATTGTCGATCGATTCTCTCTATCTCTTTCCCTCTTTCTTTTTTTCCTTTTTGTTTTTTTCTTCTCTCTCGGTACACGTATTCGCGAGTGTTCGTTTCCTCTTGTCGTTCTCTCTCTCTCTCTCAGTCTATTTTTTTCTCTCTTCCTCTTTTTTACTCTTTTGCGCAAACAGACAGACGGAGGAGCATCGTACGCTAGGCTTTGACAAATTTTAACGGTCGCGAGAACAATTCGTCTCTCTCTCTCTCTCTCTCTCTTTCTTTCTCTCTCTCTGGTATTATTGATAGAGAAATAAAGATACGAGAGAACTGGACAAGAGAAATAAATCGATCGTTTCTTCACGTTCCAACTTCGATTTCTACGGCAATTAAATCTATATTCCTATCTGCGGTGCATGTAAAAGGTCAAAAAGAAGACCAGGTTGGATTGGGGTATATACTAACTGTTTCTCTCTCTCTCTCTTTCTCTTTCTCTACGCTAGATTAACCTTCTATCATTGCGTTCAGATAGAGGACCCCCTGCAGAGTTTCGAAGGATACCGTTAGGCATTCGAAGAGGAGGCAATTATCCTGGTATCGAGCGTAGCTCTTTCGCGATCGATTGCACGCGTCCTCTCGTAGCAAGATTTACAAGCCTTAAATCACGGACGAAGCAGAACAGGCCGGAGAAATGGATTGGTAAGAACGGATAGAGAAAGACAAACAGAGATGGAGAAAGAAAATGTTAAAGGTGGGGAGAGAAAGATTTTCTTCCTTGCAATTTCCTGTCTTATTCCCTTTCAGAGTTTCACTCTTCAAGGCTTCGGATTATATATATATATATATATCTATGTATAAACACAAATACGAATCGATATCTTTGAATGTTTCAGTCCCCCTTAGCCAATGTTACAAATATTCATTCAGAATCTTCCGTATTCTTAACCTTTTTCAACTTGAATAAAACGCAGAGAAGTTTCGAACAGTGCATCGAACGTTTATCACCATCGCTTGTTCCAAGCGAATGCCAGCACTGCTGAACATAAGTCAAAATGATTAACACGCGGGGCGTGCGTGACTGGCTCTCTCTAACCGACCCGAATTTATTCATTTCACCCCCCTCCTCTCCTACTCTTTCGTGCCACCTTCCGCGACCTCTTTACGTTCCACCGAGTACTCGCCAATGAACGTGCCGTTTTCTTCCTTTTCTTCTTCACGTTTACTATCTTTCTCTTCCTCTTTTTCCGAACCTTTTGCCCATAGGCCACCAATCAGCCAACCACAGCAGTTAAGGTCATGAAGTTTAAATTACCACGTGCTCGCTGACTTGACGGGTAATTTTCATTCAAAATTGATCCTTTTACCTATCGAAGATTATTTTCATTCTCGAGGTGACGAACATTCGGCCTATCCCCTTCTGCTTAATAACGCGCGTGACATTCTTTTCAAACAAGATTGCACGGAAACCAGAAGAAGAATGTATGTGCGTCTCTGTGTGTGGTTGGAAAGAAACATAGACAGAAAGTTTTACTAATAGTCGTTTCGAGTCTATCCGAAGCAGTGAAAGATGGGGACAACTTGGAATAAGCTTTACGATACAATTAATCGCATTCTCGGTCTCACTCGATAAATTCTTCTTCGTTCTTCTTCAAGTTGAAATCTAAATAGAATTGAGAAATGTTAAAGTGATCTAATAGAGAAAAAATACAAGCAAAATTTGCGCTAGCATTTTTTTGTACATATATTCGTTACGTATATTATACACAGTATGATGTATGATTCGTTAAACCTTCATCTCTTAAATGAGACCTTATTCATCAAAATCGGTTAAGAATTCTCTCTATCTCTCTCTTTTTAACGTAACTGCTGTATTTTATAATATATTTTTTTTTTACAAGAGTTGAGAACAGTTTTAAAATTTGTTACTATTCTTTATGTCAAATTAAGCAACGTAATTTTTTCTCTTTTTACATTAAACCCAATACATCTCTGTACGTTGCGCACGTATGTGGATATCATTTTCCCTTTTTCGCGAAGCACAACAGGCAATCACGATATTTTCTTGGAAAATAAAATCTTGTTCATAAACCCCCCCTCTCTCCCTTTCTCTCTCTTTTGTGGCTCGGTTCGAACTGGTTATGGAATTTTTTCGTTATCCATTTCGATAACTGTTAACGACGTATCCAGCTGGAACTTTCGCGTTCTATTCGTTTTCACCTTTTACCTAAGTCCAAACACGTTCCAATGAATTTCTGTCTATAGCCATTCTCATATAATAAGGATTTCGAATATCTTCGAGTTGTTTTCTCCCCCCCCCCAATCATCGACAAGAGTTAAATTATACCAATTATTACGAGTGCCTTTATTGCGATGGAAGTTAATCAATTTTACGATTGCATTGTTTTGTTTCTGAAGGATGCCTCGCAATGATTAAAATAGTATAATGATCATAATTATCAAGAAACAGTGTGAATAGTTTAAGATGCACGAGCAAACGAAACAATCAATTTATTTCTTTTAGGAATTATTTGAACGATTAATGCTATCATTATGAATAGGAAAAGTCTCCTTAATTTTAAGTTTTACGATCAGACTTTGCATTGGGAAAACAAGATTTTCTGACTATCGAATTTGAAACGAGTACGATAATCACTTTACGTTTTTATATTATATTATATTGGTGTTATAACGAATAGTGATAATTCAAATAAAATTAGATCAATTAGAAGACAATGCGGGTCCAATAACAGTTAAATTTTAACATTGATTAATAGACATAACAAATCGATGAAATATTGTACATATTAGTTTGAAAATTTTCCAAATGTATTTCGAATTTCGATGAAAGATGCGAAATTACACGAGTTACGCGCTTGTGTAAAATGTAATATATATTAAACGTACAAAATCGTTTAAACGTTAAATGCATCTAATTTACACGCGTATTTAAAACATTCGTAATGATCCCCCAATACGATTGGATAAATAGTAATATTTCGCGTTGTGAGATGAAAAAGAAAAATTCGAGAGTACCATGTGAGGTACAAGCTTGATATTCTATTAAGAATTACTTTTATGGAATGCTCATTTTATAAATTGACCGTTTCATTGGCGCCACACTACGTTGCGAGCCACGACCGTTCGCTGCTCGTTTAGTTTAAAAGGGGAGGGGGAAGTAGGAAAGATAGTGAGAGAAAAACAGGATGGATGGAAAAGGAGGTAAAGGATGTGGATGATGACAAAGAAAGAAAAGAAAAGATAAGAAGAAGAAGAAAAAAAAAGAGATAGAAGTTATAACGGTATAAAAGAGATTGCAAGTGAGGGGGGGAGGGTGGGGGGGAAAAAAAAATCAGCAGAATGAATAAGAGAAGACATGGTATCACGGTGAGCCATCGTAATCACCGGTACTCTTTGCATATCAAACCAGAGTGACCATCCATCCATCCATCCATCCATCCATCCATCCATCCAACCATCCATCCATTCCTCCCTCTAAGTTCATAACGCACGGATAACTCATCGGGTAAATGTACGATCGATATTGCACGTTGTGCGAAAGGGGAATTGCAACTGCTATCTAATAACTCCGCAAATATCGTATCTTAACCACGCTCTTCCTCATACTTTTTCTTTTTTTCTTTTTTTCCCCCATCTCTTATTCCACGCTAAGCCATTTCCCCTTTCCACCCTCCCCCTCCTCTTCTTCCTCCTCTTGCGTGTTTCCACTATTCGTTTCTTTCTTTATGTATCTATTTCTCTTTCTCTTTTTGCCTCCCCCCTCCTCTTGGTGCTTCTGTTCAACGATCAAACGAACACCACCACCATCGTGTTCGATCAACGTGACTGGTGCATAGAGGAGCCCCCTCATAGCCTGACCGACCGACCGTCCACGTAACTCGAAATCGAATCAATCGATAACCAATGAATTGATGAAAACGATGAAGTGACATCGGCCAATGTATCGTCGATGTACTCGAGATATCGATGACATAGGTGCTATATCAGAATCGTTTTCTATCTTTCTCTTACTACGATCAATTCGATGTTTACATATCAAACACGTTGAGTTAGTTGATGTTATCATAAAAATTACAAAAACGAAATGATCGTAGAATATTCATTCTAATCAAATGAGAAATTTGTATTAAAGAGTAGATAATCCTATTGGTCGGTACTTAAAGTGGGTGTACCTACAAATTGTAATAGCTTGGTTGAAACAGAAATGAGAGAGAGAGAGAGAGCACGTATTCGCTTGAATTTCATGGTAAATTCCATAATACTCTCTGAGACTACTACACTTCCGTACGTCGATGAATCTCGTGACGATCATGAAACATGTGACTAGGAAACACGATCACCAATCGCACACGTAACTAATCAGGCGTCGTTCGTGCTGCATGATCGCCGATTGTGAATAGTGCTAATCGTTTGCTAGAATAATGGTCATGTCATCGTATTATTCATGCGGGATAATATCTGACAATAATCACGATCATGCTTTGGGAACTGTATTTGTGGGGTTAATTGTTCTGCTACGATGAATATCTGCGCTAGAGAATGGCTACGCGTTTTAACACCCTAATGACTCTCTCAACGATGACGAACGGAAATTTTCCCCCAACACAGTACGATCTCAATAAGGATTATCTTGTAAAATATTTGCAACGAAAAGGAGGAGGAGGGAGGGAGGGGGGGGGATGAAAATATTGCATTCGAAAATTAATCGTAATATTCGTCGAATATCGCGCGATGATAAGTCTGATAAAGTCAAAAATCGTATTGGAATTTACGATTGGTGATTCTTCGATGGGATTAAAAGATAATACGAGTGCACGAATTAAAGGGAAAAGTTTTCAAATTAATTTCAAGTTATATTACGGACTAATTGTTCATTGTTGTTTTCGCAGAAACCCGTATTCTACGACGAAACTTACGACGTTCAAGTTCATTACTAACAGTCGGTGTATAGTAACCACCTTGCATACGGTTTATCGTCGAACAGAGTTGAGTCCCAATAGGGCCTCAATGATGGTACTACTCTCGAAGCCCCCTCGATCAAGCGCACTACCACCACCACCACCACCACCACCACCACCACCACCCTTCTCACCGCGATCCACCCAACGATTGCTGCTGCCGCCAACACATTTCCCAGTACGCACGTTATGATATTGCTATATTATGCTAATTACGTGGTACCCGCGCATGGTCAATGGTGCATACTAATGGCCATAGACGCACAACGATGTGCCGTTACGATTAATCAAAGCAGCTTTGGTTATGCTAATTCCGTTCAACCTGGTAAACAGGTTCAAGGAGATAGAGCAGGTGAGTATTTCCTCCCCTCTCTTCTCCACTCCAATTCACTCATATCCTATTCCCCATCTCTCTCTCTCTCTCTCCCTTTATGCAAATTTGTAATCAAAAAAACTCGGAAATCGAATTCGCTAATTTCTTTTACTAAACGTACAATTTCGTACGATTTTAAGAAATCCTTCGCCACACTTATAACATCCCGAGATCGAGAGATTTTAAGTAACATCGTTGAAGAATACTTTCTCGAAAAAAGAAAAAAAGAAAAAGAAAAAAAAGATACGATAGTTCGGATGATAAATAATCACTATTCCATTTATCACGGCGTAGGTGAAAACCTTGAGAGACTGAAAACAGGAGTAATGAAAAGAAAAAGGAAAATAAAGAAAAGGGATGACAAAGAACAACTAAGGGTAAGATGGGTGGGGTAGGTGGGCGGGAGGGGGGAGGGGAGAGGGGGAAATATAGAGTAAAGGGACACGCGACATCAGAAAGAAGACAATATAAAAGGAAAATCCATTGAGCGTGCAAAAAAGGGAGCTGAGCGAGGGGGGGTGTCGGTGTGCGTACGCGCGCGCGCGCGAGCGAGCGCGTTCGGTGTGTTATTTGAATTTTTAATTAACGTAATACGATGAGAAGGTTGATAATTAATAAGTTACTCGTCGACGCGAACCTCGAACGTTTTCGAGATTCCACGGCGTACGGTCGCGTAAGCACCGCGTCATTCAGTCATTACAGACTAATTGAAAATGATGATGACAGCGCGCGGTAGAGCCACTCAAGCTGAAACAATGCAAAGCACAGTGCAGTAGCAGCAGCGCGGCGGCGTGTCATCCCTCGGCTTCCAAACCCCCACCCCGGTACTTCTCCCGACGGTTTTCCATCCCCTTCGTGTCGTCAGCGTTTCCTTCTGACACCGACCCTCCTCTCTCTCGCGTCGCCACACTCTTCCTCATCCCCCCCCCCCACCTATCTCTCTCTTTTCCAAACGAGCGTCCCCTTTTGTTAAGAGGATCATGTACGTGTATAGTTTATACAAAGAAAGGACTAACGACACATTGACGAACATAAAACAGCAGCAACTAACAATAAGCATGCCGCTGTGAGCCACTCGGCCGAATTACACGTCGTACTGACGAAGAGAGAGAGAGAGGGAGAGAGTGAGTGAGAGAGAACGAACGAACGTGCGATCTTAATTTTCCTTCCTGTTCTTGCTCGTTTGAAACGCAACACTCGTCACAATTTCTCCCATCTACTATCTATCTATCTATCTATTTACCTAGCGACACTACAAGTGCTACTTGCTGCTGCTCTACTATAATAATTTTAAACAATGACGTTTTCTGTTCTTTACGTTGTCCTTGTGACTCGAGACGTGTTTCAACCTGATTAGAAATTTGTTCATCGTCGATCTCGTGTCTCATTTAAGTTATTTCACGATTTCCTTCCAACTATAGAGGGGGTTGATTTTCGATTAAAGCAAAAATGTAGAGAAAGAATAATCGAACATCAACTCGATAACTATGATAACAAAATTAGAAAATCTAGAAGTATCCAATGACAATAACACATTTCTATCATTCAAGATAAGAATGAAATTAACTATAAATATCATTGGATTATAGATATTTTCGAATAGTATTCGCATAGTGCGTAGTAGTTGGAGTAAATTCACGATAGGAAGCCTCGATCGATGGTACCCCCTCTCCTTCTCTCACTCTCTCTCTCTCTCTCTCTCTCCATGCTATTCCAGGGGTTTCACCGAGCAGCGGGATAGGCGGTAGTACTATATACTCCCCAGCATGGTTGGACATAATCGCGTTTACAGCCCTTAGTTGGAGTGGAGGTTCGCGAAATAGGGCGGTAAATATTTGAAACGACCCGTCATTAGGCATTAGCTAAACTCCGTCGGTGAGCCGCTCTTAAGCTTCCGGTCTGAAGGAGGAAATCCCAGCCTCGCGTACGAACGTCGTACATCCTGGAGCAAACGGGCCACGCTCGTCGAAGGGGTCACTCTCTTCTCTTTCTCCTACCACATTCTCCAACAAACACTACTACCGATACTCTTACTACTACTACTATTACTAATACACCAACGTGATCACCATCGGGTGGTGGTGGTGGTACCGGTACGAACGATATAACGACGGCCATTTAAAGGAGTTAGCTGCGAAAGAGAAGTAGTCAAAGTAATTCTCTCACGAAACAATTCAACTACGACGAGAGAATTTATCTTTCACGGTAGTTGCTCAACGAAATCCTAACGGGATTGCAATTCAAAGAGATAACGCTGTGCTACGTTCGCTCGCGATAGACTACTACTCGATTCCTATCGTGAAAATGTTGCTAGACCACCGTCATCGGATGACGACGATGATCCTAATTCACCGTTCCGTTTTTCTCTCATTCTATTCTTAGTTAAATATGAGTATTTGTTTAAATTAAATTATATATCCAATAGCGTCCATAGCTTCCCGATCTTCTTGAAATTTGTATCAAAAGAAAATGAAACCTTGTGGTGGATGCTGCGAAAGTTCCATAAGAGTGTTAGAAAGAAATCGGCAAAAATACAAGAGACGGGAAATAGATCAAGAATGAACGAGCTTTAGAAGAAGGTAGAAAACGCAAGAGAGAGAGAGAGAGAGAGAGAGAGAGAGGGGAAGTGATTGGGAAGTGGGAGGGGAAGGAAGGTTAGACAGTTCTTTTACTGTCAATAACACTCCCCTGAGGCGTGATAGATTGGCCCACCCTCATCATCCAGACGCCATTTATCTACTTTTTGTTCCACACTTTCGTTTTGTGGACATCGTGGCGGTCCGCCAGGAATGTTTACAGAAAATAAGAGAGAGAAAGAACGATAGAAAGAAAAAGAAAAAAATAGAAGAAAAAGAGGAGGGAAAGGGGGAAGCAGAACGTTTCAGAAGATGCTCTCTTCTCGGTCCTTCTTACTTCGCATCGATGAAATCTCTGGACTGAGAGTCCCATAGCTCTGACAGGATCTAAGCTAGGATTAAGGACTCCTATCTCCAACGTTACCCGGAAGAAAAGACCATCGAGTACGTAATTGGAGGTATTCATCGTAACGCGAGAATATAGACGAACACACATTCTTCCTTTTCCTACTTTCTTTATCGATCATTAATTAAAAAGTTATATCTCTCTCGAGAGAGAGAGAAAAAAAAAAGAATAAAAAACCAAAAGATTGAATCTCTAGTTCGATCAAAAAAATTACTCTTTTCTAACGGAACGAAAGATATCGTTTAAAGTTAAAGATGTGGTGGTATCAATTTTGTATAAGATTTTGAAAGCGTACTAAAAGGATTGAATAAACAATTTAATGAAAAATGTTAGAAAAAAAAGAAAATATAAACCGAGATCTATTATGTATCTATATAACTTCGTTCTTTTGATCAAACCATATTTATGGATATTGCAAATGTGCATACGTATGTATGTCGTACGTTTTACGTACGAAGTACTGTTATTGTTTCAAATAAAGACATTTTAAATTTTAACTATCTGTGACCTAATTTTTGTTAACAGCTATTGCATCGATGCACTCATTCAGAGCAATTGCACTTTTGTTAAAAATGTATTAAACCCGAGTTGCTAGCATTGTATAATAATAATATAATACATAATAAACAGACTATTGTTAAAATAACCCTGAATGGTTGGACTTGAATCAGCGTGTAATAGCGCAGGTGTTTCGTATTCCGTACACAACCAATGCGAATGCGTAGCGATCCTACAGAGTGAAGATCGCCAATTGAAAAAGTTTCCAAGACTTTTCTTGAAAGCAGCTGGATTACCGGCAGGTAGGATAGATAGATAGATAGATATCTCGAAACATCAAGACCATCGACTTCTATAGGATAAGAAAAGCTAGCTAGCTAGCTAGCTAGCTGGCTTCACGAGTCTTCTTCGATAGCAACCTAGCTAAAGGAGGAGTAAGAAAGAAGGGTTTACCTGAAAAGGAAATCGAAGCGTATCCCGGAGCACCCTTTCCACCTGACCTCCGCAATTATATTTAATTAGAAATGACTGGTTGGGTCAGTTCGAGCATCGCTGCTTCCTCCATCTTTCTCTACGAGCTTCTCTCTGATTCGTCGTCGTCTGAGACCTTCGCTATTCGTACCATTTCTTTATCTCCTCCTCCTCCTCCTCCTTCTCATCCCTCTATTCCATCAGTGATTTTATTTCGCATCGGATTAATAAAACTTAACGATCCGAACCCACAAAAGTGGTGCTGTATCGCTGCTAACTAATTATTTTTATTTTTTATTCCCCACGCGATCCTCTTATCCTTTCCTTTTGATCTTTTTAACAATTTTTTCTCATAATTTGTTCTTTATTTTCATAATAGATATTTCTGATTGTTATCAACGTTTTTTTTATATCAAGTTAAAATCATTTTTGTGGTATATCGTATATTCCATGTTTTACTTCGAAGTATGTATTCGTAAACATTATATAAAAATTAATAACAATGTTTATACTTTTGATTTCTTTTCAAATCTGTCTAATGATATTTTTAATCAACAACTTATTCTATATCTTATATAACTACAATATACTTCTATTAATTAAAAAAAAAAAAAAAAGAATAGTGTTAAAGTTAAGAAAGAAGATTTTCTAGAACTAGTGACGATTATTTAAGATTATCTATCAAAACGGAGTTTCTTAATAGTCGTATTAACAGTTTCCGATTGAAAAGCACAACGTAATTCTCGAGACCGGAGTAAATTCTTTTGAAAGACCTTCGATCTCCTCTTCGAAGTTAAAAGCTTCGGTAGTTTCGATGTGCCAGTGAGCAGTAATCTCAAAGATAATAGTAGGTACCTAGAGTCGTATTGTGTACGTCCTAGCTCGTTCGAAAGCAAGAACAATGGACCAGCTCTGGTTAATGACCAATCTCTCGAAGGCAAGCGAAATTTCGACGGCGAATAGCGTGAAAGAGAGAGAGAGAGAGAGAGAGAGTTGGAGGAAGTGGGTTGAGGTGGGGTGGTGGTAGGGAATGGGAGGATGGATCTATCGAGTCGAGTTGCAGCGAACTTATCAACGATCGGCTGATCAAAGTTTCGAAAATGATGGAGTCTTTGAAGTTGGAGGGAATGAGTCGCTCTAGAAGAACCAATCCTTCTCAATAAAGATTACATATATATATATATACACTTGAGAAGCATTGCAATAACATAATTCTAATTAAGTTTCATGAATGTCTTGTCTGTGTCAAAATTGTTTTATTCATAAAACAAATAATAGTTGAGAGTTTAATTTGAAATATTTAGATCGAAGTAAGAAAAAGCAATTTCGATGAGATCTAATAGAACAAATTACTCGGGGAAAGCATTACTATAAAATAATAGGACGATGCATCTTCGGATACATACTAATATTTTTTATCGATGACAGAGATAAAATGGGTAGTGGGTGGATATACGGTTAAGCGTTTAATCTTGAAAGTTGTTAGTTCGAGCCAAGATCAGACTGTGGCCCGAGTAAAGGGGCTGCTTTCGGACCAATTACATCGAGGTTATCGTTGCGAGAGCTTCGACAGAAGGATCCATGAGTCAGGGAAGTTCCACGTACTTCGTGCCGAATGGATCTTTCGGACGGAGATTGTGTCGGTCCATTGTGTTGGAATGTCTCGAATGAAACTGGACAGTAGCAAAACTATGGGAATAGGAATTTAATTCGAATACCAGCCGTCGACCTAATTTGCCGTACGGAACTTTACTCAAATTCAAAGTGCACATCGGTTAGCGATTAACGTTGTGTAAACCCTCGGCCACATAATCGTAACGATTAATTATACGTGCCGGACAAAGACATTCTTCGACTTAGAAATTGATCGAGAGAGAGAGAGAGAGATAAGTTACAACTAAGTAAACGACGATTGAATTAGTTAATTCTCCATTGTAGAACGTCTTCTCAAAAATAAAAGTATAATACAATACGTAATATTATCCATATATTTTTTTCCTTCCATTTGGAATGCATTTTAATGTGCGAAAAATTTCATTTATCTTTCTTCTACATAACGTATTTAAATATTAGAAAAAGATGTCCGAAAAGTAGCTCTCTTTTAATCCCAATTCGGAAAAACTTTCAATTCGCTTTTCAGTATGCACACGATCAACAAGCTGAAAATAAGAAAAAGAAAAAGAAAGGTAGACAGAAAAAGAGAGAGAGAGAGAGAAAGAGATAAAGAAACTAAACAGAAAGGTACTCTCAGGGAGCCCCAAAATCACCGTCTTATTGGTTCATCGGAATTACTGTGCTCTTGCTCGGCTGGTCGCTCACATACACTACGGAATCGCGTGTTGTAATGTCGATTTTGGTAGAATAGAAGCAGGTCTCCGTGCCAGTCGTTGTTCCTGGAACCGTTTCCAGTTCCTCCCAGGCCATTGGGTATTCATGAAGCCCCCGAAATTGAGAGACACAACGAAGCGTTACCGGGATGGCCGACCTATCGATTGTCTAGCAGTTACTTCAACGAATACGACGCTCGTTTATTTATCCTCTTTCCTTACTCTCCTTTATTTTATTTCCTTTGATTTCTACCAGAACCGAATAACAAATAAATCTTCGCTGAAGGAATTTTCAATTGGGATTTTTTTCCTCTAATCGAATTATTTAAACGTTTCTTTAACTAATTATTAACATAAACGTTTCTACCGCACCACATTGCGCACATTGTTCGTTAGTAGAATAAATATATGTTTATTTAATGCACGTAGTTATAATTGATGCGATATATTTGATCGTGATTGATTGTCAAATTCTTTGATTGGTTTTCAAATATGCAATATAGGTATTATCACAGTTGTCGATTATCGGGAGAATTTAAACAGCATCAATCAAACAACGTACCTATATATCTACGTATTTATAAAGATCCCCGTTGTTACATATTCGCGTTTCAGAAACAGTCAAATATTAGAGGAAAACTAATGCGAATTTTATAGTTTCGGTAAACGTTCTATTATCTACCGATATCAACGGTAACCGTTATTTCAGATATCATTACTTTTCGTGTAACGGAGCCATTTAAAATACGACGTTGTTTAAAATATCGATGGACCTAGTTAACAAAAAGCTGGTATAAGTTCGGAAAACATATTTATTGTCGGTTAATCCTGTTTCATGTATAACATTTATGAATAATTTAATTGACGTGAAGGACAAACATTGAAACATGAAGGAAAAATCTATTCTGAGAAGTGACAAAGGTGAAAAGTCGTAGCATTTGTGCGAACTTCGTATCGATAAGGAAATAAATACGGGGGGGAAAAAAAAGTAAACGTCAATTGAGATAAAATATTTTTAACGGTTATCGCAATGAAAATATTCTCATACGACCATTATGTTTTTTATGAATAGTCTCGGCAGTGTTACACTTAATAAAGAAAAGTTATGAAAAATCGTATACTTCGCGTATGAGATTTTCACTTACGCTGCAAATTAAAAAATCTGACCAAAGTACGTAGGTTTCCTTTTTTTGTTTTTAATTTAGCTAAAACTTCGCGTACGAAGAAGATTTTCCAGGTCACTGATTACGAATAAAAAAGCAAAAAGATTATAAAAAAAAACAAACTAACGAATACATGGCAACGAATATAATATATGTAATTAAATAAATTTCATTCGTTCTCGATAAATATTTGAAATATATATTATTTTCGTAATTTTAATTATAGACGAATTTATAAATCCGAATTCGTAAGAAAACTTTTAACGAATCTTCGATTAACATTAATAAAATCAATTAAAAAAAAATAAAAAAAAAAATCGATCATTTATTTATAATACGCTTGCAATTAATCGACACACGCGTATATTTGCGTGCAAATTATCGGCAACGATATCGTATCTCATCCGTGTAACCCCAAGTGACGTTTTGTCCTCCATATTTGATTAGGAAAATCATCTCTGTAACGAAGTGGCCCTTTGGCAAACGATGCCCCACTCGAGGTTTTAGCCAGACTGTTATGTAAATTTGGATATTATTACGATTAATAATTTTTCAATATTAATTATCAAGGATGTTTCGAGTCAGGGTTTTGCAGAGATGCTACTAAGCGTAAACCGCACGGCTTATGATTGATGGACTTTCATTATGAGCCGTGATAGAAAATTAATCGTCCCCTTTCCCCCTTCCCCCTTGCTCTTCTTTTTCACCGACCCCCACTACCGATACTTTTGGAATAATCATATTTTCTGGCCGGTGCATTTCATGGATTGGATCTGCGAATAGAAGAACGAATGCGTGATTTTCAGATTCACATGACAACGCGCGTTAAAATACCGGTTGTTCAATCTCTCTCTCTCTCTCTCTTTCTCTTTTTCTCTCTCTCACATACACTCGCTCTCTATTCGACAATTCAACGCAGCTGACGATATTTCTTTGCTCATTTAACGTTCATTATTCACAGAATATTGCACAAAGCTAAGCCGTATTATTTATTTTTCGCGTTGAAATAACAAACACGTTCGGCTTGGATTTCGATTTTTCGACGTAATTAAAATGTGGAAAAAATTTAAAGAAGAAGAAACACAAGCGAGCACAATAGTAACGCACGCGTATCTTTGTGTGTGTGTGTGTTGTATAAATTGCACGGTGGAAACTCGAACCAAACAATAAGAGAATATATCATCTGTCAATAAATATCTATAATATTTAACGAACACGAATACAGGCAACAACTTCGATATCGTTATATATTACTAGGGTTTTCCTGAAATGAGAAACCAATAATTTAAAATATTAAAAATCAAATTAATGGTTAATTTGAGAAATTTACTGTATTAATACTATTGTTGGAATAAAATTCATCTGTATACATGTGGTGTATTATAACGCGTAAGAGACTATTCCTTTTATCTTTCCTTTCGAAAGGAAGGAGAATTAAATTTCCATGCAATTGTTTCTATGCTTTTTAACGCGATAATATTTTGACGTAACGTTCATTAAAATCGCATTAACATAAAAGAGAAAAATCGGATATTCGCGTAGCTCGAATTTGCGCGTTCGGTGTTAATTTGAATAAATGTCGTTTTATATTTTCGTGAACATTCGTAAAATATCGGCCTAATGGATTTATCAAGAAAGAAAAGCAAAGTAATGATTCATAAATTGAATACGTATCGACGGTGGGTGGGGGATGATAGCCGGCAACGTTAAGGGCAATGATATGACGTGACAATAATTTGCACGAATTCGAGCGACAGGTGAGAGAACGATCAACGAATCGCACGAATCGTTTGAAATTCGATGAAAGGGCTCGCGCGCGCCTCAATGAAAAAGGGAAATTCGTAAAAGCCCCCAAAACCGTAATAGCTGGCAAAAGAGAATAATTGGTCCGAAGCAGATGTCTTGTTAAAACAAACACTATTATCGATCCTTCGCGTGAAAAAGGCAACACTTGTTGTATTGCAAATAAAAACATACATATACCTATATATATATATACTCTTATTCGTCATCTTTATTTCACCCCTCCTAGAACCTGTTGAATACGACAAATTCAAATCGGATAAACGGGGTATCCTCTCCTCGATTCGAACGAAATCGCGTTAGAGCACAGCTATGAAAAATAAAACCCATAAATAATATCTTAATATCGATTTATCGACGTAAGAGCAACGAAACTCTTTATACGAACTGTCCGTTCAAAACCAAAATAGTAGAGTAGTAAGAAATCTGGAAAACCGGAAAAATCGAACCAAATAGATCCAAAACTTCCATTGCCAGGGTGTCCCCGTGCCATTAACGAGCCGCGACCTCGTTCCATTTCCATGTCTATTTCTTTTTTTTTTTTCCTTCTATTTTTCTTTCCCGTTGGCGATCGTACAAGGGACTAGTCACGAAATATTCCCGATATTCTAGTCGAAAATTTGGTTCGGAGGGTGATACGTCGAAGCCCCTGGAGGTTGGCTGTCCATCGTGTCACGGGTTCTGCGACGGCGAGAGGAGGGGGACAGGTTGGTGGCGAGAAATGTGGTGGTGAGTACGGAGAGGGTGTAGTTGCCGAGCAAGGAAGGAAGATAGGGTAGAAGAGAGAGAGAAAGAGAGAGAAAGAGGGAGGAAGGGTGGGAGAAAGAGAGAGAGAGAGAGACAGACAGAGAGACAGGCGATGGTCGTCGACGGTAGACGTTGAGAGGGGTCGCAGGACTTTGGGGGACACGAGAGCATTTAAGCGTAAATGGTTTTTGTAACTGGGAGAGCGTAAAATTGCCTAACCGCCCCATGCACCTCCTGGCGCTTTTGGACGAACTCATCCGCAGCATGGACTCCACCCCTCCCCCCTACCATCTCTCTCACCCTACCTAGCTACCTACCACCACCCCACTTCTCCGTTCGTCTACCCCCGTCCCGTCCCATAACCGAGTGTCGACCGGCCGATTTCTGCCGAACTATTTTGCCGCTGTGGTCGTATGCGCGGTGGGCAGATTGGCCCGTATTTTCTCGCTCGTAAAAGCGACCGAGCGAAGGGGGTAGGCGAGTGGGTGGTGCTGCTGGTAGTGGTAGTGGTGTGGGTGTATGTGTCGTTTTCTCTTCGCTAACCGGCGATGAATGAAATTCGAAAAACGGCTGGCGTGACAGGTTACGCGCGCGCGCGCGCGCGTTTACCCAATACACCTAGCAACGTGAACTATCCAATTTATTAGTCCTCTTTTGGGCTGGTTGCATAGGTGGTAGGCAGGTGGGTAGATAGGTAGGTAGGTAGGTATGGCGTAGTAAAGAGACAAACGATACTGTTTGTTGCGTTCGTCAGAGTTCTTATCTCTCGTTACGATCAATTTCTCCCTATTGTTTTTTCAGCTCGCCGTGTTCAATATCGCAATAAATAATGAAACGAACGGAAAGAGCAGTTAACGAATGTGCTGGAACGGGACTTGCGCGAAGTCACGTCGAGAGAGAAGCGATTAAATGGGAAATAAAGGAACACTGGTAATATAAAGAGGTTCTCATCGTTTAAATGATTCTAGCATTAGCCCCGTTAACCCAATATCCCGGGCATTATGAAGATGAGAGAAAAAGATAGAAGAAACGGGAAAGAGAAAAGGTAGAAGCTTCGAATCATCCCCTACTTCCTTCAGGGGGCCTCTCGTAGACACTAAACGCGGTATTAGGTAAATTTCGATTTCGATCGTAGTACCGTACGGTATATAGGATTACGAAAGACGCCATTTCGCGAGAGCCAAAAGGAGCAGGAGGGGGGGGGAAGGTGAAGGCAGATCGGCGAGTAGTACCCACGGATTGCGTCCTCGCTCTCGTTTCCATTTGCTTCTTCTCTCTTCTCCTCTCTTCTCTTTTCTCTCAGTAGCAGTTTCCAGTTGCCTCTTTGTCTACCTCTTTCTTTTCTTTTTCCACTCTTTCTCCTCTATCTTTCTATCTCTCTCTCTCTTACTTTCTCAGGATAATCCGACCGATTACGTTATGCTTAAATATTTATCGGGCTGCATTAGGGAAACATGAGCCCTCTCTATGCATGGGAGCGCAGCACGTGGGATCGCCATCCTTTTCGCACAGCCTTCCAACGTCTCTTCTGGTATAGGGCTGAAATGGAGAGGGGGGAGAGGGAGAGGGTGAGGGAGAAGAGAGGAGGAAAGCACAGGCCTTGCCACTACACCGCTCGAGACTATGTCCTACCCCTCTCATAACCCTCTTTAGTCACCGTCGATGTTACACTACTACTACACGGTTAACAGGGTGATGTGTGTGTGTGTGTGTGTGCGCGCACTGGCGCACAAAGCATTGCTACACGTACACGAAGATGTATTTCAGGTATTGTAGAGTACGGTCTGCTCACACAGACAGACAGACAGGACAGCAGACACACACACACACACACACACGCAAACACAAGTACCGCGAACCGGAAACTAAATTCTCGCCAACGAGCCCACCGAGCATGCTCCCAATTACGGCATGCTCGCGTTACGAAATTGAACGACCGCGCCATTTTCCGACTTCCACCATCACAATTGCCCGACGTTACGAAAGTACAGGAAAAAAAAAAGGAAAAAAAGGGAAAAAATAAAGAGACGGTAACGAGGATAAGAAAGAATAGTATTCGAGATTTTATAGGACGGTATGTGTGTTCTCCTTCGAGGCTTTTTTGAGTGAACTTCCTACCTGCCTGCCTGCCTACGATCGAAACTATCTCTTACGTTTAAATTTGATACATGGTTTTTCTCATTTTTTTTCTTTCTTTAATTTTCTAAGTCACACCAGTTAAATCTTTTTTAATAATTCTAACAAACTAAATAAAATTTCTATACAATTGAATTAGATCAATATATTTTTGTATCTTCAATACATACATACATTATTACAAATTTGAAAATACGAACAATACAGATCGTTCTAGATATTATTATACAAATATTATTGATCCTTTCAAAAATCCTAATCGCGAATTCGAATAAATTACTATAAGAATAATCTTCTATGCTTATAGAAAAAGAGAGATCCGAAGAAGAGGAAAGAAGATAAGATCCGATTTAATATCATCTATCCTTAAGGATCTTGCAAGAATTCACGATATTAGAGGGACCGAGAAGAGGGGAAATGGGTATAAAGTTCGTACAATGTGAAATGAAATGGCCCAGCAACGGGAGAGGATGATATTTAAACGCTCAGCTGCCGCTTAAGGTCGAAAGAGAGACTACTACTGCAAGCAAGCAAGCAAGCAAGCAAGCAAGCAAGCAGGCTTGTTCTAAATGCGGTTACGATAATTTCACCTAGGAGGCAAGACAAGTGGCGGACGTGAGAGAGATAGAACGTTTCTCTCTCGTTGGTAACGCGAGTCGGTTCCTAAGGTAAAAAGAGAAAGAAAGAGAAAAATAAAAGGGAGGGAGAGAGAGAGAGAGAGTTCTGACTTATCGCCCATCGTAAAGGAGGAACACGGAGAACGGGTGCGGCACAAATTCGGGACACAAAGCGGCGCCCATTTCTCTAGGGCCTTTCTTGCTACTTCCACCACCATCACATCACCACCACCACCAAACACCCATCCACCCCTTTCCGACACCGCTCGTTGCTTTGACTTGCTTCAGTAAGAAAAAAGGGGAATAGGTAAGAAAGAAAGAAAGAAAGAAAGAGGAAAAAGGGAAGGTTGGCTCTCTCGAGTGTCGGCTTCACAGAAGATTTTCATAGGCACGAGAAGACGAGGGGTTCGGGGTGGGGGGTGGGGAGGGGAGTTCAGTTGCGCGACGAAGAAGACGGTTGTTGCACTCTTCTTCTTCTTCTTCTTCTTCTTCTTCTTCTTCTTCTTCTGTGTATCGCGTATTGCACAGAGAAGAAAGCAACCTACCGAAAAAAGAAACGAACGCGGAATAACCTGCTTGCTCTAACAGTGATGTGAGAAAGAGAAAAGGGAGATATAAAAGGGAAAGATATAAAAGAAAGGGCATAGAAAGAGTAAGAGAAAGAAAGAGAGAGAGAGAGAGAGTGAGTGAACACAAGGACCGTACTTTGACCGTAAGTATTCATGAACGCAGGCTGCCTTTTGGATTAGCATGTGAAAGAACGTTTTGCCCGTCGTTTTCCGTCCTGTATTTCGCCACTCTTTCTCTTTCTCTCCCTCTCTCTCTCTCTTACTCTCTTTTTCCCTCTCATCTTTTCTCGCGAGTCCACTCCCTAACCTGGGCTTCTCGTATTTTTCGTAGGGCCTCTCGACAAAAGGGCCGTGCTATTATCGGTGACCTCGTGGGTCCTGTATACCACTCGAAACTTTACGTTTCGCGTGACGCTAATCGAATAGTCTATTTTCCGTTTCGAGATAAACGATGCTGGCACAATTTTCGTAGAAGTTTTATTTTTTCTAACGAACGACGAGATCTTATTTTGCGAAATTTCTTAGCCAAAATAAATTCGCTACAGCGTGTATACCGATAGAGATAAAAAGATATTTTCTCTTTTTTTTAAATATATCTATCTTTCATGAGAAATTACGAATGCTCGTTTAATCGTTCTAGATCGCGACTTATTTCGAAACGAAGCCACACACGTATATACAAACAGAGATACAGCTATAATATATATCTGCATGACATACGCATTGAAGATTTCATTCTTCTCAAGGGGGAAGTTCGGGGGGAAGGAGGAGGAGAAGGAATAGGGAAAAAAAATGTCGCCAAAGTTTTCGGCATTGAAAAAGTGTGGCCCCCGGAGTTTCTGAAAAATTCAATTATAGTTTTGCATTTCTATGGGTAGAAAGAAAGAGAGAAAATGGAATCGTATCGGAGGGAGACTAGTCGCGGAGGAAAGAAAGGAAAGAAGTCACAGAGAGAGAGAGAGAGAGAGAGAGAGAGAAAACCGGGCAAGCATCCGTACGGCTTCGTCAACCGGATCGTGAAATGTGACGAATGGATGGATGGACGGAGAGAAAAAGGAAAATAGAGATAGAAAATGAGAAGAAGAGAGCAAAAGGGGAAGAGAAAGAAAGAGAGAGGGAGAGAGAGTGAGAGAGAGAGAGACGACATTCACGTTGACGCCTATGAGCTCCATCGGAGTTTTAATCACATTACTCGGCTCCGACGGGCGAACGTGTCACTAAGCTTTTGCTTCGACCTAATCGAATGAGAGAGGTCTTACTACCATGTGTCCCTTTCCCTATGCTTCTTACCAGTCAGGACTGAGGATATATAACTGACACTGATACGTCTGCGTCTTGCACGGTCTTCGACGTACTGTGAATCCATGCGTATAGCGGCGCGCGTGCGAACCGAAAATAGGGTGTCCTTTGAGGATATTCATGAGAGGATTACCATGTGAAACGCCTAGCCGAAGCTTCTTCTCTTTTCATTCCCTCCTGTCGTCTCTCCTCTTTTCCACTCACTCGACTATACCTCTGTCTTTCTCTCTCTCTCTTTCTATCTCTTTTACTCTCTCTCTCTCTCTTCCTCTATTTCTCTCCTTTATCCGACGATTCGAGATCCTTCTCCTCTCCTATTTCAGGAAAGTGTCGAGCGAACTTAACTTCCTCGGTTACCGAAACAATTTAAAGCTCTCCGCAACGTCGTAGTCATTCTCGTCCCTGTCTTCTTCTTCTTCTTATTCTTTCAGCAAGTAGAGAGAAATGCACTCACTCGTCTTTTGAACATTCGGTTGAAAGCTTTCAACGATCGGCTCGATAAATCGCTAAGTATTTATACCGCAGGAAACGGCGGCAGAGCTTTTTCTCGCGAGCCGATGTTCTCTTTATCCTTTTCAAGAGAATTTTCTAAGAGGGAAAACGATAGGAAGGAAGGAAGGAAGGAAGGAGAAAAAAGAGAGGAAGAAGACCCCTTACCGTCTCTACTATCTCTTCTTATTCTCTTCTTCCTCCTCCTCCTCCTCCTCCTCCTCTTCTTCGTCTTCCCTTTTCGCCTTCTGTTGCTTCAATAATCTCGAAGGGAACCAGAAACGTCTACGTTGCGATGTAAGAATGAAAGAAAAAAATCATATTTCCGAATAATAGAAGGATGGCTAACAATCTTCTCACGACGACATAAATAAAATCATTTGAAAAAGTTTTGAATAATATCCAATAGTCATTGGCGACGAACGAAAACGATACTCGAACACGTGAGTATCATCTACGACTTCATCGTCGCAGTTCAGATTTCCTAAGGAGAGAAAATCAATTTCTTTCGACGAATTTGAAAAAAAAGAAAAATCCCCCAAAAATAATCTAAGCGATTTCGTTAATAAATTATTAGTAATAATCGTTTGGATTTCGATATTACGAAACCGTAATAAGAATCCTCGATAACGAGGTACCTTTCAAGGATATTTCGCGTGCAGTAACCTCTCTCGCTATCAAAATGCCAGTCGAGTTTTGCGAATGGGGAAAGTCCTTATTAATATGCATTAGATAGTTCTAGCCGACTGAATCTCTCTCTCTCTCTCTCTCTCTCTCTCATTGTCCGCACGCTTTGCCGTCCGATCGGCGGCCTCTTTTACTCTCTCTCTCTCTCTCTTTCTTTCCCATTACGATCTCTAATTCTGCCGTTTCTACATGGCCCAAATACTCGGATACTCGCGCAAATTCTCGTCGAGCGAAAAAAGAAGAAGAAAAAGAAAAAGAAGAAAAAGAGGAAGAAAGCACGTTGGGGGATCATATTGCTCGAGCAAAAAACACGGAAGTAGGCTGCCGGAAGATTTACTATCTTTATTTCTCAGTTGAAAGGTGCGGCTTCTTACCAGGCTCGTTCGTTTTCTCTTCGAAATATCTAAAATTGTGCTCGATGATAACAGAAACGAGTATAATTCTACTAAGTATATCTGAGAGGATGAGTTAGGAAAAAGAAAAAAAAAAAAAAGAAGGAAAAAAAGAGAAGAAGTAAGGATGATAAAAGGAAAGAATATAATACGTGCGCCGATGAAAATTGGAGATCGAGAGAAGTAGAAGAGGATTACCAGCATGTAACGTCGTAAGGTTCGATCTCCAAAAAGGTAACAGTTTCATTCCGAGCGACGAGCTAACAATCGAATTCCTTTTGTTGGTCGCGAAGAACGAGAGCACGATGTAACAGCATTCCATCGCTTTGCTGCACACTGACGACCATTCAAGTAAAAAGATCCCTCAATCCTCGGGCCAGCAGTTTCCACTAACGAATTCCTTTTCCGATCCCTCTATCTTTCACTTCCTTCTACCTATCTCTTCTACTTCTTCTTCTTCCTAAATCCTTTATTACTTGTTCTATCTCTCTCACTTTTCATTATTGCAGTTCCTCATTTATTATACACTTCAAATATACTTCAGTTTTACGAAAGTGTCCTGCGTGTTTTGAAAAGCTTGATAGATTAAAGAGGTTACACGTCATTTTGTTGTTCGGAAAAGCTACAAATTTTTGTTTGAAACTACTCGAAAAAGTATTCCCTCTTGGGAATCATTTGATACGTTAACTTAACTTGGCTAACATAACCTACAATTAGCTAATCTACTTTTCATTTCTCTTTGCATTCACTTGAGATTACCCCTATAGAATTGAATCGTCTGCTTTTTACTCTCCTTTCCTTTTTTTTTTATTTCCGATTACTTTCTAACATTTCGTAGCAAGTTTTCGAAACTTTTTGTTCTTTCGTCCAGAAGAAAATGACTTTGGGAACGGTCTTTCGTTCGTTCGTGCCTCGCTTACATATACATATCTCCATTTTTCTCCATCGTAATAACGCCTCTTTAGGTGAACGCGCGGAATATGGCTTTCTCTCGGCAAAATCTTCGAGGATCTAGGAAAAAAAAGTAAAAAAAAGAACGATGTTGGTAGGGAAGTACCTATCGTACCTTAGGGATATTTATGTATATGAGAAAATGCATGAGGCAGTTCGACTATGCGAGACACGTACGTGCGTATACTTCTAGGTGTGTGTGTGTATATACTAACATGTGTCTCTCTGTGTATGAGTTTGCGTATCCTATATACATACATACATATATGGAAAACGACACATAAGGTCGATTCTACAGAATGGTTCGAGCAATTTTCACTTTGCTCTGGCTTGCTTTGCTTGCTTGCTTGCTTGCGTACGTTTGACTTTGGTTTCTTTTTCTATCTCACTTTCTCATTGCGCACTTCAAAGCGAAAAGAAAAAGAAGAAAAAGAAGAAGAAGAAGGAGAAAAAAATAAAAGAAATAAAAGGTCGAAGAAGAAAATTTACCGAGAGAAGGAATCGCCCCTGATTTGCCGACCTTGCGAGATTGCTTCGCACCTTTTCAAGCTATCGACGGACACAAGGTTTCTCTCTACTATTCTTTCTTCCCTCCTTGAAAAGTCTTTCGTTTTTCCTCTCAGACGATGCCTTCTTCTTCTTCTTTCTTTCTTTCTTTCTTTCTTTCTGTCGTCGTTTCAAAATTGAACGACCGTGTGTGAATTTCGTCAACTGCTGCTGTTGATGCACGCTATTCTCTTTCTTTACTCGTTCAAATAAATTTTTGAAAGCGTATATACGTATCGAGAATGATATTTTTGTTTATCATCATACAATATGATCTTAAACGGGGGAATTATCAGTATAAATTATTATTATTATTTTTAATGGAAAGAAAAAATGGAATTCGAATATAGAAAAGAGGATACTTTTTAACAATGCATATGCACAATGATAATATAAATTGAATGTTAAAACTAGGCAAAAGAAAAGTTTCGAATGTTGGTAAAAACGAAGAATGAGAATCAAAGAAAAAAATAATTTAAAAAGAGAGAGAGAGAGAATAAGAAAATACGGAAAGAGAGAACGAAGCTCGAAGAAAAGTTATCAAATAATTTGTCTTTTTAGGGAAGAATGAAATAAGAAACAAATAAAGCATGCTTTCTTCCTCTTGACTCGCAGACAAGTAATTCACAACCGTAGTAAAGCGCGTGATAGAAGCTTGCAAAATAGAGAAAAGAGGAGTGTCCTAATGGTCGGTTGGACAAAATTTTTAGAATTTTCGGAGAAACGTGTTGAACGCGTTGCACGTATGTACCTTTTGAATTTTATATGTCGAGCTATTTGAGAATTTACTCGGTCCTCTACAACTACTACCACTATTACTACATACTTATTTCGAATTTTCTTACTCGTTACGTTTTTCGAGAAGACATATGCGTCTCTCTTTTATGGTTTTTTTTTTTTTTTTTAAACATATCTCTTATCAATAAACTCAATCGTGTATTTTAACGAGCTGATCTATATTTTCTTTTCTCTCGCTAAACAAATAGTATATTATATACAGTAACAATAACAACAACAAAAAATTGAATGAAACTTTTTTATTTGGAATAAAAAGCGATACCCAATGGGTGTAAGTGAAAACACTCGGAACATTTAGAATTTCCATTAGAGAAGGAAAAAACGACGGCCGAGGATAGCCTTCGAATCGAATTCAGCGGACACGTAAAGGGACGTCCCACGTCGATCTGCAGCAGCATCTACTCTACGGCGATACACTTTCCACCTTCTTTACATCCATCGAGGAAGGATTTTTCCGTCGACAGAAAGAAACTTCCTTCCCTTTGCGAAAGTTTTCACACTTACGTAAGTACGTACGTAGGTACGTACGTATACATATGTATGAATGTAGGTACGTACGTATGAAGAGGTAGTAACAGAAAGAGAACGGTGGTGGTGGTGGTGGTGGTGATGGGGTTGGGGGTACGAGTGAGATGTTGCGGGGGGGGAAGGGGGAGAATACACGCTCGCACACAATCTCCCACTTTAACCAGAGTGTCTCGTACAGTCGTTGGGCTTTTCATTCGGGTAGGAAGTGGTGCGATCTACGTTGACACCCTTAAAGGTGAATTTTCCTTAGGACGAGAAACGACGAATGAGAAAGAGAAAGAAAGAAAGAAAAAGAGAAAGAGAGAGAGAGAGAACGAGCATGTGGAGAAAGAGAATCTTTATCTTATTTTTTTTTTTTCCTTACTTTTTTTACTCTCTGTGTAGGTGGGACACTGGCAAAAGCGTCCTAACGATGCCAGCTGCGAACCGGAGGATATACTGGATAGAAAAGGGTGAGAAAGGAAAGACGGGTACCAGGGAGAAAGGAAAAGGAACCGTATTACCAAAGTGGACGTCGTCGACCTACCGTGTTCCAAGCGTCTCTCTTTCTCCCTAGGGACGTCTCTTCCACCATTTCTTTCTCCTTCTTCCTTTTCCTCTTCTTCTACTTCTACTTCTACTTCTTCTTCCTCTTCCTCTTCTTCTTCTTCTTCTTCAGCCCCGATTCCTCTCGAATACGGGACTTGTAATAGTGTGCAACATTGGACGCGCCAAAAGTCTGGCATCGTGCCCGGACATACAGCACCCTTCCTCCGTGACGAGCTTGTTAAATTTATCGAAAGCGTCAAATTAGGAGAGAAGCGGACTACTCGCAGATCTTCTTTTCCTCCCTCCTCTTCCCTTCCTTCCTTTTTCTCCTCTTTCTCTTCTACGTTCGACCTCTTACCTCTCCCCATTCGTTGCATACAATCTCTCGATCGAACGAATTCTTCTTCTTCTTCTTACAACTTTTCTATCTCTCTGTCTTTCGTTTTCTTTCTTTCTTTCTTTCTATCTTTCTCTCTTTCTATCTATCTCTCTCACTCTTTATATTTCGTTCTCTCTTCTTGCCTTACCAGATTGGGTGGCGGAAACGTTCGATTTTGAGGAAATCGGCTATCTTCCCGCGCTCGAGGAGCAGCTATTTGAATAGCGCTTCGAATAGAAAATAATGGCAATCCTTGAATTCCCCTATTTTGAAGGAAAATGTGCGATCACGTAATTGCTTCGTTTTCTATCTATCTCTATCTATTTTTTTTATTTTTTTTTTTTATGGATTTACTTATTATTCACTCTATATTTTTCTATATATATATAAACGTTTATTCTTTTCTTCCAATCTGTCGTTTTCTTGACCCGTATATTTCTTTTTTTTTTCTCAGTCATGTAACGTTTCTTATCATTTGATTTTTTCCCAAATAATGTTGATATGAGAGACCATTATCTTCTATTATTACGATTATCGTCCTACCAGCTGACGTAAGTACATAAAATGTCCCTTTTATATCCATCTTTTTTATTTTCTTCCTCTCTCGGTTTCTTTCGCTTTTATAGAAGTTGAACGATGATCTTGACCTTGATCAAATAACGTTAACGGATAAAGTGTCACGCGAAAAAGGTTCAAGTCGCGATCAAATTTTTCCGATTGAATCCACGATTGCGGGACTTGTTTATCGCTCGGACAGCTGACAACGTTTACAATCTTTAAAAAACATTCGCACAGAACTACTCATAAGAATAACAATAATGTTAATAACAAAAAAAAAGAATGTCAGCGTCAACCGTGAGTAAAATATGAGCGAGATAGAATCAAATCGACGAATGTAATCGAAGATTTAAAGTGTTTGCCGTTGTGTATCCTCTTCTTTAATTATTTGAATTCCGTGGTTTTGAAGTTGGAAGCGGTTATGGTCGAGTGCCCCTTTAAATGCCTATTATATGGAAATGTATTATCGGATTTCTATAACAGCGGAAAAATTTTCCCAAGCATCGGCTGTTCTCTGTAAAAACGTATCCTACCCTACCCAACTCTCTTCTACCCTTCTACCCTCCTATTGCTCGTTTAATAGAATCCATAAAGTAGGAAAAATTTCAGAACGGACAATGGAAGTTGGGCCGAACGAACCGACGCGCTGCGCCCGCTGTCCGTGATGATTTATAATAATAATTAGTGCTACCCGCTCGTCCATCAATTTCGGTGTCGGTGTGTATTTTTAATGCGGATGGCCCCATTCCAGGTAACTCTGCACCACCAGGTACTCTCTCTCTCTCTCATATATCACCGACAGTTTTGTGCAAGCTGTTACAAAGCGGTACTGCGAAATAAAATTTTTTTTACCCCTCCATGGGAAAATCGCGTCGTAGTTTCGTCGTAGTAAACCCGTACGACGTGAGCCCACTCTGGCTGTTGTACAATTTTTTTTTTTTGTTATACGAACGCATTGCATATTTTAAACTTCATCTGTTTATAACTCAATCGTGAATGTCATGCAACCTTGTTGTCGTCGTCATCATCGAGATAATCGCGTTTACAATGTTTAACATTTCAGAATTTAACTTATCGATTTATTTCTCATTCCCCAAAAACACGAAAGTATAAGGATCACCTTTAATATAGTTTTTCTTTATTACTCTTCGTTTATTAAGAAAAAAAAAAGTGTAATCGATCGATCGATAACTCTTTCATATTTTCCAGCCGCTTGAAAATATCTCCTTGAAGAACTTCGAGAAACCTAATTTCTTTTCTTCCCCCTTTTTCAAGAACATTTCTTATTGACGAGAAACATTAAAATTTCAAGCAATTCGTAGGATTGGTATAGCGGTACGCGAGGTACGACTCAAATGGGAAAGAATTACAAAAGGAATGTGCTACTACTAATGATGATTGCAATCATTAATAAAAATATAAGGCGCCGTATTGCGAGAACCGGCGAAAAGTTTTTCTAAAGTTAAACTCCTACGAAGGGTTTCTCTCTCTCTCTCTCTCTCTCTCTCTCGTCCATTACGATGGACAATTATTTTACGATGATAATTTTGGGGATGTATTTTGTACGAAACCATTAGTGATGTTAACGTTCCTATTACAGTTTGTCTATCGATAGATATTACCGGTAACGTATAAACAAGAATATCATTAGTTCAAACAAAGCATGACCATCGATAGGTCTTTGTATGAATGATGTGAACACGTTTTCTGATACCATGATGACTGATATTAAGGGAAATATGAAATGTACATATGGATTTCAAAGGCTATTTAACAACGGGAATCTCTTTGTCGATACAAATGAAATTGTCCCTTCTATTTTCCTAAAATATTACCCATCGTGACATAATAAAATTTAGAAAGAAAAAAACAAAGATTACTCTAAACGTTTCATTCTGAAAATAATAATAAAAATAATGAATTAGTCGAAAAAGTCTGAATATTAACGTATACCAAAAGTTCGTGCGTTCATTTTATTGTTTAGTCCGATTTTTTGATGTCAACAAATTAACTCTATATGTAAGTGAAATATTAATTAAAAACTCACGAACATTTGACTCACCCTAATAATAATAATAATAATTTAAGTAAATTCTATCATAGATATAACATAAGATCCAAGTTTGTATATAAATCCTAACAAAAATTCAGGTAACAATCGTAAAATATTTGCTCGTGAATAAAGAGAAGAGAGAGAGAGAGATGGTAGAACATTATTGTATTGTTTTGGATCTTATTCTCCAGTGGTCCTCCTAATGGAATTCATGAGAACAGCACGTCGCACCGATAAACGAGCAAGCACCATAACGACGGAATTGCCTAATAAGCGCTATTCGTGACAAATTGCTTGGCTCTCGATGCGAACGGTATTTTGGGAGATCGAAACCCATGGAGAGAAGAGGAGAGGAGAGGGGAGGAGAGTGTAGAACGGAAGGAGGAAGTGAAGAGCTTGTTCTGGATTGGCTAGGGCTTGCCTGAGTTACGGATTGTTGTGTTACCAAACGCGAAGTAACATACATCACGCAGACCGGTCGTCGGGATCGTTGCTGGAGACTGGAATGACGATAATTGATTTCCCTTCCTCCGTCCTAAACCTCTCCCCGCCCTATTACCTTTCCTACGTAGCCCAATTGCATACGCATGAGATTGTACGCATGGCGCAATTGTTTCAAATTCTAAATAGCCCCTGGTCAAGATTTTTTAACGAGACAACTCTTTTAAATATATACAATTTGAAATTGGATAATATTCGTTGATCGTTCAAACGATTAAATGATAGAAAAGAAGAAAGGGGGCTCGATTGTTTCTATCATTTGTTTATAATTTTAATTTCTTAACGTAATCTTCTTATTTCTGCATTTTTTTTTCCCCCACTTATACTTTTTCTTTTTTTTCTGTAGGGAGTCAATATCTTGAAAGGACCCTTACACCAGTCAACCTGAAAGTACCATCCGTGGCAAACCAACTATCAGATTCTAAAACCATCGACGCAAAATAATCCTTCTCTTACATTTGCTCGTCCATCTCTCTTTATTCTTTTTTTTTTCTTTTTTTTTCCTCCGTCCATCATTCCTCCTCTTCCTTTATTTCCTTTGGCCGATGTTAAACTTCACTAGAGAAAGTGTAAATCGGTGATTTTAGCTTCAATTTCCAACTTATTCGTTGAGGCGGATAAAAGAAAAAAGGCAAAGGAAAAAGAGAAAAATAAAAAAAAAGCGAGCTTGATCCGACCCTTTCAAAACGTTTATAACGAAACGATGCTTTATACTCGACTTTATGAATTAGAACTTTTTTATGTCTAATAATACTATTATTTTTTATCCCTACCATTCTACGGGAAATTAGTATTCCCATAAGAGAGACTAATATTTTTATGTTTAAATAGATTCGAAAGAAAAAAACGAAATAATCGGTCTATTTTGTTTCTTTTCGATGTTCGATTAAATTATAAGAATACACCTTCATTTTTATTTAATATTTTTCATTTTTATCATCCAACGTATTCTTACATTTTATTCATCGATATTATCGCTTAAAAGTTATGCACGGGAAAATTCATCGAAAGTTTATCGATACGTTCTGAATATAAGTTATTTTTCTTCTCTATTGTAAGAAAAAAAAAAAACCACCACGTCTAGCAACACCTGTACGAATCAACAAAACTACGATACTACACTTCGACGTAAAAATTGCTATGGGGAATAAAGTAAAGGGTATTGTCGAGTAAACGAGTATGAGTTTAAAAGCTTTTCTAAATTCCATGGATGCGATTAAAGACGATATTTTCAAGTCGTCGTCACTAAGGTAAACGCGCAGTAATCGAATTTCTTTTGTAAAAGAAATTACGAACTCGGGTAGTTCGAAATCATGGAGAAACTTGAAACGTATTTAACCAATATTCCGAACCATTTCTCAAACGTATAAATAGTTACTAACTAAACTCGACGGTTTAAACGTTAACTGATAATATTATTACCGTAATAATCTTCGTTAATTATGAATCTATCTATTTTAAAAAGAGAGAGAGAGAGAGAGAAAAAATAAAAGAAAAATAATTATTCCACGATTGCTTCAACTTTCTACGAGAGATCAGAAGAGAAATATAATTGTAACGATAATACAGAAGAAGAAGAAAAAAAAAAAGGGTAAAAATATATTCTATAACGTTTCGCAATTTGTTGAAATTTCTGAAACCGTCGTTGCCCGACGGTTATAACGCTCGAAAATGGTACAGTTAAATTAATAAATAATTATATCTGGAATTTGACGGGAGATATCCATGCTAGGAGTTTCATTACCCAGACGAGAGTAGTAGTAGTAGTAGTAGTACCTCTGCTACTCGCTTTCCTCACGCGGAGGGAGAATTTCCATTAATTGTAACCGGTTGATTCGCAATCGACCGACTTACCGCGTAAAAGCGATTTCCGTGGCTGCGGGCAGGCTGCCCACCCGACGAAGCACTTACCTGGAACAAAGGGAAACGATGAATTAATAACAACGGGCTGATTAATGCTACCAATAAATAATTAAACCCATTAAACGTTGAATTTCCCATCTTTTCTCTCTCTACTCTCATATAATATTAGGCAAAGTATAATGTGGTAGGAAGAGATATATTTATAAAAAAAAAAAAAAAGGAATCAAAAAAAACATCCGCGCAATCCGATGAGACTATATTTTCGTAATGTCTAGACACCGGACGATAATTATTAACATAAATTGTTGTTCAAGATAGTCCTATCGCAATATCTTGCAATCCAAAGTCCGATGGTGGTATACCAGTAACAGCGAGTCCATGATAAATGACACTATTATTTTATAAATTGATGTTACACAAGCGATCTCGCTTCGTATTAGCATACCTGAATGTTAATTGGAAAGCAAGTGATCTTGCTACCTTCAAAATGCACGCCATACTCAAGTACGAGGTCAATTATATACGAAACTAGCAGAGGCGCATCGTTTATCAACATCAGTCTCTATAGTACATATATATATATATTCTATGATATGCAGCTAGGAGAACATTTTTTTTGTCATTTTTATCTGCATTGGCAAATTGCGCCAACTAAAACGCTACTACGAAAGTTGAGAATATAAAATGAGGAAAAAAAAAAAAGAATACAAGAAAAACGCGTGTGTTTCTTTAAATATATACGCTAGATTATTTTGATTTATTTTGTAACATTTGTATCATCGATAAACTAATTTTTATATCGTCGGAGATATTAATAAGATTAATCATTTTTGTTGGCTTCTTCGAATAATCGATACTCGATTCGATATAATTCGTCGCAGGAATTAGCATTGGACTACCGAAAGAACGATATTTTTTTTTTTAGAGAAATTTTATAATTTGTTGAAAGGTAAAGGAAAGAAAAAAAAGAAAAGAAGAAAAAGAAGAAGAAGAAAAAAGTATACTAGACTTTGTTGGAAGAGTTCTAGATCGTAAAGAATAAAGGGAAAAGTTTTTCAACGGGCAATCGTACTTTTTCAAGGTTTGCGTTGACGTGAATTTTTATACGGAGGAGGGGGGAAGGGGGAAGGGGAAAGGGGGGGTAATATAGTTCTCGATTACGGCGAATTTCTCTATCGCGAAAAGATTGAGCTAAAGTTAGTTAGTTAATACGACGAAATAGCTTAATAAAATCTTTTGCAAATATTACTTAAGAAAATTTCGTCTGTTCAATCTTAAATAAAAATTGCAAAAGTACGTAATGAGGTATACATGTGAATGTGGGGGAAGGGTATCGGTATCAAAAATACTATTAAAAAAAAAATTAACCAGAGTAAAATTCGTGAACATTCGTCTCGTATATTTTGACAATTAACAAATGAGAAATAAGTTACATTATTTCTCGCATCGAATGAAAAAAGACGTTTAAATAATGAGAATAAGTGTATGAGAGAGAGCGAGATAGAAAGAAGAGTGATCGAGCGTACTTTCATCGGTATAAATGTTAGAACGTAAGGTAAAGTATCGCGTATAAAATAGAAAATGAACGAGCATTCGATCGATATCGATACAAAGAAGGGCGTGTCTCTATCGTGCATTAAGAAAACAGTTTCTCGAAAAGATCGAACCGATGAGAACGTTAGTAACCACCATCATAGTGCAATGTAGCAACTCGGGTCACGAGAGGGCGCAACCCGAAACAGTTACAATATTAAATGCAATTTAGAACATTAAAAATTGATCAAAATTCTATTCGACTGAATCATTTGAGAGTCGACATTTAAAAGTAGAAATTTTCTCAATATATCAAATATTCATGCCAGACGTTATTACGAATAGGAATTATTTGATCAATCGTTACGTTAAAGTCATGCGACTAATCAATAGGATTCGTTTGTTAACGTGAGATTCGTTAAGTAAGAATAGCAAATTCGCGTACAGTCTAAAATTTGTGAGAGATTCGTTAAAGGAACACGTAGCTATAACGATTCAATCAGTTCGTAAAATACAAAAGTTCGGAAAGTAGGACGCATTTATTAAACGAGCTCGTACTTTACTCCAGTAGCAGCAATTCGTATGACTTCATTGATGCTAAAAATCTTGTCGCCGAACTTTGGTTGCAGGTGGCTTTATCGACTGGTAATGATAACGCGATGCTTAAATATACCATTTGATAGGAAAATACTAGGAATTGTGTAGTTTCGTCGTTCAGACGTTTGACACGACAATTGTATATAACGTAAGTGTAATAATAAAATTTCATCTATAAAATGTCAGATGTTTTCACTATCTACGATATGCTATCCCACATTTTCCTCGTATTTTCATTTATTCAAAGTTCGTTTTTATATCTTAAGCACGAGATGCATAAGAACATAAATGCAAAGTTCTGTACTTATGAGAACTTTTTCTTAGCCCCTCAGGATAGACAAAGAAAAGCAAGTTCTATCTTTCGTAGTCTAATGCATCATAACAAAGTAATATAAAATGTTAGATGGTTTATTTTTTTGTTTCTTCGAAAATTTTCTAAAACATAAATGTAAAAGAACTTTCATAGTATGTAGTCGTTCGTTGTTGAATTATTTTCATAGGTGATAAATTTCTATCGCGATTTAGCGAAACAATATTTCGTAGTTAGGATCGATTTTCGAAGCTTAAATCAATCGATACCAACGCGCGATAAATAGTTGAGGTGCGATACATGTTTGTCGAGCAAATAATTGGATTAGTATACTCGGCCGTGAGAGAGAGAGAGAGAGAGAGAGAATAGCATGATCGTACATGTCCTGTCAGGGAGGACGATATTTGCTGTTCGGATCGTACATACCTATGCAACCGTAGTACGATTACCAATGACAATCCGGAAATATCTAGGAAATAACCTTTGAGAGAGAGAGAGAGAGAGAGAGAGAATGAGGTTAACGTTTGAAATTCGTTCGAATTTAGTTAGGACGTTGATGTAACCCCCCCCCTCCCCAAAAGCACGAAAAAAAGGTTCAAAATCGTTGGAACCCCCGCGACAAAATTCTAAGCTGGCTATTTTTATTAAATAAACGAAACGAAACTAAACGAACGTCGTAGACGATAAATCATTCGAAAGTACCACCTACTGTATCTACCCTTCTCGAGCAGAGCAGCATCGTTTGCTGATATACGAAGTAACGAGCGTCTTTCGCTAGCTCGCACAAAAGCGTTACGAAAAAAGGTAAGGACAATTTTTCACCGTTAGCAACACCTGCGCTAAATGAATACGAATTGATTCGAAGCTAAGCTAAGCCAGTCAGCTAGTTATTTTCATCGGACGCTAAACGTACGATACTGTTCTTTTATTTTTGCCATTCTTTTATCGCGATTTATTCATTTTAAACAAACAAAACAAAAATACAAAAAGAAGAACAAATTGTCGCGGCAACAAAATCGAACAATCGATTTACCTTAAATAACTTTTTTCGAGAAAATATTTTATTTCTATTTAATGGAAAAACACTGGTTGTTGTAACCATAGATTTTCACTATGCTCTTTCTTCTATACTTTTTTTGTATTTTGTAAAGATTGAAATAATTACGATCAAATTACGACAGGATCAATTGATATTTTAAAATTAAAGTTACCGTGCACAATGTCAAGATTAGGAGTGACTTTTTATCTAAAAAAAAAAAGAAAATACATACACACATCTATACATTTCTATCGACGATATAAAGAATCTTCATTCGTTCTTGAAGAAAATCCACTAAAGGGTTAACACACGTGTAGAATTGGAGATGCACGTAGATTTAAACGATACCTCGTAAATCATGATCACGATGACGTACACATAAATGCCTCCTAATGTCCGAGTCTAGCCCGTGTAACGATTTCAAACCTAATGGCCGGTAGATTGCTAGGCCGCGCCAAGAATATACGCGCTTACGTTTACCAGATATCGAGGGGTTGGTTTTCATCCCCTCGAGTGCGAAGGAGGATATAACCGAGAAACGGATGGATCCATCAATCTGAGTTGCCGCACTGCGAATTCCCTTGTCGTCAACGGATAAATATGACTGATGGGGATTGGTCAGAGACGCGCTAATGACATCAACTCGTCCTTTCCAAACAGGAAAAACATCCTTAAGCGGATGTGTCCGAGGATATAGTAATGGATATCAAAACTTGCCAAATTTTTCCGCGACTAAAAGGAAAAAAAAAAAAAAGAAAGAATTCATTTTTTTGACACGATGCGAGGTGTCGATTGACCACCGTGTTAAAATTTATTCAGCATTTCTCGAACTCGAGGTGGGTAAACTAACTTGGGCAAGAGACTAAGATTGAAAAGCATTTTCCCCCACCTGACTTGCGGAAATTGAGCGTAAAATGGACCCGTCCGTTCTCGAGTAACCGGTTGATCGAAGAACGTAAAATTCGTGAGAAACTCTTGCCGAGTCTCGGAACGGTGAAACTAATTCCTCGGTAGTTAACGCCAGCGCGCGAAAGTACTGTGACCATCTTTCGTAGTTCTTCAAAGTTTCTATTGCGATTGTATTGAAAGGAAGAATCGCAGAAGTTCCGACCCCTTTTCGAAAAGATTTAAAACGGTGATGATGATAATAGTCTTCTAAAGTAACTATTGTTAAAAAGAGTAAAAGAAAAACTACGAATTATTCCTTGAAATATGTGTACATCGGAGAGACATCTGATTACAACGGTCGCGATTTTGTATTTGTGTAACTGGTCGTTGATGAGGGCCGGTTGGAAGAAAAAGAAAAGATTAGAAGATGTGCCCTCGATAGTAGTAAGGGATTCGTCAAAGAAGTCTATCAGGATGAAATTTTGACGAGGGAGAGGTGAGGAAGAAGGGCGAGGGCGTATTCAAAAGACCCTTCCGGAGTAAGACAAACTTTTCGTAATGTTGCTGCGCGGTACGATCAAAGTCGGATGAAGTCAGGCAAAACAGCCATTGTTTCTTGATAATGCGTGGAAAGACGACCGGCAGCAGATCTTTCTCTGGTACTTCTCTCTCTCTCTCTCTCTTTCATAATGGAAAATGAAGGAGAGACGACGAAGGGATCTCTCTAGGACCAAGAGAACTTCTCATGTTCCACTAGAAGGAGAGAATCCAAAAGAGAGAAGGCTGTGCTTCTACTGGTGCTGGTGCTGGTGGTGCTGCTGCTGCCTACTTTGCACATTCATGAAGCGGTATCAAAGGCCGTCAAGATCACTGCGTCTGTGGGGTCGAACCGAAGGGAGTTGAACCAGAGCGTGTCCCGTGTGTTTGCGGTAACCCTAAAACGATCGATCACCGCCGCCAACCTTACGAGTTGGTGACCTAGGATCGATGTCGTTCGCGAAGACCACCATTTTCCTTCATCACCCGCCCTAACTATTCTCCTTTAGACATAGGACTACTACTATCATGCATATACACTTGTATCATCACCGATACTCCTTACCGAGTCATGCAACCCCTTACCCTGGCTCGCGTTTTCGAAGCTTTTTGATTAATAGCGCCTCAATAATCATGTTTGTCTTTGTTATTTCATCAAACCGATATATCGACCCTTCTTCCTTATACAAGAACATCTCTCTCTCTCTCTCTCACTCTCTCATGTTCAAGTCATATTATAATTCCAAGTAAAACAATGTTTGATCTCCTTAATAAATTTAGGAACTTGCTTTTGCACGTTAAATAAAAGTGATTATAAAGCTAATTTAAGGAAGATTTAAGAATCGCGTTAAACGACTAATCGTTATATATTTATTAGGAATAAGATTGATTCGACACGAAAATAATAATATCTTATCACTCTTAAAAGAATTCTATCAAGTTTTCCCAAGCCGAAGAAGTTTCCAGGAAACGTTTACACTTTTTACTTTTAGTTTTCCTGCTTCTCCTAGCTATTCGGTAGACTTTCTCGATGCTTGCCAGAAAGCATCCAACAAATTCGTATTTATCAAAAGAGACGACTCTACAGAGGAACAAAAAATGGTCCGCGTCAGACGGTCTTCGTAAGTTGGAAAGTTTGCATCTTAGCCGGGACTTATACCCGGCCCCGTTTCTCTTTAGTTTTTCTTAACCTTCGGGAAAAATCGTGAGAAACAAGGTTCGGTGTGCGATGAAAAGAATGGGGCGGGGAACCGGGGGTGGTAGGCGGGGGTAGGGGGGACGAAGGTAGAAGGCAAGCAGAGAAATGGGGAGACGGTGGGTGATAGCAGAAAAGGGGAAACGGTGACGCGAAACATTTCTTCGATTTCTTAAGGGAGTAATGGAAGCCGATAAAAGGAAAGAAGAGAGGAAGAGTGGTGGTGGGGAGGAGGAAGGAGGGGGGAGGGAACAAGTTTTAAAAAGCTTCGAAAGGAGCCAGAGCGCCTTGACTCGAAAATGGCAGAGTTAATGCCACATCGGTCGAGCAACTTCCATTACTTACGGCTGACAAGGCCATATGTAAGGAAGAAGAACAGGGGAAGAAGACAGACAGACAATTGGCATTTTTGTGTATTTCCGATTTGCCTCTGACCTTATTCCTCTCAGTCTCGATTCCACGAAGATAAAAATATGCTAAATATATATATATGCCGATATATTGTCGTGGAATGTATATATTTATTCGATCGAAACGAATCGTTGGTGTCTCAAATGAAAAAACAATAGCTGAGAAGTAACGATGATCGCGAATACTCAGCAGACTTTTTTCTTCTTTGCCTAGCGTTAATGTAAAAAATAAAAAATCTCTCGTCTCTCGTTTGGTCAGAAGAGAGAAAAAGTAGTTTCGATAAGAGATAGAGATGACAAAAGGGCAGAGGGGAGGGGGTTAAAAAAGCTCGTAGAAATTGCAATCACGCTTAAAAGAAGAAGAAGAAGAAGAAGAATAAGAAGACCGGTGGTGGTTGTACTTGCTGCTACTACTGATGCCACCGTGCTGCTAGCTACTGCTCTGGCAAAAAACAAAGGCATTTTCGGACTTGAGATCTCGTCGGGACATGCGTTGGTTTTCGGAATGAAAGGGCCAGTTGGCAGAAAAGGACGTAGGTAACCGGTAGAAGAGACTCCGAGAGTTGAACGGAGGGTTTACCGAGCAGCCCGGAGGAGAACGGATGTGCAGATAAATGGACACAAAAATTCGGACAAAGCAAACCAGAGATACCGGGAATACCACGAGTGTTCTTCCGTCCTTTCCCTCCCCACCCCCCACCCCCCGATTATCATCCCCCGCTTGGTTTTCTTCTCTTTTTCTTTTTCTTCTTCTTTTTCATTCGCTTACTCTTTCATCTTTCTCTTTCTCTTTCGTAGTTTAAGCTTCGAGTCCCGGACACGTCGAAGACGAAGGACCGAAAGAAACAAGGCGAAAGATTTTTCTCGAGATGACTGCGACAACAACGGGCGACAACAACGACGACGACGACGACGACGACGACGAATCATCTCTTCCTTTTCTTTTCCCTTTTTTCTTTTCTTTTTTAAGCTTCCTCTCTGAAAGACGCCTCGAACAAATGGCACATACCTTCCAGTGATAAAGTAGGTAATTACGCGAGATATGACAGGGAGTATTCTCTTCCCTTCTGTTTCATAACGTCAACTGCGGTGCGTAACTTTCTCGTTTATCTAATAAAATATTTCACGTTTGTCGTCGTCTCAACAATTGACGAAATTCTCATCGGACTTATTATTCTTAAACATATTTTCTTAATTTCGTCAATTATTTTTCTTACGTTTAATAATTATCTAATCTTAGTAATAATATTCAAAATGGAAGAAAAATTAAAAGGATAAATATAAAAATGGTATTGTTGTTGATCTACGTTTAATTACGTAATATACGATAGAATTTTAATCAAATAAATAGAATAATTTATTAAAATGGAATAAAAACAAAATCGAAGAAATGGAAAGAAAAACGGGAACGGAAACGGGAAGGGGGAGAAAAAAAATATGAATCGCAAGAAGAAGAACATAGACAATCCGAACGTGAAAAGAGCTATTGTATAAAGTCCCTTGTAATTTCCCGACAAAGGGCTATGAAAGCTAATCCGCACGGAGGAGAACACGGATGAATAGTCGGTTTTTACTTTCCAGAAACGTAATCTCGTCCTCTGACGCACGTCCCCATTCTTCGGCCAGCACACACATATGATTTAACATGTCATATCACATTCCCTTTTCTCGCTCCAACACACATTTCTACTCTCTTTCCTCTAACGCACATTACTCCTTGAACCTTACTTTACTTTCTGCTGCTTTTACGCAGCAGTCATTTCGCTCGAATTGTCCTTGCGTAAAATTTTCAACTCGTCTAATTTTAACGAAGGAAGAAGAAGCCGCTTCCAAAATTCATTAACTCGAAGAAGGAGGAGGAGGAGGAGGAAGAAGTAGCAACGAAGAAAGAAAAGGAAAAAATGATCGATCGTATGCGCGAACAAAATTAATTATTTATCCGTTCGTATCTGAGAAATAGAAAAGGAAAAATGTTTAACGTAAAACAATTTCTACGAAGACCATAGCATAAAGTCTCACCGAACTGCTATAAATTTTAACCCGATGTCGTGATGCTGCTGTTGGTGCTGCTGGCTGACTGGCTGGCTGGGGTCGTCTTCCCATCAACTTCTTCCAAGCGCGTTTCTACTAAAAACCTCGAATCCTCTCGAGTTTCTCAAAGCTCCTTTTCTTTGCTCGAGAACGACAGGGTGGTGGTATTCGTGATAGCAGAGAAGAAGAAGAAGAAGAAGAAGAAACCGATCGATCGTTCTATGATGTCTGGTTTGACTCAATCCCTCGAGATCAAGTACTGGATTTTGGATATAACTTAAAAGATATTACACTATGGAATCGTTCTTTCGTGAAAGACAAATGTTTATATCGATCAACTACAAAAGTAACTCTCGACTGTTATATCCAAAAAGTAATCCTTTGTGTTTAAAGTATAAAATTGAAACAATTAATACGATAAATATGTATGCACACGTACGCGTACGACAAATTACATTTACCATTTAGAAAATAAAATCAATTATCTGAAATACGTGAGAAGTTTATTAACATATATATTTTCAATGTCCCTTCGACAAGTTCTATTTAAAGTTATATCAAATGTGTGATTTATGATTGAATAATTCATCCCACGTATTCGAAGTTAAAAATACACGAATCATTTTATAATGAAAAGAATCGTAAGGTAAGAGAGAACAACCAGACGATTATCTCGTGATTTACGCGTGGTACTTTGTCACGCCATTCGATCCTATAAATTCGATGAAAATTTGTGAATTGTCGACTCGATAAATCGTGAATTTCTCCTGTTAGTGTATATATATATATATATACATATATACATACATATATATATACATATATATATATAACAGAGGAAGTGGAAGTTCCCGGATAGAAGTTTCGCGGTAAACACGTTTGTGCGGGATCGTTTAGTAGTCGGGTGCTATCGTCCGTAAACCAAATAAGCGTCGCTAAAGCGAAGCCAATTTTATTCCAGCTCGATGCTCGCGTAGAAAGATCTCATCGTGAGTTCGCGAAAAGCTAGAAGATTATCTATCTCTCTTTCCCAATCGATCCCACTCTAAATGAAAAAGAATAAACTTGGGAGAAGATAAATCGATCGTTCGATCGATCGATAAATCGATCGAGTATAATCGTATAAATGAGACAGAAGAGTGTACTTTAATCTGACTTATGGTTCCTGCAAAACAAATATATAAATCTCCAAATGAGAGATGATGTTTTCTTCTAATGACTGTTTAACGATTCGATTACGTTAATGGTGGAAGAAAGTAGGATATTCGAAGAGTTACTAACGATTTCGATTTCTCAGTTATCTTTTAGATTCTCCTTGACATTGTTAACACACCGAAGCCACTATTCAACGAAACACTCCGAATGGCAAAGATAGGTATTTCCCCAGGTTTCAGAAGTATTTACATAGCTAAAAGCGCCTGGAAGGTTTCTACTACGTGGCCAGGGCCACACGGTGTACAACACCGTTAAGGAATTGTAAACCGATGTAAATCTTCCCTCCGTAGTTGGTGGATGTTCGTTAACGCATCCAACGACCGACTCATAGAATCTTTAATCAATCACTACTTCTCTGTGCAGGGAAAGCTTGATTCTTCATTCCTCCAGTTTCGATCAGTGCTCGTTAAGGACGACCGAATGATTTGTTTCGCGTTAAGTAAAGATTCATTAGCAAATTTACCAAATTGATTTGACCTTTCTATAAAGAATTATCAGGGATTAATCAGCCGAAGTATCCCATTGAGAAAGAAGGATTACTATTTGCCTTGTCGTCTTCTTAGTGACACTTTCATGAACCTATTTATCGAACTTTATCGTCATCGTGCAAATAGGATAAAGAACCGAGGTTGGTTGCTTGTTGTTGGGAGTTGCGGAGGAGAGATGGTTTGCTAAATAGCTCGGCGTTCGTGCTATCAGTGCACTTAAGATCTTGTGGCTCCAGAAGCTTTGGAGTGAGAAAGCTCGTACCATTGCCAACCAGACGAAGACTAGGTGTCCTCGTCCTCGTCCTCGTCGTCCTCGTCGTCCTCGTCTTCGTCGTCCTCGTCCTCGTCCTCGTCCTCGTCTTCGTCGTCATTGTCGTTGACATTCTCCTATTCCCCATCGTCGACGATAAAGGTGCTGTGATAGGGAATAGGAGAGACGATGATGGGGGTGGTGACGGTGGTGGTGGTGGTAGTCTTCTAGTGGGGTTGAATATTCATTCGCGTTACATATGGATCAGCGTTGGTAGGAACGAGCTAAGAGGAAGAGAGCACCACGGCTAAGCGCATCAGAAGGGTCGGAGGAAAGAACAGTTAAGGGAGAGATGGTAGTAGTAGTAGTAGTAGTAGTGGGTATGTGCCGCCCTACGGATTCAGAGTAAGGGTTTGAATATTGCACCATTGTCGAGGATCCTCGCAGGTGGTGCTGCATTGAGCAAAAAAAAAAAAAAGAAGAGAAAAAGAATTCGGGCTCCGTTCTCCGTTCAAAAGCTGTGTGTTCCTAGTAAGAACCGAAAGAACTTCATCCATTTTATTGCATTTTTGTCCTATGTATATTCTCCCTTTTTACTCTCTTTTCCGTTTTTTTTTTCTTTTCTTTCCTTTTTCTCTTTAAGAACACCGTTCGTTCTTTATCTAATGAACCCCCTTGTCGTATAACGTAAAAGCTTACATAGAAACGACACACAAAGGCACGAAATGAACTTTAGATAAATTTATATACAGTGTGTAGTAGTAGTACAGTGATGTGTGTCGTGTTTTTAACGTCATGGTTTTTAACGTATTTCGACGAGATAAGAATTAAAGCGTTTCCTTCGTTCTTCGCGAATTTTAAAGAAAAGATAACTGTTTAAATGGTATATTTAAACTGTAGTAGACCGTAAAAGTTAGACACTCGTTTCTTCCTCCCCTGTATTTGAACGTTCTATCATAAACCTATATAAGCCAGTGCGTTTAACGTCTCGCACAAAATGTTGCAATATTTAATGCTCTCCAGAGTACACCACGATCTTTCTTTATGCACTAAAAACCTAGAATTATTGTTTACGAGTCAATTGATGTCTTCGTTCCACTCAACTTATTCTACGTCGTCGTTATTCGAATTTACGTGACATACTACTACCACGTTGGCAAAAGGGGTGTGGTCTTTTTCTTATCAATAGAAGGTTACGATCGATTTTTATTTTTACAGTCCCGAATAAATCTCTAAATCTAAATGACATACTGATTTCTTTTTTTTTTTTTTTGAAGATAAAGAAACAAACGTGAAAAAAATACTTTGTCTTATTTTTATATTATTAATAATGAATTCTATAATAGAATATAAATAACGAATCGGATACTTTATTGAAAATTCAACTGAAAGCTGACAGAGCAGCCCCAAAAAGTGAAGATCAAAGGGTGAGAAAGAGAGAAGGAAAGATGAGTGCCCAGACGAAAGGTAAATTCACAAAGGGTCGCGAAACAAAGGGTGGTGGTGGTGGTTGGTGTGCCCTGTCTTCAACAGCAACGTATTGACAAATACGAGAGCCATCGTACTTTATACTAATGCCATATCATCCTCAGGCATTACTGCAATCATTATTCCCCCTCTTATGTTAAGTGAGACATGAAATGGGATCGACGATAATAAAACTGACTTTTCTTTCCTGTCTTTCCTTCTTTCTATTTCTATTTCTATTTTTTTTTTTTTATTTTAATCGATCGTTCGTCAAGAAGATAAAAATATTATCAATTTGTGTTAGATCTCATAAGTTTTACTCACAGGTTGTATAATTTATAAAATCATACTGGTCTACTCTTTTTTAAAACGGCACGATGATTTAAAAGAAAAAACAAAAGAGGAAGAAGAAGAGGAAGAAGAAGAAGAAGAAGAAAAAGTGAAAATACCCTTTTTCGTTTAGCAGCTATTTCATTCATTTCCGGTCTCGAGGGGGTACGAAGAAGATCCATTTGCCTCTTCCAATTCCTCCCTACCATTTTCCTTCCAGGCATCGAAAGCCATTGTGCATTCCAATCCCATTTCGGTCCTTCCTTCGTTTGTCAGTCAGTTTACATTACTTGCCGAGATACCCGTAGAAAAGAGCAAAAGGGACAGTGATCTCATTCGTTCGCGTTTAAAACGGCTATTAGAAACCTCGTAATTATCGCTTTTCCATTCTAATTTGATTCATCAAAATCAACCGAATGGTTAGCAAATATAGAACTACGACGGTGCATATTTCTTTATAAATATATGCAGCTTGTAAAAAAAAATATAGTGCGCAAGAGAGTCAGAAAAATGTCATAAATTTTAAAGACCAAAAAATCCCTCTTTTAATGTTCGTTGTCATAAGTTTTCATAGTTAAATTAAAAAGCTATAAAAATTTGTTTTTGATAAAAAAACAAATAAACGTTTAGGTCTCAAGAATTACAAAAAAATTAAAACTACTCGAAATGTGCGTGTTGACGAAAAGAAAGATATTTGAGATTCTCGCTAAGATTTAACACACGTATAGAACGTTTATAATAAATATTTTTTTGTTTAAAACTTCTTTCCTAACGAATGAAAAAAAATATTGGTAATTTCGCGACAATGATCGAAAGATTTTTCCCGATCAAATTTATGTTATACTATCCGACGAACATAAGAGTGTCAATTATCGAAGATTTTGTTCTTGACACGAGATTGGGAGTCAATGAATGGGGTCGTCTAGGGGGAATCACAAGTTGCTAACTAAAAATGTTTGTAGGCTGGTAGAACGTTGTTCGAACGATCCGTAGGATGGCGGCACGTACACCGTTATTTATTCCTGACTTTGAGTGCTACTGCCGAGGGTGGCAGTACTTTCTTTTCTTTTTTTCTCACCCCTTTTCTATCTTTAACTCTGTCTCTGTCTCTCTCTCTCTTTCTGTTTCTTTGTTTCTATTTCTCTCACGTCATACCTTCATCGTTGTTTCTTCTTCTCTCTTCCTTTCAACTGAACTATAACTACTACTACCACCACCACCACCAACCAACCAATCCAATGTCATCCTTTTTTATTTTTGACTTTTTTTTTTCCACCCACCCTCTCCTAAAGCACTGAGTATCTCATGTCGTATACAACCCTAGCCCATTTTTTGTCCTCGTTCATCGATAGTCATCTTTTCAACATTTTCTTTTTTTTTAAACCCTCTCTCTCCATCCTTTTTTCAAAAGTGTGCAATTTTTTTTTCAACCGTACGAGAAAGTGAGTACATTATATATATATTTCCTTCATTCATGCGACCCGTTATTATCGCGAAGGACGAACACAGACGAGTCAAATAAAAAAAGAAAAGGGTGTATATTCGTAAGGAATATATGTGTACACATATATATACACACACACATACGTATCCTAGTCCTATGTGAAAAAGTATGCACACATCGTGTTCGTATAAAAAGCAACCAGGGCGGGATATTCTTTTTAAGGACAGTAATGTACTATTTAAATACCCTTGCGCGCGCGCGTGCTGTCACGACACAAACAGTACTGTCGTACGACAGTACGCGACGTCAAGGATAAAGCTAAGTGAAATTCTACTTCGACCTCCTTTTACTTCGGAAGAGATACTAACAAGGAAAGATTCTCAAGCTGGAAATTCAGATTTTAATGAAACTTTCTGAAAATGAGTAGAAGTTGTGTGTGTGTTTTCATCAAGTTTACGTTACGGAATGTTATTCTTTTCTTTTTTTCTTTATAGAATACGGTTTGATATAGTGTTTCTGTTTAATTAATAAATTACAAAAATAAAGGATATAAAAGAGATTCTTTTTCTTTTCTTTTTTTTCCTTTCTCTCTTTGTCTCTCTTTTTCGAATGCATAAGAATTCTATTGTTCTTACTTGTTTTTTGCTATTTTTTTATTAAAGTTTAAACAAAAGCAATCGTTATAGAATGATTGCAGAGACTGTTGTTCCCGATCGTTAAAGCGCATTCCGAATACATTACTCCTGGTCATAAATTTGAGCAACGATCGTAGATCAATAACTTCATACGAATAGGGGTTTGCTCTTTCGTTCGCTTACCGTGCACGTTTATTTATCGAATCGCATGTTTCACGGTATTGTTGCCATCGGTTTTGTCGGTATTCTAGACAACTATAACGATCACGTTTTCCTTGTAAAAGTATCGCGTCGAATTGCCCTACAATATAACGATTTATATCGCGATTATCTCAGTTCGCGTATGAGAAAACCAAAAATCCTATATAAAAATAACTCGTGAAAAGAAATATTTTTCATATTTTTTTTTTTTGCGAAACGTTTCTTCACTCGTGTAAACAAATCGATTGAATGTATATATATATCAAAATTTATAATGATTTGTAAAAGGATAAATTGTTTAGATATTACTGTCCGTCGAATAAATAAAAAAGAAATTATTTATGAATAAACATATTTAATCGATTGTGAATTATGTCTTGTAATTTTGAAATATCGACATCGTCAATTTTATTTTTCACAATAATTAGAGTTAAAAGTGTTCCTTAGAATCGGATCATATCGTTGTTATTCTTTATTTGTGCAACTCGTCGTATCGATAACTGAACGCAAACTGACTGCTTGCGGCAATAACTCACACACACTCACTCGCACAGATACACACACACACACGTTGAAAGCCGAACAGCATTATTTGCAAACAGAAAAAAATTTCACACGTCGGACGACGAATAATATTCTATCAAAAATTGAATTTAAACTGAACGTATTTTTAAACTCTTGATTCTTGTTTTTTTTTTTTTGAAAACGAAGCCTTGGCTGATCAAATTTTATTCTTATTTTTTTCCTTTTTTTTTCCCCATGCGAAATCACATTACACTCGTATGTAAATATTATTCGACGGGATATCGTAAACGTAAAAGATTAATTAAAAAATGGATTGTTGGATTAAGCTTTAATTTCGAATGCTAATGCACATGACAAAACTAAAATTTTTGTTTTATTTTATTACGCCGAAAAGAGAATAGTATAAATCGTTAAAAATAGTATGAAAATTAATAGCAAAGATTAAATTATTCTTGTAACAGTTATAACGAATGTTAAGCACTTTTGTGAAAAAACATCTCTTTTTATATTTCTGTAAAACTCGGTATATAGTTTCGTGCACCGTACACCGTTAAAACACGTGTCTTTTATTATTATTAAAAAAGTATTTAAGTCGATTATACATTTGAATATATCGCGCAGTTTAATTTCAAAACCGTGCTAATTGACCAGTTGAAATCTTCAACTTTACTCGCTCCTTTGATCGTATTAATGTTCAAAAATAATTATTCTTTTTTTTTTTTTTTTTTGTTAAATATTTTTATTTTATTTCTCTCGTTCTCGTTTGCTAGTAAAGTTTAATGAAATATTTTAATATTTCATTACTTGCATCAGATATACTAAAACAAAAGAAATTCATTTAAATCGTAAATTTTAATATCTTTCAATGATTCTATATTTTATAATAATTTTCGTAATACAACAGTTATATCTAAAATAAATTAAGTATTATTAAATGAGATTTTCGATAATCCTTTTATTACTAAACAAATCGCGGATTACATCAATTATTTCAATATTTCACTCGATCACAAACGATCACGTTCACATTATTTTTTTTATAACCAACATTCCTTTTTAATTTTGTAAGTAAAGGGTGTGTAGTATCTTTAACGCATCGCGTTTATTCGTATAACCGCGCGTAATTATTCATAGCAACGCGCACGATTTCCGGTTGTCGAGAGCTGAATGAAACGCCGTAGTGCGAGAACTCGCAGTGACAATGAACTCGACGAATGTTATGCCGATTAATGATTCACCGCGGCAAACACGAAGAACAAAAGACGCGTATACTGATGCTGTGCAATGCGAACACGCGCATGCATACACGACGGTATGGTAGTAATAGTAGTAGTAGTAGTAGTAGTAGTACCAATAGTTCAAGCGAAAAAAGCTTTAAAAATTCATTCACCTATTGTTACAATTCGCATACATCGACGTAAATTAATCGTCGGGAAGAAAAAGAGAGATAAATGGGGGGCGGGGGTGGGGTGGGGGAGAAACTGGCTTTTTGTTCGCGTTGGTAATCATTTGAATTCTATATCAAATTGCATAAGTTACCTTATTTATGATATGATGATATACGAAATAATGCTGGCAATGTTAAATGAACATGTTAAACAAGGAAACGAGTCAGATCTATCAATTTAATTCAAAGGTAATATAATATATAACTGGAAATTTGACGAGCAAATAATAAAAAATCCTAAGATAATAAATAAAGAATTAAAAAAAGAGAAAAAGGAAAAAGAAAAAAAAAGATAAGAAAAGAGGACTTACATTTAAATTTAGGAAAGCAAATAGATCTCTAACGCCGAATGAAGAGACAGAAAAGCGGATATATATGCAGGGTGTTTCATAACGTAGGATAGATCTGTGTATATACGAGTATATATGCTTTATACCGAAGCAAGAGGATAGAAAGCAGAGAGAAGAGAAGAGAAGAGAAGAGAAGAGAAGAGAAGAGAAGAGAAAAATAAGGAAAATGGAGCGAGAAGTAAAAGCTAGGAGGAGGGAGGAGGTGAAGTAGCAAGCACCAGTTCTCGGCGTATCCATACTCGCAGTCATAAATAATGTTAAGTCAAAACGACGTGACGCGTGGTGGAACATGTGGGACACCCTGTATATTACATGACGTCCACTATTCAATTCGCTCTGTACTCACACACGAACTTAGTATGGAGAGAGAGAGAGAGATAGAGAGAGAGCTGGTCTGCTTGCTTGCTATGTTATATAGCAAGTATAGTGGTGCAGCATCCATGTACCATACTGAACACCACCACCATGCACTATTCATGACCGGTTTTGCCAAGGTTTGCGAGGGTTAAGCGGAACCATGTGCGAGAGAGAGAGAGAGAGAGATAGAAGAGAGAGCTTCATGGCTTTCGGTAGGTTATGACGCACGAACTACCAACAATGTATCGTTGTAATGGCAATAAACAGATTATCTTGTTTAATGAAAACGTTTCAGAACGCAATGCTGACATTTACGATCGTCGAAAACATCTATTGAAACGAGACGCGTAAGTGTTCATTGATTAGTTATAGTCTCAACAACTATCATCGTGTTCTTACGTTTCTAAAGAGCTTCGTCACGGAGAAAATACGACACGTTTTATGGTGTAGAAAATAATCTATTTTGACTAGGCTAAAATTTGGATTCCTCGTACATATCGTATGTTAAACTTTAATTGATTAATTGTAAGCACGTTCTGATATTGATATTTAGGACCCAAATAATTTGTCTTTCATTTACTTCGATTTTTACGAGTATCGTATAACAATTTGAAATAATATTCTATTTCGGACGTAAAGGATAACTTATACATTCGTATCTACGCTATTTTGGAAATTTTTATAAAGTGTAGCTAACGCATCCCAGTTTAAAACATTTTTCATTCGTGTTCTTCGGTATAAGAAGGAAAAAGAGAGAGAGAGAGAGAGAGCTCACGAAAGTCATTGAATATGAAATGTATAACAAGGCTCGCCTAAATCCTCCCCCAAAGAGGTTAAAATACGCACCTTAAAAATGTAATGGAAAAAGACCACAGGCAGGAAAGTCACCACCAAAGGAAGGTGCCGTTCGACGTTAGTAGGGCAAGTGATAGTTAAGTTTGTAAAGTAGTACTAGGAAAAATCCGTGACAAACTTTTCTATTTATATGTATCATCTGTTTGTCCGCGTATGTATAATATATATATACACGTGTGTGTGTGTGTGTATACGCGAATCGTAGCACAGCTTGCAAATAGGAAAAAGTGCAGCAGGCTGCGCCGCATTGGCGCTGCCACCCCGAAAGGTTCTTTATTTTAAAGAAATTCAAATCCCTATCTTGATATGAAAGTTTGTAGTAGTGTAGAGTGTAGAAGTAGAGAATCGGTGGTGCACACGGTGGGTGGCGTAAAAAGAAAAGAGAAAAGCGATGGTAGGGAAGGTAGGTAGGAAAGGTAGTAGTAGTAGTAGTAGTAGTATATGGTGCACACGATAGATAGAAGAAGCTGACACGGCTGAATCGCGAAGCCAATCGGATAAGTTCGTTCCTATAGAGCCAAAATGTCTCGTCCAATCTGATATACCGTAGCCTTTGACGTTTCTCATGCCCTATCGCGCGATCTTCTGCGACCTCTGTCTTCGTCCTCCTCTTCTTTCTTTCTTTCATCTTTTCGTTTCTTTCCACCTACGTCACCTCAACCCCTTTTTCCCACCCCCCATCTTCTTCTTCTTCTACTTCTACTTCTACTTCGCGAAAACCGTCGCAGAATTTCGAAGAAGAAGAAGAAACATTTTCTCAGTCGCCCCATCGGCGCCAAGGACGACTCTGCATGAAATGAGAAGGAAAGCCGCGAGAAATGAATCAAACCGAACGACGTTTCAATTATTTCTTATAAGTGTCTTTTTCCTCCTCACCTACTACTCTCTCATTTCTAGATCCTCTTTCAGGAACCAGTTTCCTACCACTCGAGGTACCGTTTGCCACTTTTCTTCTTCTACCGGTGACGTCAAGAATCGGGAAAACGCGATCTAACGTAAGTGTTCCAAAACGTTTAAACGAATACGAGAGAATTTTTCTTATCGCGATTACGAAACGAATATAAATTTAAAAAAATAATTTGTAGTTTAATTCGAATAATGTAGAAAAACTTGATCTCTCGAATGAGTCATTGATCATCTAAATTGGATAAAAATGGAAGACCATAATGAAAACCCTTGTAAACTCAGACTTACTACACCAATTACATTTCACATGAATTTAAAAATATCAAGATGATAACACAAACACTTGATGAAAAGTATCATATATATAATTATTAATAAATTATAATAAACATTATTAATAAAATAATCCTAGACACAAAAATGATATATTTCTTCTATTAATTTGAATAAGAATTTCCTCCTTTTCCTTATTTCTCTAAAACACTTGGTATTGTACTTTAATTAAACTTTACATTTTATAATAATTTTATGAATGAACTTCTCCTTATCTTTCTTTCTTATTCTTGAACGCGGTTACCTCTATCGGATAAATTCTTAAAAGTAACTTAGGAATGTTCGTTACACCTTTATTCTTCTACAGCACGTTTTAAAAATCTTTTTCCTTCCTTATCCGAAACTTGAGGGTCGGTCAACGAGTAACGCGTCTTCTACCGCGAGAATAATTAAATACGTTCATTGAATGACACTTGGTAGTTTTTTTTTTTTGAAAGATTGTCGCGCCTGGATCCTGACTCCCTTTTTTTCTCTTTTTTTTTCCAACCAAATTCCGACGAGCGCAAATGAAAGTGTGCACGAGAACCGTGCACGAGATGAGGTAAAAAAAAGGGGGTTGGTTGGTTGGTTGGATGGTTGCTTGTTGAACGATAGCAAAAAAAGGGACGATGATCTATAGACTGGCAAGGGTTAGAAGAGAAAGAGTCGAAACGAGAAGAGGATTGCGAAGGGTCGTTGGAATAACGTTGATGTCGATATTAGATGGATGTAGTAGTGGTGGTAGTACACCCCGGTGTCAGATACAAAAGAATTTTTCGGAGGAACGCTACAGAGAAAATCAAGCGAACCCTAAGAGAAGAAGAGACACAGAGATAAACATATATGTGTGTGTGTGGGTGTGTGTGTGTGAAGGAGAAAGAGAGACAGGCCCGGGGCCGATTCAGCAACGTTTCGTAGCTGGACTAATCGGATAATTAAGTTCCGCAAAATGGTAGGCTAGTGTGCTCGGGAGAAACGAGCATCAGGAATCGAAAGCTCTCGACTACGCAACGCATCATCGCTATTCTGTAATTAACGTCGGTAATCAGAATCGGTAAGGTAATCTGATTATCCCCGGTCAGACTGCCGTGATGATTCTGACGTAACGTTCAACCGGCTGATTGACCGAAACCTCGGGAACCTGTGACGTCATTGGTTGACTACAACGCACATTTTGGTTTCACGATTCTATACGAATCCAACCCTCCTCCTCGTTAATAGGCTAGCTGCAATTATCGCAATAAGCATCGTAACATCGTCGTACATTGCGTTAAATATTTTGCTTTTCTTTTAAGTTTTTTTCTTAATCTAATAATATAGTTCAATTGTAACAAATAATTATGCATTTATGATTAAAAATGATACACTGGTGTAAATGTAACAACGAGCTCTCCTCGTTATATTTCCTTATAAAACACTACGGGAACACGTACTATAATAAAATTCATTACAATAAGAAAATAAAATAAAAAAAACGATCGATCTCGCACCGAGGACTGAAACTAAAATTCGATCAACCTTACGTAACATATAAAACATGAAAGTTATGTCTGGAAGGAACGAACGAAAGATTGAAAACGATCGTCGTAATCTAGCGCAGTTAAAATTTCTACCCCACCTCCGTCCCCCCAGCTTGTTTTAAAAAGTCACACATGCTCGGAGCATAAATTTGACGACGATCGCAAACAAAAGTACGGAATGTAGGAGGGAAACTACGAATACATATATACATATATATATATATAGTAGTTTGTTGGGAAATTTTTCAAACGTCGTTTAACAATTTCGCCATAAATCCGGAGCCAGCAGTGAGACGACGCTTTACTGGCACGGCTTGCTAGATGTAGTGTCCCTATCTCATATCTACATCGTTCAGGGAGAATCGGAATCGGTAAAAACTGGTTAATAGAAAGAAAAAAAGAGAAAAGAGTGATAGAGAGATAAAAGAAAAGAGAGAGGGGGAGAGAGAGAGAGAGAGAAAAGAACCGAAACCGATGCACATCTGCTGACTGCGTTTGGTCCGTTTCGGATTGTTTGCCCGTCGTTGACACACGACCGTACGTAGTACGTATCGACCCCTCCAGGCATTACTATCCTATAGTGGAAAAAAGTTTGCACCCTGGCCGAAGTTGAATGCGTTACCGCGTATAATTTGTCTGCCGACCGATATCCATCCGATATTGAATTCAATAGAAAATGCTCCAACGAGTTGTATATGAATTCGGAATTATTCGCTTTTTTGGCTAAAGCAAAAGTGAAGTTTCCAAACCGTGCTGCTGAAATTGCCTTTTCGGTTGTAGGTAAACCGACGAAAATTTATCGTCGACCGAGAGAGAGAGAGAGAGAGAGAGAGGGAGAGAGAGGGGACGTTTGTTTTCAACGTATAATTTATAAAATTATCCGAGGATAAAAAGCCGATCCGGATTTATCAGCCGGTATCCGCGGATTTTTTACTATTGAATTTCGCGAATACCGAGAGAGAAATGTATAACCAACATCACGTCGCTAGTGTAATAAAACTAACGACGATTTTATCATTATTCGATTTTTCATAACAAGAAAATCACTATAACTATATATATATATATAGTTTTGGAATTAGTTACTTTTGTTTATCATCGTAGAGTATAATCGATGCGTCGTCGATGCTGTGTAACGTTTTTTTAAACGTTGCTTTAAATGGCCTAGCAAAATTAATTGCAAGTCGTTAAATTCCTTTGCATTGGGCCGAAATCATTTTTATCGTCAAAATCCCAACATCTCCGTGGGGCGACACGCGCTTGATTAATGTTCCCGTTGTTCGCAATGAAAATGACGACGCCATTTTTTTACATTCACCGTAAACGAAATATTAATCGTTACCGTAAGCCCCCGCCGACGGCAACTTGTATTTTTAGCACGCACGTAATAAATCAAATCATCGACCGACAGAGCATACATTTTTGAATAGTCAATGTGTTTGGGTCGTTTTTACCGTTGAACGTACAAAATAAAAATAAAGAAAAAGAAAACAAGAGTCGAATAAAAGAACAAGCAACACACAAGAAGGCTCTGTTGCTTATCTAATACCTGCGACACACACACACACACACACAAACATTCTATAAGGAAAAAAAAACTAGCCGAAAGTACGGGTTGCATTAAATGTCTCGCGATAAAATCGTTACAATTGAAACTAGAAGTGATTACCCAGACTCGTAAAATATTTAATGCTAATCGTTCGCAACACGGAAGCACATTCCTTTCAATAGAAGAGTATTCATATTCGATGCAAAGTTATTTGCCCGTCGTTTATTGACAATAAAATTCCGCAGCGTACCGCAAAGAGGGATATTAACGAAGTTGCGCAAAATAATAGTAATTCCAACTAGATTGCTAGAAAGATCAACTAGGAAGATCACGCGTAATTAAAAACTTGCTGATTACTTTACAATGATTTAAAGATTATCAATTAAAGCGATGGGAAAACTCGTAAAAAAATGAAGAAAAAAAAAGAAATGGTAAAAAGTTCGAGAGTAAAAAAACGAAAAGAAAAATATACATATAATCCATAAAGTGAGTTAATAGAAATTGCAATAACGTCAAAGAAGTGAAAATATTTATTCAGCTTGTTGATTCGTAACAAGCGTAATTAAAGTATAACACTATATACGATGAACCTAACTGAGATGAATACGAACTAGGAAGAGGGAAAGAACGAAATATGATAGAAAAATAATTAACGGAAAAAAATCGGGGTATAGCGATAATAATAAAAAACAAAACGAAATATTATCTTTCCCCCGAACGGGTTGGCTTTAGTGTGATTTTTCGTAGCGAGATGACTTTTGGTTCTATCGCTTTAAAAATAAGACCGATAGGGGGAGCATTTCGTTCAACGTGTTTCCTTGACGTTAATTTATTCGACGCTTTTTATTCCGCACTTCATCCATTCCTTTCTCTCTCTCACACTCTCTCTCTCTCTCACTCTCGTTATCGTCCTGGTCAGGATGGAAACGAACGCGGCCGTTTAATCGAAATTTCCCCGGCGATGGACGTTCGTTCCACGCACGAGAGTTTCCCCGTGACCTATCACCCTCTCTTTCACCGATGTGCAGTTCCAAATTCCACTATTTTTTCAGCCTCTCTTCCCTCCCCTCCCCCCAACCGCTCCCCCGCAGAAGAGCGGACCTACCCGGCAATTTAATTAGCAGAACTACTCCCTCGACAGCAACACGTAACACGGAGAACTAACTTAACAACGCTCGCTGGCAATCCATCCAGTACACTAGGCGACTCCGATGCACGCGAGAGCACGCGAGAACGAATGCACCTACGTATGCATGCATGCATGCATGCATGTAAGTATATGTGTGCGTGTGTGTATGTATATACGTTCGTTGAAAAGCGAATACGATGGACGAACGAACGAACGAACGAAGGAAGGAAGGAACGAGTGAGCGAACGTACGAATGAGCGAGTTAGTGTGCGAAACGTCAGGACACGCCATGAGGATAGTTCTGCTTCCACGAGTAAACTATACGTATATGTAAGTACTTACATATGTACGTGTGTCGTGCCACAGGACAACGGCATTGGCTTTAACTAGCTTGCTTTTCCTCGTGTCTACCGAGGACTCTACTATTTTGCAAACGACGGATCGTTGCAATCAAAATGTTCAAACGCACCCCCCTCTCTCCGATTTTTAGTCAATTCTTTTACTATCCGATAATACTAGGGTTTCGATAAGAACGATATTAATCATTTGTTGTTCCTTTTTTTTATTTTTGGGGTTGGAAAAAGTGTCACAACGATCCGTACTTTAATCGAATAAATTTCAATAGAGTCTATCTCACAACGGTTTATATTTCACCGTTCAATTAATTGCTCAACTCAACTCAACTCGTAGATATGATTCTGGAATTTGGGAAATGTGGGAAGAGACGAATATCATGGTCTACCGAAGTTAAACACGCCCATTAAATTTCAGACGGACGATTCTTGCTCGTGATTCGTTCAACGATGCTCGCGACATATAACGTACTATACGTATATATAATACATATACATATATATATATATATACACATAAACGAAATGAATCTTCATACGTTTTGTCAGGTGTTACCGAGTCGCGCCAAATTGCCACGTTTTTATAAACGTCTAACGTATAATTTCTCATCCAGAGTATCCTGATTTTCCTCGGCTCAATTACAAGCATCTCAGACGCGAACGCTTTTAAAACGTTTTCAAGGAGACGTGACGAGGTGAACGAGGGATGGGGAGGCGGGAGGTGGAGGGAGGGGGGAGAAGGGAACATTAACTCGCTAGGCGGATAACTAAAATGCGTTGATGTTCGCTTATTAATATCGCGCATCTAAATAGAAATTCTCTCTCGAATCACCGATATAGGATGATGATCCCAACTTGCGGATCGCGGTCACAGGTGTTACCTTCTTAAAAGCTCACAGACATAACGAAAAGAGATAGAAGAAAATAAAGCGGGAGAAGGAAGAGGAAGAGGAGGAGGAGGAGGAGGAAGAGGACGCGTCGTGTCTCGACCATCCAAGCGATTCGTCGTCTATACGAAAATAGGAATGGAAAATCTGTGGCTTAAGGGATTAAAATAGGATTACGAAATATTCAAAATTGCCGAGATTTCGTGCAAAATCTCCTACGTATCTCTCTCTCTCTCTCACTCGTAGTAACGTCCAACCCCTCCCAAATTCCGGGCGATTAAGCACCGGAGTCGATGATTTATAAAGGTGCTAGGAGCGTCCACCACTCGACGACTAACAACGAAATACGAGCAAAAACCAATCGAGTTTAAGCCGCCTTAGGTTGGTTACCTTGCCTCGTTTGAAATATCCGAAAACGTTTTGTGCAATTCTAAATAATATAAATATATTAATTAATATAATTGATCAAAAAATTAACAAAAATAATAATAATATAAACCTACGAATAAATAATATAAAATTGATATTCGATTGTGAGACCCACACCCAACCCCCCCCCTCTCCTTTCCTGTACAAAATACGTCGTAGTTCTCTTTGAAATGAACAAATCTGGAAAAAAATCATTACCGATGCATAAAAAAAGTCGTTTTATAAAATACGAAGTAAGCTTGTAAAAGCTTTTGCAAAAGATTCTGTAACGTACGTCTGGTGCACGTTGAATGCGCTAGTACCCGACATTACAAGTTAACGTCGTAAAAGCGCATCGTTAAATAGTTTCCAAGTTTGTAAAACGGTCCGATGGGAGGAGTGTTCGTAAAAGGAAACAAAAAAAAAAAAAAAACAGAAAGAAAAGAAATTTCTTCTACTTTTTTATATTTTTCGACTCTTCTTTTTCTTTTTTTTTTATTTCTTTTTACATACTCACCTGACACGAGGATATAATTTTCAAGGAGCGATAATACGACCGTCGCGAGACGAGAAGAAAGGCGTTTCCTGCGTTAATGCTCGTCAAAATAGAAAAAAAATACATAAAAAAAAGTACTGCAGCCTTCTTCTAAAACGGGTTAGAAAAAAAAAAGAAGGGAAAAAAGTAAATGTAGAAACGAGGCAGGCAGGCAGGCAGGCAGGTAGGTAGGTAGGTAGGTAGGTAAGGCAACGTGGATGCTAATGAGAGAAGGGGGGAGGGGAGATTTTTGTAGCATAGTTCGTGCGTGTTTTAAACGAGAGAGAGAAAGAAAGAGAGAGAAAAAGAGAGAGAGAGAGAGAGGAGTCCCTGGCCGCGTTAAACTCTTCATTTCCTCGAGGTTTGAATTTAATGTCCGGTACGTGTGTGGCTCATTAAGCGTCGTGCCTTGCTTTCGGGTCTGATCAAAGAATAAATAAGGGTGGTGAATATAGCGCGTTGAATCTAACGCGTGAGTTTCTACGAGCCCTTATTCGAGATAGCACGAACAGCCGGCCGACCGGCGTGTGTTAGGAGATTGCGCTTGGAAGAGGGATGATGACGACTAAGTAAGTCGAGGGGAGGGAAGGGAGGAGGGAGGGCATGAAGAGCAAGGGGTTAGAAAGAGAGAAAGAAAACGTGTTAGAAAGAGAAGGGATGCAAAGGTGGGTTAATGCGAAGTCCGTGCGAGGACACCCACTGTGCTGCCCTGCGGGAGTTAACGCAGGAATCGCGTGTTCCTTGCCACGAAACACGGAACACAGTCGAACGGAATTGAACAAAGAAAAAAAAAAAAGGAAGACTAAACGGGGGATACGAATAGAAGAGAAGAGAACAGAAGAGAAGAGAAGAGAAGAGAAGAGGAACCATTGTGTTAGCCACGAATCGTGATTCCTTTCTCTTCTTTTTCTGAAGCCCGTATAAACGAGTATTTTTACTTAATTATTAGAAAAATCTTGTCGACGAATGATTTAATTATTAAACGAAATTAATCGAATTCTTATTAAACGCGAATAGAATTGAATTCGATATAGAATTGAAATAAATATCAAATAGAATAATAAATTGACGATTATAATTTTAACTTTTATTATTATTATTATTATTATTATATAGTAAGAATATTTAAACTGATTAATTTAACGTTATTATTAAATCCCTTTCTTGGTAACAGTTCGTTGTTGTTAAAATGGTTGGTTGGTTGGTCGGTCTTGCGATCGATCGACGAGTTCCCTTCTGAAGGTATATCTCGTAAAGGAAACACTGTTAGGATGATCGCCTTTCGACCACCCATCGAGCCGATAAGAGCTCGCATCGTAACTAGAAGAACCGACACCATAGAACTCGCCATAACGAGATCGCCCAACATCACAACCACCAACACGACCACCCCCTATTCCACCCCACCCACGCACGTCCGTCAGATGCACTGATAAATTATTCAAAACCCTTTTTCGTTTCATCCCTTTATATCGTATCCCTTCAATGCGTTTATGACTATTTCAAATTACCTGATCTTATATACGTCTGCGTTACACTTTGTAATAATCTTTAACTTTCTTTTGCGCGTGCAAATTATTCTATTGAAAACGAACGATCATTATGATTTTGAAAAAACTAATTCTGTTCCTTTTTTAGTTTCAATAATATTTTATAACGTTATAATAGGATCGGCACCAATCGTTTTATCTCATTAACAATAACCGTCATGGTGGAAAAAGATATCGCAGATGCATAGGAATTCGATAAAAATAACAAAAAAAAAAAAAGGATGAAAATATTTATATATATATATGAAAGTGTGAGTGAATAAGTGAGCGAGTGACTGAGCGAGTTAGAAGAACGAATATCAAGCCGAGAGATTTTATTTGCCATCTACCGTCGCGAAAAAATATCTCGCCATTGAATTTTATTTTAATAAAGTCATTCTATTTAATTAGTATTAGTTTCTATATATTACCTATCGCGCGTATTTTTTTTTTCCCTACAGCATATGCATTCGAAGTTCCATTATACTTTTATTTCAACGAATTGTTTTTATCTTTCATAAGAGTATGAGAAAATAAAAAATCAAAAGTTTATATTAACGCAACACCTTTGTCTACGATCCGTGAAACGGAATAATGAAAATAGACAAAAATAAAGGCAAAGAACCAAGGAAAAAAAAGAAAGATCTGTGATCTCTAGGAAGAACCTTAATAATCCCGATTCATAAAGCCTAGTGGTGCCATTTTCGATACGCCAATGTCGGGGGGCCACGAGTGGACTGATAAGGAATGACGATCGTAAGGGAAGAAAGTTGCGGGGTGCTTATCGCCCAATAAATTCTACTTCGCTAGTGTTATCTATCTCTCTCTCTCTCTCTCTCTCATTCTCTCATATTACCCACTTTACACTCTGTTCTTTCTCTCTCTCTTTCTCTCACTCTCTTTCATTTTCTTTTCTTCTTCTATTTCTTCTCGTCTATGTCGTCGTACCACCACCACCACCACCACCACCACCAACCACGTGCAGCAAAACCAGTGTAATTATCGCCGGTAAGTTCAAGCTAAATTTTCCGCTAACGACGATTTACGGTCGAATTAACAGATTGCTCGATGGGAAAGTCGAACGGTTGGTTTTCTTCTCCTTTTCTCTCTCTTTCTCTCTCTCTTTTATTCGATTTCTTTCCTTGTAACAGCAGCAGCAGCAGCAGAAGCAGAAGTAGTAGAAGCATACCGTCGTCGTCGAATATCTTTTTCTTTCAACCTTTATTCCACATACCATCATCATCATCATCATCATCATCATCGTCGTGTTCGTACCTATCATATCGTCGTAACTGAAAATTTCTAGACGAATGCGGTGCTCGTTCGCAGAATCAACTGAAATTGATAAGAGTCGTGGAGAGAAGAGGGGGGAGAGAGAGAGAGATAGAGATCGACGGTGAATGAATAAAGTCGAGATTTTAGATTTCATTTTTATTTTTTAACCTTCTTTTCTTTTTTTCTTTCCTTCTTGACTTCTTCCCAATGACGAGAAGTTTTAATGAGACCTTCTCTCTCTCTCTCTCTCTTTCTTTCTCTCTTTTTCTCTCTCTCTCTCTCTATTGAGTCATCAAAGCGGAGGAAGAAACGTCGTTAGTTTCGAGCTCGAACGATAATTTCCTTCCTTGGTCATATAGCTCGTTACGATGCATCGAGTACTTCGCGTATCGTTGAATTTAATGATACATAAGTATCAAAGTATCATTTTAAAAAAGGGACGGGGGGGGTAAAAATGCGACGAATTTCGTTCAATACGTTGCGTCGAAATTTGGAAATACGTAAATTAGATCGTTTTGAATGTAATCGGTCTTTCAGTTAAAAGAAAAAAAAAAAGGATGCTTTTACTATTTTTTATAACGAAAATCGCAAAAGGTCAATTTGCAATGATTCGCACTCGTTTAGTTATACGTAAATTTTCTTTTAAACGTTGTACCACCAAAAAATCGATCGCGTATTATATTTAATAAGAAAATTAAAAAATATATATTTCTAATATATATGTAAAGGAAATGTATTCCTTTGATGTATTTTGTCGCACTTCAAGCAGCTCTCGTTGGAAGGATCGATTAATAACATCGGTAGAAAGAAATGAGTGGCGATTGATAAACAAAGAAAGGGGAAGAAGACAAGATAAAGGAGATGTGAAAAGGAGTAAAGAATATTCGTTATAAATAGAAATAAATAAACTGTTTAGAATAGGTGGGAATAATAAACTTTAATTGTCGTTTTTTTTTGGTTTTCAGGTAAGGGTATTTAGATATAGTGATTGATGTAATTAAATTATGTACATAATAAATAGCAATTTGAATTTTGGTTTTCAGAAAAACAAATTTTAGTTTATTGGTTAACCTCACTTAATGATAAGAGTTATAGTCTTATATATATATATACACAGTTAAAAGTTAAATTATCTCCGTGAGAAAATAACTTTCGCAAATGTTAAGGCAACGTGTATTCTTTGAAAAACTAAAAATAAAAATAAAAAAAAAAAGAAAAGTAAAATAGAAAGAAAAAGTAAGACAAGGAAAGAGAGAAGATGAAGAAAACGATGAAGAAAAATGGAGATTGAGGGAAAGCACTCGTTATTGAGGCAAAGAACGTAGGAAACACATAACGGACACATCATGTTGAAATTGAGATTGGTTATCGAAAAGTTTGCAACGACCGATAGGGAATAGGGAAGTGTATCGAGAGCGTGATGATGGTTTCGAGAAAAGAGAAAAGAGAAAAAGGGGTTAGTGAGAGGGAAGGTGGAAGGGGGAGGGGGGAGGGGGTGGGAGAGGAAGTGATGGCGAAGTGGCGAAGGGCTCAAATCGGATAGTTTGTTCATTACAGATATTTGTCGATCGCGAGAGCTCGTTGAACGAATCGAGAAAAGAATGAGAGAGAGAGAGAGAGAGGGAGAGAGAGAGAAAGAAAGAGAAAAGAATACCTCGTTGTTTATTTGTCTTGATAAGTTCGAATCAGGAAATGAGACTGTCGATAGGAGAACGTAGCCGTTTTTCTCTTTCAACACCCTCCCCCCCCACTACTCCCCCAGCAAGGTGCTCATTTATGTTGAAGAAAAAGAAATTGTCGGGGATAAAAAGAAGTGAAGGAAAGGAAAAAAAAAAGAAAAAGAAAAAGTTCGAAAATTCGATCAACGAGAAACAACGATATGATATTTACAATTCTTCTTATTCAATGGCTATTCGCTTTTCGAGTATCGAGACATGAATTTAAATTCTCTCTCTTTTTCTCTTTCTCTCGTGCTAACCTCCCACACCGGGCGTACCCGGTTTTGTTTTCATTTTAACGCACGATGGTATTATAACAAATCGCTCGTCCGTGATATCTAGAAAACCATATAGAATTTTTTTCGATAAAAAGGTGAATCAAAAAATAGATAAATAAATAAATGAAATATATATAGAGATATAATAAAAGGATTAGAAAAATAATTGCAATCGTGCAGCTTCGTATTTAGTTATTATATACGATATTTAATAATGTCAAATAGCAATAAAAATTTAACATCCCGTGTAATCGTGTTTAACGATGATAAAATAGCGAAGAGACATGTCGATACAGGTCGTTAAACGAATACAACTCGATTAATGTATGGGAGCTATTAAAAGGAAAAGGAACGATTATTTTCATTATATTATCGTCTTTAAGTGGTCTATAAAACATTTAAAATGTACTTTATGATATTCGTCACGTAATCAATATTTTAAAGATACTTTAATGATCGGTAAACAAATTCAAACTTATTAAAGAAGAATATTTTTTCGTTGTATTATATTATAAACGTTTATAATTTAAACAAAATTTAATTCGTCGTCAAAGGGCTCCGATAACTATTAAAAAAGAAATAATATATTACTTACAGTAAGTATCTATTAATTTAAGGGATTAAAAATAACAATAACATTGAAATTAAAAATAGTAACGAAACGATCGAAAAAGGAAGAAAAAAAAGTAAAAAAAGTAACAAAGTCAGATCTATTTGTCTTGTCTATTACTTGTTCAAACCTTTCGACTCACGTTGACTGACTGACAACAACTAATGATCGTAGCATAGTTGACAGTTTTAGAAGGCCAAGAGTGGGGGGGGAAACGCAGAAGCGTTGAAACAATGCGTGAGTTCCGCAACATTTGAAATTCAATCAGATATAGATTTTCTTTTTTTTTTATATTTTTTATATCGTATCGCACGTACCCCACACACACATGACAACACGAGGCAAAAAAAAATATTACATTAAATCATGAGAATATTATTATACTAATCGTTCATCGATCGCAAATAGGGGATACGCTTTTCATTCTTGTGTCGTACATTCCGACGAGGAAGTGAGCCTAACGTTACACGTACGTGTGACCTGAACTGTTGTATGTATTCATGGCTGCACAATGCAGAATTGTGCATCGACATGTCCAATGTCCGTTCAAGCATAAATACGTTACTGAAAAATCAACGTATATTATATCGTAGGTTGACAGTGACGCATGTTCCTAGTACGTGGGTTCTACTATACAATGTGTAGAATATATAGTACATATATATAATATATATATATTCTATATATTGTAGAATAGGTGGAGCGAGCGAATAATCTTTCCTCTTACCCTTGTGTTCCCCCGAGGGCAATTTTCTCATCAGACCACTATACTTATATGTAAAACATAAGCGCCACCGCAAAAGAGGGTAAAATAACCGTTGAAGAAAAGTTGATTCCATGTCGTGTGAACAAGGTCGTGTAACGCGTATAACTGACCACCGCATAAGTAATTCAAAAAAAAAAAAAAAAAGAAATAATGTCGAATAAAACGTTTCGCGAGCGAAGAAGAATGTTTTTTAATCGAACATCTCGACGATAGGAAAAAGAAATATTGTTCGAAAATAAATGACAATTATTTGTTCTATATAATATATAGTATCTTGTTAGTTTTTCGTTGGTCACATACGAAAGCGCATTATTGCGCATTTAATTTAACATTAAGGGGAAGAACTATGCGACAAAATAATATCGTTTATCTCGAGGAATAATGGTCGTCTTACCTCTTTTGTAAGTACGATTCCGAAAACTCTGGCACTAAAGTTAACTGCTTTCGAATAACTACTACTACTACTACTACTATTACGCATCGATCGTTCCTAAGATCCCCCTTCCCCCTTCTTCTTCTCTAGGATCGCTCGTGAAATCGTAAAATAGCGATTAAATCGACTGCAATGCGTTTATTCGAAATTGCAAGGAAACGTTATCTCTCTATGGTGTAAAAATATTGAACGTTAACCTGTTAAATAGAGATCTTTTTAAAATATATAATATAACTACTTAACTTTATCTCCCGATAGACGCAAGTCGTTTAATTCTCGAAAAGAAAATTTTCTCTTGCGTTTCCAATCCCAATCTTTTTCCAATGGAAAAAGGTTGAAAAGGTAGACATTTTTTGGCAAAGTTCAAAAAAAAAAATAAAAAAGGGCTCACGACGAAGAATCGAAGCGATAAAAAGGAAGATTCTTATGAGGAACGATAAGAGGCAGAGAAGCCGATATCAATCTTAGAGCGATTAAGGGTAGAAGACAGAAGAAGCAGTTTTCGTGAAGCTACCGTCGTCGTATCAGTGGGCAAGACCCAGTTTGACCCGGCACACATACCATCCATAGATCAAGCAAAACCCTTAGGCCGAAACCCCCCGTGCCACGGGCTAACCATTAATTTACAACCCGCAGAGTAACTCCCCGTCTCACCCCCTGCATACAGGATCCACGTCCCTTTGCGGGAAATATGAGCTACGACGTGGCGCTGAGAGATTCAACCACCCTTGTTCCAGAACCCTCTACCGAAGTCCTACTATGTCTTTGCCTTATCTCTCTTTCTCCCCCCCCCGTTCCCTCTCATTTCACTTTCTCTCTTTGGTCACCCTTTAAGCGGTTTTCACCTGCTAGAAAAATGTCGTTAGATGTAAAGCAAATTCCAACGCGCTATAAAGGATTACCAGTAAATTATTTTTTTCATTTTAATTGGAAGATATTTTTCTCGAAAGTGAGTAACAATTAAATCATATCTCTCGTTAAGTATTTTCGCGTGAGCATTTTAAGTCGTAAATTTAGTCAGTCAATTGGTATATCCATACAAACGATACATCATCGATAATAGCTATTATCCGACTTATGTGATTCAAACTTCAATACGATTGACATGATATATCATCGATAGGTACTAAGCAAACTACACGACCAGCTGAACTTACGATCGCATATTCGATACCCTATCGATGACGTGAATAATTATAGGACATTTTTTTTTCTAACTAAACAGATGTTTATCGATAATTGCACAATTACGCACAATATCAGATTAATTATAAAAATACACAGATATGTATTACGTTGAAATAATAGAATAAATTTCGATTTAGATGTATAAAAGTTTGAATTTACGTACGTGATTGCTAAACACGTCTGCACTCTATGACTTTCCGTTTAAAACTATCGTTTGTTGTTTATATTAAAAAGACATAATCCTAGAGACGATTCTATAAACAATCTTCACGTATATCAAATTAAATCGTATTTTATTGTTCAAACTTAAAAATCGATTAACTCGTTATAAACTAAACTTCAATTAACAAAAAGTTACATCAAATTTGTGTATTATATTTCCGCGTAGAATCATCCCTTGACTTATTATACTACTTAAAAATTATTATTATATTTTATTTATAAATTTTTTTTAAATATAATTATATATAAATTTTTTTTTTTTTAAATATTATTATATATAAATTTTTATAAATTATTATTATATTTAATTATTATATATTATTATTATTATACTACATTGCAAGGCGCATTGACGCATTTAAAATATCAATCAATGATAATCCACAAACGAATAAAATATATCTCGTGAAATTTTTCAATCGACAAAAAGGTTCTTTATAATTTTTGTCGAATATAATCAACAACAACGATGTCGTTTCGTAAACGGGGTTAACGAACGGAACAATTCCTAACTGTTGTCGAACTTTTGAAGCATTCCGAGTGAGAAAGAGAGAAAGGTCGAGAAGAGTTGAAGAGGGTAGAAAAGGGGGAAGAGAAAACGGGATGAGGACAAGATAGATAGAAAGGTGAGAGAGAAGAGAATGAACACGAACAGGGAGTAAAGGGATTTTGATTCTACAGGCTTTATTTCCGTTTAATAAGCGGGTGTGAATAGGCTCGTCGGCTGGCTGTTGCTTCTGCTTTATAGCTCCGACAGAAGTAAGTTGTTCCGTGTTTCATTTTGTTGTCCGGTAGTTCTCGTTTTCTCTCTTTTTCTCTCTCTCTCTCTCTCTCTCATTCTTTCTATCTTATTCTCTTCGGAATGAAAGGAATGAATAATTAGAAGGGGTCGCGAGACGGGCGGCTACTAAAAGTTTCTGGCCAATTAATTAGTCGAAGAGTAACGAGGTACGGGGAAAATAGGTAAGGAGGGGGAGAATGGGGGAGGGAGGCAGGAAGCTGAGAGAGTACTCGATATTAGTTGAAAAGAGATAAAAATGTATAATACTGTACGATAATTTAACAGCAATTATATTCCGCAATCTTTTCAACTTTTGTATTTTTGTTTCCAAGATTGTACCAAAGAACAATACTAATTTACGTACGAGACGAATACACGCGTTTATTTCTTTGATAATATAGTTGAAATATCTTTGAAGAGTTGAAAAAAAAGAAAGATATCATCGTTAAATCATCGACAACTATAATACGACAATGTTCTTATTATTCGAAAACCCCATACACGATGGCATACGCATATAATTTCCTGTTGAACGAGCTTTGACTGTATCATCTTCCCAGGCAAACGATGATTTTAATGCCTCGAACGTGCCTTTTTCTTGCTGGCTTACTTATCTATCCTTTGATCATCGTGCCATCTTTTTCTCAAGTATTGTATATATATATATAGGTATATGTATATGCATACATCAAAAGAAACGAGAATACGACTTTATTCAACCCAAGAACTGAATACGAATGGTACAAAAGCACGTAGGCATTTTGTGAATTGCTCTTTACTAACAATAAGTAAGAGTAGAGGTAAGTAGTATATCATTTGATGGAATGACACGACAAACGAGTCGTATTTTCTTCCTTTTAAAGGTTTGTCTCGGATAGAACAAACAAAGAAAAAAGAAGGAAAGTAAGATAAAAATGAGAAATAAATAGTAATTTAGATTTTAATAAATTCCCACCACCGCGCGAGACGAGTAAAATTTATTCGCTCGTTATGATCGTAAATGCGAATCAAAAAGTAGAAATGTAATTTTAGTCAATCGCAATTTGGAAATTATTATTCAACAAAAGTGTCTCGTAGAATTTAAGGAAGGAACATAAACGAAAATGAAAAAGAACAATCTCGTACTATTTTCTTATCACGTCGTAACGCGGAATTCACCTGTAATACCTAGTCCAAAGTATCCCCCCCTCCTCCTCCTCCTCCTCCTACTTCTCCGCTTTCGTTCATTTCCTTTTTTTCTTTTCTTTTTCTTTCTCACTCTCTTATTCCCCTTCTATTTCTTGCACCCTCGTCGTAGCAATCCACCCCTCGTTTCTGCTACTTAAAAACCGGTAATTACTCTGATGCCCCGGCATTTACCGTCCCTACAAGCACCACTGACTAAGTTTTTTGTTTGTCGATATCACTTCGGATTTGTTCCAACGATTTCTCGCCTAACAGGTGAGAAAATTCCACGGCCCGTTTCTAAATACACTCTTATCGAAGTATTTTACTTTTTCAAATTGGAAATGTATTATGCTTATTTTTTTTTTTTTAAAGTAGAAATATTTATTCGCTACGCGAAACAAACCGATCTATCCAACTTTTGTTTCTCGTACGAGAAAGATACAAATTTCATTTAAAATGTTCTCTCATTACTTTCATTATCTTCTTTCTCGTTTTACGTTACCCCCCCCCCTTCTCCCCGATCATTAAAATTTATTCCGATTCTAATCCTCCGAAAGAGAACAAATTAAACGGTCTATTAATTAATATTAAGCATAGGTAGTTCGCAATATAACGCGTTGAAATTCCATCCCTTATCTCTCGGTTGGCTTGACTATCGGTTAATTTATTTGCACCTGAGACCTATTTCAGTAATACCTGACGTAACGTTAATAATCGCCTGTGTAGGTGCCTAAATGCGATTTCGTGAAACGTATTTAAAGATAGTAGGCCGAGATGGTGTGCCCGAGAATAAACTTATCAGGTAGATAAATGTGACAACGAATGTGAACTAGCTTTACCTGCAAAACGTGGAACGATCCCAAGCGTCCATTATTTCCTTTCGTTATCTAAGCGCAGATGCACTGCACTTAGCAACTCGCCGCTTAAACCTCCCTTCCCCCTCCCCCCCGGCCCCCTTATAGCATCTACTGTCACTCTAAACGCAGATGCGAGATTCTACCACGAGATTAGGATGTTCATATACTTTAACGAATGCAATTATGATCGGTCGATTGGTCCCTGGGGTAAAGAGGGGGGGGGCAGTGGATTAAAATCTTCGCAAATGAAAAAATAATGTAGATAATAAAATATTCATTATTTTTTTTTTCAGCTAACAATTTTAATGCATCGATAAATTTTCATAAATAGATTGATATACCGTGTACGAGCTTAACGATGATTGGCTCATTAAAGAAAAAAAAAGGAGTCCCCCGCGAGTAATTTAAACACCGCGTATTTACATATCACCTATTTATCGACATTTTTCTCCTAAAGAAACCGGCATACTTGAGAATAACGTAACGTTTTATTCGAAATTAGCATACTCATGAATATTATCTCTTAACGCGATAATCTCTTCCATCACGAAAGGTTCTTTGTCGTTCGCACGATAGAACGATTCGATCTACGCGAACGGTGCCCCTCTTTCTTCCCATTTATTTCTACGATGCTCGAACGTATAAAAACGTAATATTATAATATAATAATAATAATAATAATAATTATTATTATTATTATATATTAATATATATTTAATAATATAATTAATAATATTATTATAAAATATAATTAATAATAATTATAAATATAATTAATAATAATTATTATTATTATTAGGAAATTTATTTGTTTATACGTTTCGTAGAAAATTCCTATCTAATACCCAATAATGATAACGTTATATCGATTACGTTTAAAGCAAGATTCAATAGGTAATAATACGAAAGCGTACCTATAGCAATGTAACTTTGCGTGCACGTCTGCGTTTCAAAAGGAAAGCCCGTAACACGCGAGAATGGAATACCATGATGCCGCTAATAAGCGCTCTCAAATTCCGCATGCTTGATCGTCGATCGTTCCCGTAGATCATGATCCAGATCCTCGAGGGACATTCCTCCGAACCGCACGAAGATAAGCGACCAACCGGCAGATTCGACCAACGGAAATTTCGCGTAGTACAATTACTAACCGCGGTATGGTCACCCACTAGCAATTTTCCTCTAGGGAGAGCGCTCAAAGGATTACGCCGCAGTAGAACCCAACCGACCAATCCTGACCGATCGATCGATAGGATCGATACGCGCTTCGATGCGTTTTCGAACGCGTCTATCCTGATCATACGCGATAAATCATTATTCGATGATAAAAGTGAAAACACACAATTTCCTCCTTTAACCCCGATTCGGCTCCAACAAACTATGTTGCTCACCTTGATCGTCGCGTTGTGGGATCTTTCATAACCATAACCTCTGTGATATCTCCATACTTGGTGAAGTACTCTCTAAGGCCCTCTGAAACGATAAAAAGAAGATACAAATTATTATTTATTCGTAAATAGAGTTATATTATGCGTTATCGTGAAAAATTGAAATTGGACAATGTCTTGATTCGCGCGTGGTCGCTTGGTGTATGTTTGAAATATTAATGTATATAAAAATCAACTCACAAAATATTCGGTCTTTAACCGACGTATTTAATTACGCGTTGACACGAACGATTACGCGAATCTCGACATTATCCAATTTCAATCAAGACCGGATTGGAATAGTTCCCTTTTTCCCCCCCCCGTTTCTATTTCAATTGACATGAATTCCAAAATAAAATCATACACTTAAAATATATTAAGTTGAAAATAGCGTATCACGCGAACCCTCTTCAAAGTACCGTACACGTAGAGCATCATCCCCTACAGTAAAGCCCTCCTCGCACTTGGTTAAATCCCGTTTGCTGCTACGAAATTGGTAACGAACGCAAGCCGAAAGGATTCGGCCAATTACCAAAACTTTCGTAATTGCGAGACCGGCCTACCTAAGCTCTATTTAAAACCGAATTAAAACTTTCATTTTTCCCCTCGATTTGCATCGAACGAAGAAGAAATCGAACTGGTGTCCGCCGCGTGACGGGTACACGTCCGCCGTTTCTACCTGCTGCCTGCAGTCCTCTATATCTCTACAGGTGAAACGCGAAAAACTAAACTCTACGAAGCAAGTAACTCGTTAACGATGATCGCTTTAACGATCCTTTCAAAATCAAACTCGAGTGACGGGAAAATAGTTTTATCAGTTGAAGGATCACGCGACTAAAGTGGGGGAAAAAAGGGGAGGAGGGGAAGGGGAAGGGGGAGAGGGCGTACGTGTGATGCACCCGTCGATATCGTAGCTTGCAAATCACGTAGTACGATGGGTCAATTGGAAATATCAAAATATAAAATGATTTATGAATTATTTGAAATTCTCATATTCAAGCGCGAGCGGAGTTTCTGATTTTGACGAAAATCTCTTTGAGCAATGCGACGGAGAGAGAGAGAATCGTTGACAGTAATTGGAATTAGTAGATAACAGCGCGACTTGACAGTGTCGAGCATAATCCGCATACCGTGATAAACTCGTAGTGCGTGCGTACACAGGAGAGCTTCAGCTTAACCCGTCGTCGTAGGGACCTAATTACTCATGCTCGATATACGAGCGTGAGCTTATTGACACTCTCTCTCTCTCTCTCTCAAATATATAATATATAAATATATATATATGTCTACGTAATTATTAATGTTCGTTGGATTTATGAAAAGATTAATAACATCGAACGAAAGGATAATCTATCACGTTTCTTGCATGATTATCGTCGATAGTCGCATAGTAATTATTTAACAATGAGACATTATCGGTTTGACCGATAACGAGCGTCATTTCGCAAAATTAAAAATCGATTTGGCTCGAAGTCACGACCCCGTGGTGTGTATATGAATAAACTTCTCTTAGCTGGTATTGTACGAAAAGAAATATTCTAGTTAGACCGACTCCAACTGGATTCGAATCGTACATTTTACACGGTGCAATTTCCATTCGTGCATAGAGAATAAGAGTAATGAAGACAATTTATTGTAGACCATGGCAGAATCGTCGCAGGAGGCTCTATAAAGATCCGATGGCACGTAACATAGTGTAACCAATCTTGAGTACCTTCCGACCATGGCACCCTTCGACCTCACACTCTCCTTCCTTCCTCCCTTTCTCCTCTTTCCTCCCTTTGCCACTTCTTTCCCACTCTCTCCTAGCAACGCGTAGTTATATCGTCAAATGGTGAACCCTGGCGGAGAGCCAATATGGCCAAGCTCCAAATATATCTTACACTCTATCTAATTATACGCTGTTTTATCCAGACTGCTTTGAAAACCTAGTAATGCTCGGTAGTTACTAGCCTATTCGGTCGCAAGTGCTCTCTTCTGCCTTCGATAACTTGGAGATACACTAACGCGATAGGCTACTAAAAGAGAAAATTATGCGAAAGTTTTCCTTTTGCTCGACACGTTTCTTCCTCGTTTGGTTATCTTTACGGGATTTACCAAGGAGAATCTAAACGGGAAATTGTTCTCGCGAACGTGTTCGAGAGAACGTTTGAGTATCATTCGAGGTTTTCCCCAAAAAAAAAGAATTTATTATAACGTCGTATTGGAACGTATCTGTAAAATATATTATTACGACGGTGATCAACCGATTTGAAAACAAAAAAGAAAAAAAAAAAAAGAGGGAAAAGATCGATCGGGGAGAACGTTTGCTTCTTCCTTCAGATTAAAACAATGCACGAATTAACTTTCCCTTTTATTCATTAATCACTCTCGCTAAATTCTCTGTGTTCTTATAATTAGTCAAATTATTGCGTTTTCCTCTAAATTGCCGGAGGTATATTATTCCGCAATTACGACGATGATATCTCAGAAAATTGTTAATCACGACAAGGGGAATATTCATCCTGAGTCATAATGTTTTAGTCGTAACGTATTAATTGACTACAAATTCCAATTAATTATTTTCCAAAGGGGGAGAGTTGTTAAATATCATCATATATATTTGCGAGAAAGATTTACATAGAAATCTTGATGAGCGATAATAAAGTCGAATATAAGAACCATTTCGTTGAGTTGACTGACAAGCAGCAAACGAGAACGATGATAAAAAACTAATCGGTGATCTCTCAATAAGCTTAAAACGATGAAGCTGATTCGCGTCCCCTAATCGAATAGTTTTTCTTTTACCCTTTCCAAAGCCCTTTTACTACTCTCCTTTCTTCTACCATTTTCTATTATTCTCCGTTTGAGCTATGAAAATGTCGTTAAGTCGAAGAGGAGCAAACCGTGGGAAGGAAAGAGGGAGGGGGGAGGGAGAGGACGTGGGGTGGGGAGGGGCCCCCCGCTCGCCGATGCTTCTTTAATTTGTCTCGGCGCGGATTGATGGAAGTAATTTCGTCGTTTGCTAGAAGAGGTACTCTTAAAAACGTCTCTTAGAACCCGCGAAAATTTACGGCCGTCATTTCCTTAATTGTTCCTCGGCACGACTTATTTTTCAAGCTGAGAATCGGCGTGGCGCGTCTATGCACAATTCCTTGCATTCTTTTGCCCTTTTCCCTCGTATACAGTTAGGAAGGAAGGAAGGAAGGAAAAAAAAAAGGAATTGCCAAGTCCTTCGATCCTTTTACCCTATCCAAGTGATACGTCTGTTCCCTAGAATTTCTCTATATGAATAAAAGTCTTCCTCTCGTTCTTATAATTATGATTAAAAGAGAACAAAAAAAAATATGAGAAGACGATATTTTGATTAATGAAAAACGTCGAATATTAAACGAACAACTTTTGTATAAGATTTTCAAATATATTCTTCAAGGAGTAATCTATCTCATTAAGATATTTACTAAAATCATCGATAAAATTCTATCTCTAAAGCACTTAAAACGTAAATACTTGGCAAATATTTCTTCTGCTTAATAGATCTTAAAGTGACACGTTTATACGAACGTTAAGAATGATTAAAAGGCGTGACAAAAACGGTATGGAACAAATTAAACGTATACGCGTATCTACTAGAGTATCTTCTTCCTCGAACAACGTTCAAATCCAAAAGGAATTTCAAATCGTTAATCTAAAGTGCATTAGAGAATCTTCTTAAAGCATTAACTATTTGAACAAGAATAATCGTCGAGTTAACGTAAACAACGAGAGCCCGAGATCAATTATTTTCTACTGGTATTTAATAGTATGAAGAATAAAAAAAAATAAAAAGAAATAAAATAAAAAATAATTTGTACGCGTTGTAGACTATAATAAGAAAACGATAACGATGATGAGTCAAGAGAAGTAATTATATCTAAAGATGGTGGGGTAAAGGGTCAATGCACCTTCTTCCTTCTCTCTCTCTCTCCCTCCCTCTCTCTTCTAAGCACGTGTGATCGTTCGAGATTAAATCGATTGTTCAATTTTCTATGCAAGCTGCAGCCAGTAGTAAGCCATGTAACGTTGCTGCGACCAACTTTCACACACCTCATTCGTCAACATTAATCCTTGCTTTATATCCTTTAATATATAAAGCGACTGATATATTTTTTTTTCAACCTGACAAGTATTTATTGAAAAATCTTAATTTATTCCTCAAAGCAAGCGTGAAAGATAAATATATCAAATTAAGATGAACTATTTTTATTGAGATTTATAGACGAAAAAAAAGAAAAACGAAAAAATGTAATGCGAAAGAAAGTTTGAAAAAGTAATTTGAAATTCTCAAGATTCCAAAAGAAAAATATTATATATAACGACGAATGAGATTACAAATTTGGCTTCAACGAGGCAGCAAAAGATAAGAAGAAACAGTTTCGCGTCGCTTTTTAAAAGCTCAAGTAGCGGGCCAAAAAACATTGAGAGTACCACCGAAAATTGTTAAACCAAGCAAATTTTGAAGGAAGGCACCTTCAAGCGATTCTCGAGTAGTAGTATGCTCCTGCAACATTTTCTCTTCTTTATTCCGACGTTTTCTTTTCATATCTACAGAGACCAAGCAAAACTCGTAATATAAAATCAACTTTTGAAAAACATATTGGTCGCATATATATCCCAGGAAGAAGAGCAAGCAAGCAAGCAAGCAAACAAACAAACAAACAAAACAAAAAAAAAGAAAACGGAAAAACGTGGCAGTTCATTCAAATAAGATACCGAGGAAAGGTTGCGAGAAACGAAGAAGAACTTGAAAAGGAAGAAGAAGAAGAAGAAGAAGAAAAGGGAAGAAAATAGAGGAACCACCACGAACACGGCAATAATACGCAAGGGAAGAAACGAGAAAAGAAAACGAAGAAGGCGTTGGTCCGTTTCGAGTGTTTTTCTATTCAGAGAAGAAGAAGAAGAAGAAGAAAAAGGGTTCGTATAAAGTTCTATATACATATATACGTGAATTTCTATCCCGTTCTATTTCACGTTGGAATCTTCAAGAGAAGTAGAAGTCGAAGGGAGGAAGGGATTTGAAAAGGAGAGAGAGAGAGAGAGAGAAGGAGAGGAGCCTGTTTCCCCATTCCAGAGAATTCGTTCATTGAAACGAATGGCCTTGTCTACTCCTTTCTTCTTATCCTTCTGTCTCTCATATCTCTGTTCTTCCTTCTTATATTCCCTTTCACTACTCTTTCCGAACGCTATCCCTTCGCAAGGGTTACCACCCCCCCAACCCCCCGCGTCATCGTCTTCCTCTAACTTCTTCTTCTTATTTTTCTTGTTTCTTTTCCACTTGCTTCCTCTCTTCTTTTCATTCTCATCCTCCTCATCCTCCTACTTTTTCTTCTTCTTCTTCTTCTTCTCACTCTCATCATCATCCACGAATCCGTTAAGATTACTTATTCTGCGCCAAAGGACGCTCAAGGCTCGACCTTAAAGCATTATTTAAATAAACGCGGAGTTACTGCTGCGTGAAAAAGCAAACGAGAAAGGAGAGGTTAGGAAAAGAAAAAAAAAAAAGGAAAGGAAAGGAAAGGAGACGCGAGCAATCCACGGGTTATATTAATGGCTCCGCGATACCTTCGAGTAAAGAAAAAAAAAGAAAAACCAAAAAGAAGAAGAAGAAGAAGAAGAAGAAGGAAAAAATACCGCTTTCCTTATGATCTTAGAAAGATGAGATTTCCCACTAGCGAAGACGTGCCGCATCGTCGTCGTCGTCGTCGTCTACGATAATGGATTATTATTTTAGCATCGTTTTTTTTTTTTATTTTACATTTGAGAAGTGGATACTAGAATGAATGAAAAAAAAGTGTAGATAAAATCAAAGTATATATATATATATATATATATATAATATGTTTCTATATCCAGGGTTTCGTATGGTTCAAATAAATTGACTAATTAGTTTCTCTGTAAAATATGATGTTATGTTCTAATTATTATTACTATTTACAATACCTAAAAATTATATATTACCTGTAAAATAATATAAACGACAATTAAAGTCAGTTATTCGCCACTATTTCACAACACTACTTTAATCACCCGTACGGTTAATAACAATTAATAATATATCTTTATATAACGAACTTATGTAAATTAAATACGTTATCACTTTTTTTTAGTTTTAAATACCGTCATACAGGTGAGCAGATCGTACTTAGTGCGCCAAGTTTAAAAAGAATATATTTTCCGTTTACATATATATATATATCGAATTGATATCAACCTTGGATATTTTATAATTGTTTATTATTAATCTTTATTGATTCTAGACCAATTGTAGATTTTCATTTGACTAATGCGATATAAAAATAATAATTACATGTTATACGTTTCAAATTTTTGATCAATAATTGAAAATTTCAATCTGTTATTGGTAGGTGAAACATAATACGTAAGATCCTCTTTACTGTGCGAACTTTTAAGCATGAGAAATAGAAAGATGTATGGTAGATACAAAGAGAGAGAGATAAGAAAAATAAAAAAAATAAAAAATTGACAAACAGGAGTAAGAGATGCGAGAAGAGGGATGAGCACGACTCTACGTTTCTCATGTTGCTTTCGTTCGCGTGCCGGTCTATTTTAACCATACCGTAGTATTCCAAAAAGACAGTGGTGGTAGTGATGGTGGTGGTGGTGGTGCAAATACGCGCTAGCTTTTATGAATAGTCACATAAACTGTTGGTAAAAGTAGCCGAAATAATACGAAAAACACGGCACGAATCTTATCCTTTAATTAATTTTTCTTAAAAAGAATAAAATTGAAACGAGAACGAAGAAAACAACGAAATAACACGTTAATAAATATAATACTTTAATTTCAACGAAAGTTGTTTTCGTCCTATGCGTATAAGGTTTACGCATTTTACATTATTGCACGTCTAGAAGTAAAACTTCGAGAAGATTGATCGATGAAACAAAATTTAATCCATTTATCTCGGAATATTAAATCAATATCAAATTTTGTTTCCAGTATTTCTTTCAAACCTTATTGGCATGGAATAAATCGTCTAACGTAGATGAATTTATGAAGAAAAAAAAACAACAATTAATTTCAAAACAATATATTCTCTTAAAACGTAATCAAAAATACGTTTGAAATGTAATTAAAAAAGTAAGACTAGACGTATCCTTGCATAAAGTTTATCGATAAAAAAAAGATAAGTAAAAAAAGAAAAAATAAGGACAAAAAGTTGATCGGAAATAAGAAGATGACCTATTTATATACCCTACTATTTATATTCCAAAGAATAGGAAAAAAAAGGACTTTGACATTATAGTCGTAGATTCTGCTGGAGGGCCGATTCGAGTAAAAAGAAGAAGAAGAAGAAGAAGGAGGAGGAGGAATGGAGGAAAAGAAGTTGGAGGAGGAGGAGGAGGTGGTGGAGGAAAGGGAGGAGTTGATTTGGTAGGCATATATAGATTGCTACATAGGAACGTAGGAGGGATGACAGAACCTGAAGCCTACCTGGCCACGAGCCAAGCTCGTTCTTCTACGAGTTGCGATAGTGCATAGTCGATGTATAGTTAGAGTGCATACTCGATGCATAGTGGGTATCTAGCCACCACTCTGTCCCCACCACTCGGTCGCATGGGTGCCCGCATTGCAGCTATGGCCCACCATTCTAATGATGGCAACCACGCAGGTACAAATCTACCCAACTCCTGGCGCCCTCTCATTCCTACTACCTCGAACCTCCCCCGTAACCCCTTCTTTACCACCAACCAAAGTCTAGCTCCTAGCTAGCTAGCTAGCTAGCTAGCTAGAGTTAGCTAGCTCGCGAACCTACGATTTTACGCTGACACTTTATTCCACTATGAATTAAATTCTCCTTTACCTGTTCCTTTGAGCTCCGAACTAAAACTCTAGAGACACATAATCTACCCCACTTTCAAGCAATCCCATATTTCCAACATTCGTAATAACAAGAAACCGAATTCGTTCGTAAATGATTCATCAAGTTTTCCGCGAACTTTGCTCGCACATTTTTCTTTACTCGATCTCCCTCCAATCACCCCCTTCTCTATCTCTCTCTATATCTATCTTTTCTATACTCTCTCTCTCTCTCTCTCTATATATATATCGATATTTCTTCGACGATTTATGGCATCGAATTCGACATAAAGCCGAAGAAAAAACCTCGCAAAACTTTTCCCTTTTTCCCCAATCGTGACCGATGGTCGTGTAACGATAGAGCTTAATCCCATTGCTAATGAGGAGGGTAAAAGTCGACGGAACTTTTGCAGAGAGTGGAAAAGAAATGGGTGCTGCTACCAACCGGGTGCAACGAGCAAGATCAGCAGCGCGATGTTCGACGTAAAAGCAAAGTAAAAGAGAGAGAAAGAAAAACGAAAGATAAGGAAAAACCGAAAGATATATATAGATATATATATAGATATATAGATACATAGATATATATATAGGAAAAGGGAGATATCCATTCTTGTTACTCTCCTGGAGACATCTTTAATTCATCGAATGTGGATTGCGGGCTGAATCCTTGATGAGCTTTATTCCACATCCGCGCGCTCGAACTATTGGATTCGATGAGAGATTCTCATACGATAATACGCTCCGCTAAGCCAGTACTCTCTCTACGTCTCACTTACACCATAGTCTCCTTTTATATCTTTCCCGTTCTTTCCTTTCCTTTTCTCTTCCCCCCTACAGCTTTCTCTTTCTCTCTCATTCCGATTCTCCTCTTCTTTCCGGTCTTTCTCTGGGGGTCTCGTCTTCTTTCCATCTCTCTCTCTCTCACTCACTCTCTCTCACCTTTAACCAGTTCGGAACGGCTCTTCGCCGCACTACCCACTTAAGAAGCTTTCTCGGAGCTTTTTCGATTTCGACTTTCTCTTTCTCCGTCTTTTCCTTTAAGCTCCTTCGCTTGCTTGCTTGCTTGCTTGCTTGCTTCTGTGCCAACCACCACCACCACCATCACCACCACCACCCCCCTCTCTATCCCTCCTCGCCGTCGTCCCGTTCCAATCTCGGACCCTCAATCCTTTCTCGTTTTCTCGCGGGAAATCGCGCGGAAAACTAGCCAGTAAAGATCCTCTCTTCTATTCTTTGTCTCTTTAGATCTCTCTGTCCGTTCGTTCCGTCTCGAGTGCTGGCTGGCTAGCTGGTTGGTTGCTGCTGGTGCTGGTGGATTGAGAGAGTTAGAACGGTCCTACTACTGTTGGCCAGTAATAGTAGTAGCCGATAATACCGTTCGAAAAGAGGAAAGATACGTCCAATCGAAGGTCTCGATCGATTTCTCTTCGATCACCTCCTCCTCCTCCTCCTCCTACTCCTACTACTACTACTACTACTCACTTTCCTACTCTCTTTTAGCATCGCTTATCTACTTTCCCTTCTTTCTCCGATCGCAATATACCATTGGTGAACGAATGCTCTTACGAATGGAGTCGCTTTACCTTCTTTGTGTCTTTTCAAGATACTTCCAATTCATAGACACTATTTGACGCCAAGTATATATATAGATATAACTAAGAGGAAAGTAGAATAGTTTAAATTATTATCTTATAAAAATAACCATTAATAATAATTTTCTCACCAATAACAATTTTGTTTGTTATTATATATTATTATATATATTTTGTTATTATATATATGTAGGATATTGTAGTGAAAAAATTGGGCCGTTGGACAGACTGGACCGGGACTCGAACCCGGATCTTCCGCTTTCCGGGCGACTGCGCTTTAACCAATTGAGCTATCCAGGGCCCACCGTCCAATCTCCTCACGAACGCCTACTTAAGTGTTTGGCTTGGAGGTGCTCGCATCCCACATATATATATTAATAATAATTGTCTCACCAATAACAATTTTGTTTGTTATTCTATTTTAAATATACCATTACCCTTACGATTCTCCACATTCTATCATCTTTTTATTTCTTATTTCGAAAAATAAACAAAATAAAGATTCGGGAAACGTACTGTTGAAATCCCACAAGCTCGTTCCAATAACCAGCCAACCAATTGGTCCCACTGCTGGGTAGTGGTGTCGACTACTACTACGATTGCTACCGAAAAAAAGAAAAAGAAAACGACATCCGCGATACGATAGGAGAAAAATCTCACGGATTTCGTGAATTATCCCAACCTTCGTATTCGATAGCGCGATAGAAAAATTACTTAAGTAACCGAATTGAAGTGAAAAATCTAGGAACGAAAGAGACGGGATAAAGAAATAAATAGATAGATAGTCGTTGAAAGTTAAAAGAAATTAAAAAGGAAGGGAGGAAGAAAGGAAGGAAAAGAATGGAGTAGTATCTGTGCCAGCTAGCGAAAGGGGGAGAAAGAGAGAGAGAGAGAGAGAGATAGATAGAGAGAGATAGATAGATAGGAAAACACGGGCCACGACCGCGATTGCAAAGAGTCTCTGCGCCAAGCCTAGTTTAATAATTCAAATCTCTCAGTACTCGAAAAATTGAATTTAATAATTCAATCCACAGGAAACCCCGACGGTTACGAGTAGTCGAGGCCGCTGGACCAACAGAACCCGATCAAAAATGCAATATCCAGCTCGATGTCTTAATCCGATTTCACTGGCGTATGCTTCGTTTTCATTCGTTATCTCTCACCTTCTTCCTGGCCTTTCATTTCTTTGTCTCTTTCCCTCTCGAATCTCGAATCTCACCGGTTTTATCTTTTTTCTTTTTTCCCCACTATCGATAGCAAATTTGTCTTTTTTCATTTAATGTATCGAAAAACACGCACGCACGCATAATGTAATTACGCGTAAGAAAAAATCGTTGAAATGCGGCCGTTAAACACAAGTCGAATTAGATATTTTATTATTTTTTTATTTTCAGACTGGAGGAAAAATATTGAAAAATATAAAGCGACGTTACGCGAGAAGCATTTGAATGACTATATATCTCGCCCTGCCCTCCCCCCCTCGTTCCTATCATCATCATATATAGCTTATATTTCTAATCGAGCAAGAGCCGATTACGCAAAGCGATATTGGTATTGGGAAAAGGGGAAATGAAGAGAACGAAGGGGGGTTAAAAGCAGATACGAGGCGAGTTGGTGCGTAGTCGCGATAATTAACCTTCGTTAACCTCGAATTGTCCTCCATGGTTGAATTCAATGTATCGGTGACGTCAAAGGAACGTATTAATACGATGTTGGTAAGTAGAAAACGAGAAGTGGAAAGAGAGAGAGAGAGAGAGATTGTCTCACGAATAACGGTGATACTTTATCGAATAATTTCTAAAAGAAAAATCTAAAAGATACGACGAAGAGACAACTCGTAAAATCTTCTATCAAACTTTGGTCGTATCATTTTTGCAAAAGGGATTGTGGGTGGTATCCGTGGTGATGGATAAGAGAACGGCAAATAACCAAGTCCAAGTACGAAACTACATAACTCGAGCGCGTCATATAAATACTTAGTACTTTTAATGAGAGCAAAAAAGAGATAGTATTGTCAATGCCAGAAAATATCGGTCACTTATCCAAACATAGATCGCTTATAATTAGACGCATGGACATACAGTTAAGGTACACGTAAGAGGCAAGAAAGTATCAAGATGCATGAGTATTTGAGAAGGAATATCACGAGGAGATGATCATGCCAAACGCACTTGTGCAACGAGAATTAATGTTCGTTTCTATCTATAACACAGAACGATAGTAGCCTACTTACAAATCGATATTTCAATTCATTTTCCAATCATTATTAATGTGTTATCGAATATCGAATATATGTTTCCCTATACGTACGTAAAATTTATTACTAATATTAAACTAATATATTGCTGAAAAATTTCTACTATAATACGTACTATATCTTTTATTTTTATTTTTTTTTTTTTTTTTTCACGTAAATTATATATATAGACATAGAACTGAATACGCAAATGTTCGAGAAATGAATGCGAATTTTTACGAAATTAAATGTTGTTCGAATTAATATCGGGCCTGTTAACTTAAAACGAGATGAAAATTATTCGCCACGACAGATGACTTCGGCAGTCGATTTGGCATCAGAATTAGAGAACCATATTTATATATAGAAATCTGGATCCGTTGATTAAGATTCGTGATTAGTATTTATTTTGGTTGTTTGGGCCGTATATCGCAGCGCTAAACTTGGCGGCGTTCGGTAACCTAGTGCAATTCGTTCTATTAGCCTCGATTATCGGTCCTCTTTCTTTTTCTATCCGTCTATCTATCTATCTGTCTTTCTTTCAACGATAGATTACGCGAATAGGTTCGATCATTTTTATCGATAAGATCATCCAAACGGGTCTTATTTTGAGTGAACGATAGTCGTTTTATTGGAATGGGATGGGTGGGAATCGATTGTTTCAATTCGACAATTTCTTACTGTCATAGTCATTGGAAAACTCGGGTCGAATAGCGTTTCATCGAAGAAGAGCTTTTCATTGTTTCCCACGAATGGTGGAGTCCCATTTGAAAATAGTCAAATCGGGAGATCCGAATGAAGGTATAGGAAAATGAGAAATTTTCAAATTTTCCCTATCAACGAGGAATTTCGATTTTCTTTGAATTCGACGGGATACTGATGAGAAAGAAATAGATGAAGAAGAAGAAGAAGAAGAAGAAAGGGGGATGAGAGAGAGTTAAAGAGAATACCAAAGGAAGGAAAGAGGAAGAAGAGGAAAGTCTTGCTCGTGTCGATGGTACACCATGGTTGGAAAACGAGTTGGTTCGAACAACCCGCGATATTACCGATTCGCCTAGCAATTATCCTCGGTGGAAAATCGAAATACCGGCTTCCAATTAATGTGCCGCGTTCGTTCGTTCGTTCGTTCGCTCGTTTGTTCGTTCGTTCGTTCGTTGCTTCGTTTTTGGCGTTGATTTTTTTACCCGACACACCAACCAGAGAACGAATGTTCGCGGGAAATTTCAAAAAAAAAGGAAAGCGGAACTAAAAAGTAAAAACATATAAAAGAAAATGTACGCGTAACGTGCATGCAAGAGATCGTTGATGTTTTTACTTGTGAAAAAGTAATAAAAAAAATAAAAGAGAAAGAAAGCAAGACAAAAAATAAAATAGGAATATAAAAAGGAAAGTGACAGAAAAGAAAATGATACGGATAAATAGCATAATAATAGGCGAATGCCGAGGACACGAATATGCGCTTGCTAAATTAGAATCCGCTGACGCGATACGCTGCGTCAGCCGCTCAGTTCCCTGACGTTCGTTGGTTGGTTGGTTGGTTGTTGACTTTAATGGGCTCAATACCTGATTTCCTCTCTTAATTTGTGATTTACTGGAAAATTGCCGAGTGTAATGTGCATTCGCATGATATTCGGGTATTCGTAAGACTGAAAAATATTTTCTCTAAACGACTATTAAATATTACCCATCTTTTATATTTTTCCTTGTCATATCTAAATTTGAATGCTTATATATTTGTAAATTAATTCAATGATAAATAAAAACAATCCGTTAACAGTTATCTATCTAGAACAAAGTTAGAAACATTGTAACATAAATTTTATTTTAATTATTATATAATAAAATACGTTAAGAAAATAATTATGAATGTATTATATTATGCATAGAGTTAAAAATAAGGTAATAAAACATCAATTCATTTCAAATAATAATAATAATAATTATTACTTTGTATTTTGCAAGCGAGCAATCGATTTTGGTTTCTAATCATTGGTTTTCCTTTAGTTTCGGACAGTTGATCGTCCTTTACAACATCTGGAATTTAGTCGGTTGGATTTAGATGTACCATATATATATATCCCTATATGACTAGGAGCAAAAGTAGAATATAGGTCTCGGTAGTGTTGCTATTTTGAATCAACGACGCCTACGTCGTCTTTCTCTTTCTCCCTCTAGTTCTCTCTTTCCCTCCGGTTGGCCTGACATCAAAATCGTGAAGAGCAACCAATTCGATCTGTTGTCATTCAAGGAACGCTTTGCCAAACCTACTTGGTGGTGGTGGTGGTGATGGTAGTTGTCATAAATTCAGTCACTTTGTACTCCAAAAGAGAGTTCCCTCCCCCCCATCATTCTTCTGTCAAAAGAACGAGAAACGAAATTTTAGCGCCGTTCTTATTTTCTTCATCTTTCTCTTTAACTTTTCCTTCGCTCTCGGCTTTAGTACGTAATAGGTGCTCTACTCGTCCGTAAAAATCCTCGATTGGGCAACGCGAAAAAAATGAAAAGAACAAAATTGACGAAGAAAAGGGGAGTATTTCGGTCGTACGAAAAATGAGATCTTGAAGTAGTTTAAAAGAGACGTGAGACGTGGAGGGGGAAGGGAAGGGAAGGAAAATGGGTACGGGGGTAGGTAGGTACACGCCACAATAAAAATTATTCCCATCGCATCGTTATTATTTACGAACGCAGGAAAAAGACACGTCTAACGGCTACTACTCGGTATAAAGCGTTTTTCTTTCTCGGAAGGTTCGTAAAATGCAGCACTTTGCGATATCGCAAAATGCCTTGCGCACCCGGCGCAAAAGAAGACTCCGGCCATATTTTATATCCTTGCCTCCACCTCTCAAGAAACCCGGACGTACATAGACGAGAGGAGAGACACTCGACTTTCTCCCGGAGACTCGTAGAAAACGCTTAAACGTTGGGAAAAAAAAAAAGAAAAAGAAAAAAAAAAAAAAAGAAACTCTCCTCGTCGTTCCTTCACAATCTCTTCCAGTGTCCTGTTTTTTACTTTTCTCTTTCAACGCATTGCGGACGAGATACGTATAACAGCGGTTAAAAGAAATAACGTAATCCAAAAAGAAGGTGAAGAAAAAAAAGAAAAGAAAAAGAGAAAAAAAATCGAGGGCTGGGGGGGAGGGGAGGGGAGGGGGAAGATCAGGTTTACGTTTGCGTAGTAGCGACCTTAATTTCCAACGTATATTTAAACTCTTTAAGCTGCTCGTTTTCCTTGAGGGCATTACCTCCTCCTCCCCCCTCCCCCCTCCCCTACTCCTACTACTACTACTACTAATATTGTCCCTCTTCTTTCTTCCCGAAGGAGCTGTCGCTGATCTTCTTCTTCTAGCCTATTCTATTTTCCTTGCTCGTCTTCTCGCCCTTCAACCCTCCCTACCACCCCGCCATCCCTCCCCCTCTTTCTCCCTCCTTCCATTTACTCTCTGTTTGCCTATACTTTGGCCCTGTAGCGAACAAAAGACAAACTCCTCTATACCGGGGGTGGGAGTAGGGGGGAGGGGTTGGAAACTTCCGTCCTGTCGACGGAAATGAAACGTCGAGGCCCAGCGACCTCCAGCTTAAACGCAACTGTTCTCTTCTTCCTCTCGTAGCACTACTACCTGACGACTACGACGACGACGACGACGGCTGCTTCTACTTCCTTCATTTCGATTTTCTACAGAGACTACGACAACGACGCAACACAACGCAATACAAACATACCACCCCCTTCCTACGCGTCATAACGTATCGTTGAGCAATGTTTAACAACGTGCGAGAAAAGAATTACAAACATATATATTAATTCATTAAATATGAAATGTTTTCGATTTTTAATCGAAAATGTATTCGAAATAATCGGATGTTTTATACTTGATGATCTAATATTATATTTATTTAACGCAAGTATGTTACAACGAAATAAAGTTAAATTATTAATTATTAAAAAATTAAATATGTTAAAACGAATAAGATTGTCCCATAAGTTCCTTCCTTTTTATTTTTTATGCGATTTCAATAGACGATATTTGTTGTTTAAGGTTGATTTACTGTGTTTTATATGAACCGTTTGTTCGATACCGCTTTTTTTTCACACAAGATATAAAAAGTGATTTCGAAGAGTGAATTATCTTCGTCGTCGTCGTCGTCATGAGGAACAAGATTTCGCGTAACTGAAGATATCTTAAGCAAAGTTCTAAACGAATCTTTCGAATTTTACGACGACGAGATATCAAGATACGACTTAACCTTTCAGAATGAAAGTATATGAGCCGTTGAATTCGATTAAAGTAGATTATACGCTTCGATTTATGACTCATAAAAGTACGTTTATACGAGGACCCGTTGTAAATAAATGACAAATGTAATTTATAACACTCGAGACTTAGGCTAGGTTCAAATGGATTCGTTTTGAAAAAGAAACGTACCAATGAATTCTACGACGATAAAATATCTCGAAAAATCTTATATTTCCTATTGCACCTCTCTCTTTTCGTATATATCCGAAAGTGTAATATCCAAAAGGTATATAATACATTTCCGAGATATTTTTTAGAGAGAAAAAAAATAAAAAGAAACCAAAGAAAAAAAAAGGAAAGGAAAAGAAAAGAAAAGCAAGAAGAGGATAATAAAGAGAGGAAACGAAGGAAGGAAGAGACGAACGTTAAAAGCCAGCGGTGGCAAAGGTGCCCTCCGCCGTGTTTTCAAGGATTTAATTCTTTCATTGTGGGTTTAAAACGACAGAAGGACCATCGCAAGCTCGAAAACCGCAAGTTCGAAAGCCGCGACGACGAGGACGATCCTCGAATAATGCAACAATCGTGTTTCACGGAAGCGAATTTCGTGTTAGTGGGCTAACCGTAGTCAGTCTTCTTTCTTTCCTGTAGATATTTCGCTAACGTATAAGTGAAGAGGAATCAGAATGGTGGCATGTAACGTAACCAGCTTCAAACTAGCTTTGACACACTCCTTTCGATCGTATCTCCGACTTAACAGGCTTTACATAAGCCTCCTCACTCTTTCCTACTCTCCCCCTCTCTCTCTTTTTCTCTCCGGATGTGCTCCACCTTGTTCCTTCGTCCGAACTGACATAGCACCACTTGCTCCACTTTCGCGTTCTGCCACTACTTTCTATGTCACGAATACTTCAACTTTATTCTCTTCGGCACGTTCGCCTTCCCTTTTCCTTATTTTACAGATACTACTTCGAAAACAACCCCCGACTGACGGGGTTATCGTATCTCATCGCGAAAATTATTCCCATAAACGAATATTATATACATACAAATATCCTTTTTCTTATCTCGTCATCACTTCTCGTTGAAAAATCTTTTCCAATATAATGAGACTAAATAAAAAAACAATGAACAAATTCGACTGAAAATCTACTTCTCAAATACATTGATGTATTCCAGGTGTATAAATTTTATTTCTCACATTGTCCGCCTTATAAGGGGGGGGTCAGGCAATGTACGAAATACAATGTGAAAGGTGTCGTCAAGATATTTTTTCTTCCTTATAATAAGTCGACTAAATATTAAGTTCTACCAATGGCCCCATCAATTCTGGTAGCATACGAAATGTTTCTCTCTTTCTCTCTCTCTCTCTCTCATTGGACTACCATTTTTGTACGTTTGAGGTTCCGCGGTCAGTAAAAACTGTGGATAGCTGCGCGTTACTGGAGGATGGCCAAAAGGTATGAAGTAGTAAAGAGAGGGATAGAAAGAGAGAGAGAGAGAGAAAAAGACCCCATACGTGGCTTTGACTCTGCTATGCGGGCCGCAATTTTAGAATCCACTTTATTCGACCGACACTCGACCGCTCCGACTAACTCAACCCCTCTTATTCTCTATCTCTGCTTCACTTTTTCTCTTTCCTATACTGTATACGACAACTGGCTTGCCCCGAAAAACTCCTATAGCAACGATGACTACGACTACGACTACGGATAGTTTGCATTTGGAGGCCACCGTCGAAAAGTTTTTCTAGAAATTTTGTCTGGCCGACCACCGCGACCGCTGCTCACCCGGGTGCTCCTGGTTCTCCTCCTCTTCCTCCTCCTCCTCCTTCTCCTCCTTCTTTATGACGTTCACTCTCATCGGCAATGAGGCAAAAAACACGGGGCGAACGATTCGAAACTGAGCTTTCGTGTAACCACCACCATATTACTACCATCGTAGCCATGTCATAGTTATCACGTCATTTCTTCTAATTGAAACGAGAGTAGATAGAGTCACGAGTTATAATAAAAGGATTTATGAGACCCTTTGAAAGAAATATTGTAAAGTTCGCGAAATAAATGTTGCAACCTTTTTAACGAGTGATTATTTATTTACAAAAAAAAAATAGATGACTTCTTGATTTTTGTTTTCCTTTTCTTCATCGTTAATTATGAAGGAAAAAATATAATGTATTGAAAAAAAAAAGTTGAGTTAGTAGTGCGTGTCACACGCCATATGAATTAGCGTGTCTCGTAAATTATTTCATAATTTATGAACAGAGGCGTGGACAGAAGAAGAAGGAGAAAAAAATTCAACATTTGCCCGGATAAGAGCAAGTTTAAAGGTGTCAGGTGCACGCACTGGCGAACTTGCCAGAGAGCGCAAAAATACACGTGTCACGCCTTCCCTTTGGCTGCATCACTATACAACAACGAAGGTCGTGCACCAGCAGCAGCAACAGCAGCAGCACATCGGTCGTGGTGCCCTTTCTCTCCTACCTTTCCAACCCTTCTCCCTTTTTCTTTTTCCTTTTTTTTTTTTTTCCTCTATTTTCTTCACGCAACTACCGCGTTCTTTTACTTTCTCTCTCTCTCTCTTATTCTTTTTTCTTTTTTTTTCGCTTGACGTCATTTACATTGAAGCCGCGTATACGGTGTTCGATATCTCAACAATGGACGATACAATACCTAAATGTAAAGCGTGAATAGTGACGTTCAAACAAGAACGACAGACAGAAAGAGAAAAAGAAAGAGAGAAACGGAGGAGGAGAAGAAAAAAAAGTGATGACGATAAAGAGGGAAACGGCGGAACGGATGTAGGAAAAAGGATGAAATAGGAACGGGGTGGCCGGTTTTTTCTCTCTCTCTCTCACTTTCAGCCCTTTTTTTTCCTCTGCGTATGCAACCGCTAGCAAACCAAACCCTGTGTCCCATCAGAAATATTCGACTTTTGCTCCACACTTGAATATGACGGAAAAAAAGGGAGATGAAAAAAAAAAAATGAAAAAAAAAAAAGAAACAAAAAAGGAAAAAACCAAGACAGTATAATTTCGTGGAATTTAATTAAATACTTTTTCGATAAATTCGCATTTACACGCTACGAATTACACGAGTCAAACGGTATTACTATTATCGTCATTTAAACGATACGACTACGAAATTTTCCAATTTCGTTTCTAATTTATAATTTCCTCCCTACTTTTCAAAATTCATCGAAGTCCTCGTAGATTCTAACTGACAAACTTAACAGTTTAATACGCTCAAATCGTCTCAACATTTCGATTCGAAACGTGCCAGGATTTGATAGCACGTGTTTATGGTAATTACCAAATTATTCCGATCGAATGAATGAATGTCCGTTTCGTTTTGTAATATTTTTAATCGATCAACGAACGTATCGGAAGATGTGTTTCAAAAATATCGACGATAATTTAAATGAAAAGAAAAGAAGAAGAAAAAATAAGAGAACGAACTGTAATTATATTAATTTAAGAAAAAAAAAAAGAAATTAATAAAATCGAACAATCCTGTACGATGAATTTCCGTCAATTCGAGTGGCAAATTTTCTTTCAACAACGTCAACGTCAACGCGTTTGCGATTTTTATTCGTACGTTGGATAATTGTTAGTAAAATAAAATATTTCTTATCGACGTATTAATATACATGCATTTACACTTTGGAAATGGAACAACGTAAGAACAGAAATTGAAACGCATGAAATAATAAAATTGTACGATTCGATAAGGTAGAAGTAGAGAAGACGACGATCAAAGCTATTTGACCCAACCGATATCTCGTGTGGGGTGGTGGCAGGGGCTTTTGTTTTAACCATAGAGTGATAGCTAGTGAACTAAGGTAGTATGGGGGAGGGAATGGATTGATTGATGGTGGAGAACGTGTGGTGGGCTGTGGCAGAGAAGAAGCTGCCTACCTATGACACAGACGGTCGATAAATCTCTACTACTCTCCTCAAACGATTTTATCTGTAACCCTGGAAAAAAGGAACCCCTTCAAAAACCTTTACTTTCGTTCGTACAAGTAAAAAATTCCGAGCGACTTTTTTCCCCCCATAGTTTTCGATTTCTTTTCACGGTATTCTCGTGTGGTGTTACTCTGTTTTTTCTTTTTCCTCAAAGGACAAAGATATCCAAAAAAAGAAGAAAACAAAAAAAAACAGGAAGGGACAGAAAAGAAAAAGGAACAGAAAAGAAAAGAAAAAAAAATGTAGATTTCGTTCCAATAGAGAAAAGCTAGGGAGTTGAGGAAAACGATTTAGAAGACAGATTGGCTTCGATTCTAGCTGGACACAGTGATGGCGATGGTGGTGGTGTGTGCGTGTGTGCGTGTGTCTACCCTTAACCACGCGTTTTTCGATTGAACGTATCGATGTTGAGAATCTAATGCTCAGATCCTTGAAACGCAGCGGTTGTGAGTTGCGAGTTTTCTATCCCTTCTGAATAAAAAGGGGCTAAGAGAGAGGAAGTGGAAGAGAAAGAGAAAGAAAAAGAGGAAGAGGAAGTGGAGAAGTAGAAGAAAGGGAAGAAGAGAAGAGAAGAGAAGAGAAGAGAAGAGAAGAAGTCTTTCCTAAGGGAGCACTTCAAACTCATCGGCTAACCTCTAATCTCGACGTCATCGATAACAATGACATCAGCAGACAATGGAAAATCGATAGAACCACTCAACGTTTCTTTCGCTCAAACTGGATTGGGATCGAGCTTCTCTTCCCTTTGCGTTGGATTCTTTCGAGTACGAATTGTCCGTGCGCGACATCCTCTCTCTCTCTCTCTCTTTCTGACTCTCTCTTTCTCTCTACCTTAAATCGTTGAACGGGTCTGAAGCTAAGAACGAAGAAAACGGGAGGAGATGTCGCAGCACGGTGACACAGCATGCGCGTGCCGAGAATCCTTGAAAAAGGAGAGATACCCCGTTAGAGCTCGGAGGACAACGAGGAACGCCACCGGAAGAGAAAGAACGGGCTTCGAGGGAAATTTATAAAGGCCTACGTGCTCTTGAGCCAACTCCGTGAGCCACGTGATACTTTATAATGGTGTTTTGTTTGCGAGAGGGTGATGCTAACGCCCAACGCTAAAGCGTTCTCTCTCTCTCTCTCTCTCTCTCTCTCTTCCTCGCCAGTTGTTGGTTTACAGAGTTCATAAGATGCAACGTGAATTCGCTCGGCATTCGCCCTTCCTCGTGTCCTCCTCGTTCTCTTTCTCTTTTATGCCCACGACAAGAGGGTTTATTGCGACGTGGGAGGACGACGACGCCCTGTCCTACGCGAATTTTCCTTTATGTTCATTCTACAAAAATATTGTCACGAATTATACAGATAACAACTGGAAATTAGGTGGATCCTTGGAATTTTCCCTACACGCTGCTATTTATCTCCTATTCTCTATTATCGTTTACTTTTATTATCATCTTGACTGTTACGCGTATCTAGAAAATATAAATACATTTTAAAGATTTACTAGTAGATAAAATAATGCATAGAATATCCCTTTAATTGTTTCGATCTCCCCCTCCCCCTCCCGTTTGAAATACTTTTCTTTTATTTTTTTTTATTCAATCAACATAGTTCACGTCATAAGAAAAATAAACAAATATTCCAATTGCAACTGTCATATTTACTGAAATATTTATTCACCCATATCAAAAGGGTTAACAAACAAAAAGTTAAATTTTTCTATAGGAAGAAATACAACGTTAATAATTATTCGATCACTTAACCGATTAAACCGCACCCTTTAGATCGTTAGAGCGTTAAAACTTACGACCTCTCTCTCTCTCTTTCTCTCTCTTGGCCGATCTTATCGTTCAGGAAATTATACATCGTCCGGACGAGAAGGAGCTTCCAAGAGACTTGTAAGTAATATTATCTGAAGGGAACATAACCACCACTACCACCACCACCACCAACCACCACCAGCTCTTCACTACCAGCACTGTCTGGCGCATGACAGACCTCAAAGTCTCAGTGGGAGAGATGTACAACCCTTTAAGGTGCTTCGGTAACACCGCGTGAGCTTCCTGCTGATCTCCTTTGCTAATATCGCAACTATTAATATTGCGAATATTGCTTCATAAAGGCGTACTTAAACTTTACGAAGAACGCGTGACTACGTAATACCATGGAATTAAATGTTATTCAAAGAAGAGAATCTAACAATTAACGAATCAGAATACTTCATATCTTATCGGGAATTTATTTTTTTTCTCCTGCTAATTTCGATCAAAATATCATATAATATTAACGAGATGATTTTATTTAACATATAATATAAATATAATATTATTATCTAAGTAACGAGTATAATTTATTTTAGTCGAACAATTTTCAAAGAAATGAAAAATGTACGAACGATTATTAAACCGAAATTTGCCCGTGTTCTTTTATTTATCGCTAAAGAAAATAATAATACAATAGCATTTCCTTAGAAAATGGTTGGCAATTCATTCCTCCAAAAATCGTCGTAACTCAACGCGACCGCTTCTTATATTATTTATTTTCTTCTTAAAATTGTCAGAACGAATGGAATTACGCGGTCCATTAGGAGAAGTATCTGAACTCGTACAAAACGTAGAAAGTATCCGAGACTAAAGTGAATCGACACGCATTAACTGCAACGGCAAATGAAATTCTTCCCTCTTTTTCCTCGTTTCTATCCTTCCCTTTGTCTCTCTCTCTCTCCCCTCTCTTCTTTTTGTCTTTATCTCTTAAATGCAACGCCGTTCTCGGCTCATCCACAGCGAGTTTAATATGGGTTATAAATCCTCGACTCTTTTCTTATGTAAATACGAACCCAACCAAGACTTGAGCAACCCGAAGCTCTCTCTTCCACCCGTCTTACCTTGTCTTGCCGAGGCAAACCACCATCGCGATGCCTTCTTTATTTCCATCTCTTATTTCCCCCTTTTTATTTCTTTTTTCTCTTTTTTTTTCTTTTACTTTTCCTTTCCTACCTTCTCTTAACATTTACTATTATACAATTTAAATGTTAAAAACACTAAAACGTTCAACGCTTTTTATATCTTTGAAAAACTTTATTTATCGTTGTTTTCTTTATACCTAAATTCGCATTATTTCTAGCAGTATCGTTAACGCGATGATAAAAATATAAATTCGAAAGAAAAAAATAAAAGAAATGAAAAATTGCGAGATCTCAAACTGCAAGATCGCACGAAACGTTATGGAATCACATTCGATTGAAGCAGTCGGGAGAATTTTTTCGAATAAAGTGAAATATCTTTGATATTCGAAAATGAACCTCTGTGCGGAGTTAGCGTGTCACGAATTGAAAGGAATCGAATATAGTTAGCAATCGCAAAAATATCGTAGTGTGGGGGGGGTGATAGCGATAGGGAAATGCTGCGTAGGAGGTCTAAGCAACACGTCCCAGCATCATATATAACATACATATTCATAAAGAGAACTCGCGGTGAGAATTCATTAAGCCAAGAGTGGCCTCCAATCGTTTCTAACGTTCGAGCTTCGTCGAACGATGGTTGGTAGAAAACGAACGAGAGAACGAACGAACGAACGAACGAACGAACGAACGAACGAACGAACGAGCTCGCGCTTTCATTGAAATTAGATTCACATGCATATCCTCGATCGAGTCGGCTCGTTTCTGCTAGCAAGGAGAGTAGATGGTTCGATCAACGATAATTCGAAAACGCGACTATGCTAGGAAGAGCTTTCACATTATTGCAGTACACTATTCTCTCTCTCTCTCTTTATCTTTCACCCTTTTTCTCGTGCGTTTCTATTATCGAAATTAAAACGATATTTAGCCGGTATCGCGAACGCAAACGAACTCTTCTCGCAAATTCTCTGCCCTTCATTTTCTAACTGTGACTAACGTGCAACGCACAGATACCACGTGCGTGCGCGCGCGCGTGCATCCGTGCCATAAATACGCATCATTCGAAGAACGTGAATACGACAACCCCGTGTGGTTTAACACTTTTCTCTTTTTGCGAATATCTTCGTTCGTACGTTCGTTGGTTCGTTGGTTCGTACGAGCATACCACCAACGCGGAATGCGCTGGTGGCCCGTTTCGTCGTCGAGGAAAATTTCGTAGTTATCAGTCATCTTCTCTTCTTACTCCCTATCCTCGGTTCTTACTTTGACGTAAAAAATAAACGAACACTGTTCTCTCGTACTAAGTACCGAACAATATTTGGCACCAGGAAGTGTCGCCGGGTCTTGTTCTTACGGTTGACGACTCGAGATAATGATACCAAGAAATTCATTCGTAATAAATAGGAAAACGAAAATTAATAGTTAAACAATATATTTATATATTTTTGCGTATTAAATTGTTCTTTTCGATTGATTAACACATTAATTTACGTATTATAGATATAGCAATTAATTCGGTGTCTTTTAATTATTATTTTAGATAACTTTGGTCTATCTTTTTCAACCTAGCAATTTTGATGGAATGAATTTAATTATCAAAAGGGATCAAATTCATTGCTACATCTGATATTTTATCCGTACATTCGCATTATTTAAATTTGTCAGTATCGAATATACAAAAAGAAGATTATTTTTATTTAGCAAAAAAAAGGAAAAAGGAACGAGGGTCCTTTATCCTCGCTAAGCATCAAATCCAAGAGGATTCCGACAAGTGGTCTGCCGACCGTTAAGACGACCAACCCGAACGTATGTAACAGTTTTTGCGGGAACTTGAGCAACACTATGGTGGCTAGCAAAGCGTGTCGGAACATGTGCGAGAGAAACCGGCTACTTGTTTGCCATGTTTTTCTTTCTAAAGGCGTCCAAGCCACACCAAACCACACCACACCACCACCACCACCAGCACTGGATCCGACACTATAAATGACACGAGCAAGCCACGCCGTTGAATTATCGTTTCGTGTCGTAAACCGAAGATTCAACCTCTTATCTTGCCAAAGAATCTACAAAATTTATTGTTCAAAGCCACGAATCGCGCGTAATTATGGACGCTCCTCTCTTTGCTTCGATATCAAACTCTTGCGATCGCAGAAGGTTCGTTTTGCCAAACGAAACCAAAGACCCGACTCGACCTACGAGAACAACACACTGCTCCCTCCATTATTTTCTTTCTTTTATATCGATGAAATGTTTCACATCGACATATGCAGGCGTGTATATATAGTCAAGCATTTATTATATTCTACCGAATATAGATAATAATTATTAAAATAGGTGACAAGATATCAAAATAACGTTCAAAAATATTTTTTAACCTGTCCAATCTTCCTAAGACACCTATTTTAATAATTTTATTTTATAAACAAGATAAAAACCAATTAAATAGATAATAATCGTAAAACTTAACGAATAAATGAAATCAAGTGCATGATACTTCTCCCTTCCTTTTCTATCTTTAATTTTATTCAATGTTAAAAAACAAACAAATGCATTAGCGATTGCAAAAATTGCTAGACGTTGTACTCGAGTCATTATCGTAAAAAAATCGAAGGGGTGTAACGACGATTAGAAATGGAAAATATATAAGGCTACGGTTGAAAGAACGAGAGAGAGAGAGAAAAAAAAGCATAAGCACGGGGGAGACAGAATGCAAGCTGAAAGAACCGATGGAAAAGCTGAGGAAATAGGTGGAACAATTAAACTCGCTTGATAATTTCTCAGAAGCAAGAGCTTGGACGACTTAATGAGAAATGCGCGTTTATTGTGATAGATCGATTCGCATATTCGTTTTCTCCTTCTTCTTGTTAATCTCATGGCCCTATGGCGGTTCTGTTCTTTAGCCCTATCCACGGGAATCGCGTGATGGAATATAAAGGTAAAGAGATAGATTGCTCGCGATTCATTCGATCCACCTTGTCAAGAAGTCTTCTTCTCGTGCCGAGTTTACTAGCGGTTGGTTGACTTCACCTCTACTACTACTACTACCACTACTATCAAACCTTTCCTTTAAATCGATGTGATCGTCTAACTTTCTGTAATACAGCCGAAACAATTTTGCTTGCCGATTGAAAAGCAACGAGTTAAATAGTTCCGTCGTTTTTGGCTGATTTTAATGAGATCCCCGTCAAAAGTTCGCGAATCAGGTAAACCCCGTTGAGCAACATAACTTCAATCATGACGAATTATCGTTTAGAATCTGAATCGTAATTAACGTTGAAACTTTGTCGAGCCTTGGATATCGGTGTAAATTTGCCCACTTTACATTGGAGAAGTATAACACCCATACATCTCGCGTTTCAATTTAATCATTTACCCTTTTTCGCGATACCACCACCACCACCACCACCTTTGCGCTTATACAAATTTTATTCTAATTTTGTCTGGAGTATCTCATTTCAATATGGAAACATCGACGTTGTACCAAAGTAGACCAAGCAAACACGATAAATATATATATCGGGACTAACCTGACGGTAATCTCATATTTTACGAGCCAATCGGGGGCCCCGCCGCCTCTTTTTGTCCTGCAAAGTCTACACAACCTTTTATGCTAGATTTTCATAGAAATCTTAGAAGAGAGAAAAGCCGAAGGCGGTTTTTCGCGAATAAATCAGGGGGAACGCTTTGTTAACCAATTTCGAAACCTCCATCGATTCTTTTCTTCAAACTTCGGTCTTCCTCAAGTATGTAAAACGAGAGACACGACGACGACGACGACGACGACGACAACGAGAACTTTGACTGTTCTCGGTCAAAATTCTTCGTCATTGATCGCTCGTCTAAGAAAAGGAAACTTTTTCCTCTTTAACTTTTAAGTAGCTACACCGGCAACCACTATCTCGGCTTGTTCCTTGATGGCTGCTGTACCATTGAAGGAAATGGAATTGGCCTAAAATGGAAACGACTCGACCGTCGAAAGTAGCCATTATTCTTCGAACTAATTTACATAGGCATCTTTTCTTTCCTTTTTTTTTTTATTTTTTCTTTTTCTTTCCGACGCAAAAGCAACGAAGAAAAGAATTAAAGGAAGGAAAGAAGAGAGAAAACAAGAGCCGAAGAAGGGGGTAGAACTAAACCAATAAAACTGACACGAGACTAGCCAATCGATAAACTAAAAAACAAACAGTGAGCCAGATAGTCAGTCAGTCATCCAACGGATTCGGCTAGTTTCTCACCGTGAAACTATACTGCTCGCACGACATTCAGTTTACTTTACAAAACTTTTACATGTAGCGTCAAGCATTTTATCCAGCCTGTTTGTTATGAAAGCTTCGAGACTGACGCTCGAATTTGACGCCATGTACTTTTGACAACGAAAACGAAGAGGAAGAAGAAGAAAAAGAAGAAGAAGAAGAAGAAGACGTTCCTGACAATGTAACAGAAAAACGCACTTCGCCAAATCAACACCATATCATTGGAAACTTTCGACAAGTTTGAAGATTTTGTCCGAACAATATCCTTGGAATTCTGTTTTTAACAAATTCCAAGAAAAACTGTCTTACTATTTTCTCCGTTCCGCAACAAAATTGCATCTTAGCGCAAACTTCAATTTTCTTTTTATTAGAATAAAAGAAGAAATAAGAAGGGGAAAATATACGGGAGTAGGGGAGAGGGGAGGAGGGAGGGTGCTGTGGTAGTCGTAATTTCGCAAAGAGCAAATCCAGCCAATTTGCGTTTTTGAACAAGTTTTGGGTAAACACGTACGCATAAGCATAACAGGGCCAAAGTATAAGAGATAAGCGTATATATATATCGAAACAAATGCTCGGGTAGATATTACTCTAGATGACGGGTGCAATATTGTAATAAAGTTTTTTACGCGAATGAACATTAAATCGAATACGTTGCGGCACCTTCTTCGAAGAAGCTATCCTACGTGCAGGGTAAGTACCTTTGTGTTGGCAAAAAGATACGTACGTAAAGAAAGAGAGAGAAAGAGAAAGAGAGAAAGAGAAGGAGAGAGTACTCAAGCCCCAATAAACCCGACTGTGTGTACTCCGAAGTTAAAGTAATCTTGCTTTACTTCTGAGCAAAGCCGAGGCACGCCAAGCCGCGTGTCTCGTGGCAATCCCACTTTCATCCCGCTCCTTCTCTTACCCCTTCTCACCCCCCTCTCGTCTTATTATCTATCTAAAGCCACGCAGCACCCTCTACACTCTCTCACCTCTTACCACCCCCCCCCAAGATACAAAGGGGATACGCGTTATCGGACCGTGATGATGAAAGCAATGTTTCTTCTACTTACGAGCAGATATCTCGATACTTCGTGTCTTCTAAAAAAATAAAAACAATAAATAAAAGGATCTCTCTAAGCGAGCTTATTCAAGAATATACTCCTGGTTTCCTTTTCTTTTTCTTTTTTTTTTTTATACTTTTTTCTTATTTTTGTCGTCTTCCTTTTCGTTTTCGTTTCTTAATAATCTTGAGATATGTATTTTTCAATGTGCTAGGAACGAATCAACGCAACCAACGGCCGAAAGGAAATTAAAAAAAGACGTCACGAGATTCAAACGACCGTGTTGCTCGTCGAACCATGAAGCCGAATGCAAAAAGGTTCATCGAACCGTAAATCTCGGATCCCGATGCTAATGGCAAGCTGGATCACCGAACGCAAGGTAGATCTACTGATCCGCATAGTTTCACGACTTCTCGTTAGTGACGGCTCGAGAAAATCTCGCAAACGGATCTAGCTTTTAGTTCCTGCAAGCATTTGCGATCAACCGAGAAACCTCTGTTTCCTTTATCCCCATCCTCTATTTCAAATATATTGTAATTATTATATCATTTTGTTATAACTTTTGTTTTTATTTTTATCCTACGTATATTTGATATGTCGATTCACTTTTATATTCGTCGGTTGCGTAACTTATTCAACACTCGTGAAATTATTGTCGAGAGAAACCTACCTAAAATTTATCAAACAAAAGTGAAGTAGAGTTGAGATAAATTCCGATTGAATTGTATGTGTGTGTGTGTGTGTGTGTGAATGTATATATTAAATAAATATAGAATCCAATGGCTTAGCCACGTTGGATTAATAGTTCCCGTCAGACAATTAAAGTTAAGCAACGTGTGCACGATTAATAAAATGGACAGGTGACTCGATCGGAAAAACAAAAATCAAATAAAAAGACAATATATTAAATAAATATATTCTTGTACAATTATATATATATCTAGGACAAATGTTATAACTGTTGTTTGAAATTAGAAAATTTGAATTTTAACGAATTTAGACAAATTTGCATGTTCGCTTAAAAAACATTCAAATTTTAACTAATTTCAATTACTTATGAAAAAATTGAAAATATTAAAAACAAATTGAATGCTTAGTGGAAAAATAAGAAAGGAAGGAAAATAGGTTGATAATAAAAAAAGGTGCGAGGGAGAGAAAATTAATGTAGAAGGAGAAAGAGGAGGGGTTCTGATGGTTCACACCGAGTATTAGGATAGGTGCACGTAGGTAGTATGTCGAGGTATAATAGAAAGATAGCGGATAGGGGGAAGCCAGGCTGGTGGTGCTTCGGGAATACTTTACTTACCATATAAACGCTATTTATGGCTGCATAAACCACCGATAAAGTATATATAACACAGTTACACACCTACTACGATTTCACTACTTCGCATCGTCCAGTTACACTTTGTGTTAGGACTATGTATATATTGTATCAATACATATAAAACGATCTACAACACGTTTTACCATCTGATGATATTATATTGATGCAGATATAATTACGGTTTATATTATTTGAAATCTGCTATTGGTTTTTTCATTACAGCTATTATTTATCTAATTATGATCATCTAATATACCATTATAAAGAATGTAATTAGTATTATACCAAGTTTTGCTAAAATATATTATTGTTTTCATTGTTTAACATCGTCGAGTGTTTAATTCCTATAATTGATTATAGGAGAACAAAAAAGCAAATTAGCGCAATATAATAATATGAATTTAAATTGAAACGTAAAGCGACAAAAACTGTTCGACATATAAATCATGCTGTTGGCTGAGAGACAATTGGCGAATTATAATGCGTTATTTTGCGACGAAGGGGAAGGGTTTCAAAATGAGATCATTTGTAGACGTCTATTAAATTATTGAAAATAATAATTTAAGGGCCATTGTAGAAGAGAACTCGAGTAAAAAACCTCAAGTGATTGCAGAAGAATTATTCGACATTTAAACTATAAATATATGTATGTATGTATGTGTGTGTGTGTGTATGTGTGCCTTTTTACTTTTCCCTTATGGATTCCATTCATTTCTTTAGAAACACCTTCTCACACCTATCCATTACAACCTCCTATCTTTACTGCCTATCTAGAATCAACAGCACGCGGTTTTTATTTGTATTTTTTCGAACCAGTCACTCGTCCATTTTATTATTAATCGTGCAAGAACAAAACGTAGACAACGAATCGAATTCTAACAACAACATATATAACATGAAAAATAAAAGTACTTTTATTATACATAGGATAGAAATTTTCGCGAAGGTTCTATTAAAATTATTGAAACAACAGAAAAAAGATATTAGATGAAATTTTGGATTAGACAACGTTTCGATAATCTTCAAATCGTTTACATTGTTCCGAGCTAAGATCGCATCATTGGTAGTTTAATCCTCGAAGATCTTTCGACATTAATGAAAGCCAGAAAAAGAGGGAGAGAGAGGGGGGAGAGAGAGATAGAACTGAATAGTGTCGAGCTTGGCACGCGAATGCAATTCTCATCAATTTATCTTTCCGTAGCTAGAGTCTGACAACCGTTTCGAATGCATTTAACTCTCCACCCTCCAACGATCCCCCTCTCACCACCACCACCACTGTTTGCCTACATCTTTCTTTTTCATTCTTCTTCTTTGGAATTACCAAAAATGTTATTCAACTCATTCGAGAATATTACTGCACCCTTTTCGTTTATTCCAAAACGAGCTATTGCAAGATGATTAATCAACAAATTTCTCAATGCCACGCGTAAAACAGTCCTTTATTTCCGGAATTGAAATTGAATAGAATTTATTAAAATAGAAATTGCACATCGAGAATGCACTTCTACGTTCTAAGATATCGTACAATCTTTTCGCAGCTAGAATACAATTTTTATTCCAAATGAAAATAAATTGAATATGTATAAAAATTTTTTTCTGAATCGTTTGGGAAAAGAATAAGAATTTTTAAAAAATACAAAATACGAATGTAATATTAAATTTAATTAGATTTTTAACAGGAATTGAACGTGTGAGTGTATGTAATGAGCGGAAAAGAAAGAGAAGATAGTAATAATAACGAACAACAAAAAGAAAGTACGAAATTATAATTTGATCTTAAGTATAAAAAAAATATTCATCGATTTCTTTCGAATACCTGTCACCTATATTAACATTATTGTAAATCCGAGGATAAAATATGCGTTTCTTTATATTAAGATTATATCTCTATTGATTTAAGGGATGAAATTGCATTTCTATCGAAAACTATGAAAACGGTAATAAAATCAACGCGACCAAACGATGCTCTAATATCCGTTTTTATCAATTTTTTTATCCTTGAAAACAAAATTTGGATGAAATCGATTTCCACGATTTAACTGAATTATACGATTTAACGTTGGACTTACTACTTATGAAGGTATTACATATATCTAAGTTTCCAACAGGTACACACACTCACGCACACATATGCACGTCACTTTTGTAACGAATAAAACACGCACGCACACGTATACGAGAAATAAATTGAATACTTTTATTAACATCGTTGTTATACCTTCCGAAGCACGAATAAGACTAACAATAAATGCGAACAACAACTACGAAAATACTCGACGAATATCGAACGTACACGAAGATCAATATTCGTTAGAAGATCGACAATGGATTCTTAACAGAATAAAAACAACGAGAATAGTCGAACGTAAACACAGGTTGAGGAATGAAACACGTATATACATAAAAACAAAACATTAAACGACCGAGAAAATGTCGTTTCGATAAATTTAACCTCTGCCATATCTTTTTCCATTTCAGTCGTTATTCATCTCTGCTTTCGACTAGACGTGTTTAGACGTGTTCTCGTATTACGTATTTTATATTTTTTTACCTCATTTATCTTTTCATTAACATTAGATACACCGTTCCACATCCTCTCTTTTAACGATACTCTAATTAATTAATAATATTATTATTTAATAATATTTCTATTAATTAATAATATAATTAATACTATTTCAATAATTATTCACGTTAAATATATTTTTTAGATTTTACATATTAGAATGTATTTTTTCGTGCTTTAAGACGAATTACTTTTTTTCCTAAAATGTAAATTGCTTTCTTTTGTTTCAGTATACGAGCTAATTATATCTCACAATTATATATTACACATATAATATTATATACATTAATATTTATAATTTTTTCGTTTACTTGTAGCTATAAAAATTGTATCATTTAATTAATCGTTTTGTATAAACCCATTGTCAGTCTTCATTTGTAGATCACTTTTTCGAATTACGAACAATAAGAAAGTGTTCTAAAAGCGTTTATATAGTTTGAATAAAAATGTTAGTGGTTCAATGTTTTCCGTATTATTAAAGTGTATTTCTCGATGGAGAGTAAGTTTTCCAAATGATTTCAACGAGGAATGGAATTTGAATATTTCAGGTATGTATGCCTCTGTGTGTATGCATGTTAAATATAAAACTTTATTAATGAAATATACATAAGCGTATAGTACGATTATTAAAAGGTTTATATAGAATTTAAAGAATGAAATTTTAATATTTTCATTATTTACGTGTAAATATATACGTATCAATGTTAAATTTTAAAATGAAGTTTTATTTAATGAATTAATTGAATTATACAAATTTAACACAGACATATATATAAAACGTAAAGGTAAAGAAAGAACAACGAGAAGTAAAAACTGGGCCACGTAATCGTACGAAATGTTAGATATTATGATATGATCCATTTGTACTTTCTAGAACTTATGTTAATTAGTATATCTATTCCATATATAAACCACGTGGCTCGCATTCCAAATAGAAAACCTTTTCCTTTTCTCTCTCTCTCTTTCTCTTCTCTCATTCGTTATGCTTATTCATTAAAAAACGTACATTACCTGAGTACGAGACTTTGTAAAAATGTGCTGCGAATTTTCAACACTACCAATGTTTACTTCATTGTCTGCGAAGAGTATATGTGAAAGAAGAAAATAGGAGAAAGAAAGGAATAGAAGAAAGGAGGCGAGTATTTCACGAGGAGCCTGTTAGATTTTTCTTCCTTATTCTTTCTTTTCTCGCACAAAGACTTTACATAATGGTACCGACACGTTAGGTATACAATCTGATAATAACTATTTTATACTATGTATTTTCTTATGAAATGTAAACACGTTGCAAATAATGTCTATAAAAAGAAAACTAATAAGAACTTTAAAATCATTTTTCAAAGCAACGGTTGAGTCGCGATCTATGATTATTCGATAAATTTAATAGATTAAAATTTATAGATATAAATACATTCATATATTTTTAATATATATTTAATGAGATTATCTTCAAAGAATTATTTAACATAATTGAATTAAACGAATACGAAAATGATGTAAAAACAAGGCAAATATATTCAATTTCTTTTTTGTTTAACGGTTGATCATCCTTCGTTTTTGCTGTAATTTCAATGTTTTTTAGTATCAGAATCAGCTTAATACCCATTAAAATAAAAAGAATTCAATTTGATATTTTATTACATGAAAACTTTGAACTCGAAATTACCACTGAACAGGAACGTTAAAATAAATGCATTTTAGTTAAAATAATTCAAGATATTATTAAAGTACATTAGAGTGTTCGATATACTTTAAATAATTGTTAATTAATCGAAAAAAATATGTATCGTAATTTAGAAGCACCGAGTATATGTTCGGAGCACCGTCCTCCTCGAAATTCACCTTCAAACTGGCACGTTGTCTTCTATGAAAATACTTTTATTCAATATTGTTTATACGACTTTCCGAAAGTTGAGCATGTGTACAAAAAGAATAATGCAGCTGATAAATCAAATTAAAGATTAAAACGCTCCGATTTTAGTATTCTCATAATTTTTATACAATTATTTCAACTAAAATCTATTTCTTTGTAAATCGAGATTTCCATTAAACAACAAATATATTTTCTCGCGATATAATTCGCATAATCTTGCGGGTAGACAGAAATAAAAGTAAAAAAGTAAGTAGTTAATATCTTGTCTTAAGCAACGATTCTATCGATTCGTTTTGAAGAATTGGGTCAATTCGATGTAAAATTCCTTGGGTGCAGTGTCTTACGCGATTAAAATCTCACCTTTAATTATTCCAGACGCAAGATTATGCGGAGTCTCTTTCTCTCCTTAAAAGGAGGGCCATGATTTAGCGGTGTGCTTTAGAGTTTCGTTTCGATCCAACTTCCTCTTCTCCAGTCAAGCAATTCTTCCTCTCTTCCTATCCCATTTGAGCAACGTCTCGACTACCTTTGCCCTAGGTTCCCTTGCTTAGCGACTCAATACCGATTCAGTGATATTATAATACCTAATTAACCACTCGCGAGACTCCAAACATTAGACGACGAATCAAAGACTAATATATACCATTCTCTCTTTCTTTATCTCTCACACTCTCTCTCCCTCTCTCATTTTCTCCCTTTCTCGACGAACTACGAAGCGGAAGAGTTGGGTCGTCGGCGAATGAATTATTTCACACATTGTGTTCCAGAGTTTCGATGTTTATAAACTTTTTAAACGACATTTTCAAGAAATACAAATAGAGATACATCTGTGGTATTGAAATTGTATCGAAATGATATCATTTCAGAAATTAATTCAAATTTTATTCGATCTACGATCAATCGGTTAATCCAAATTTGATTTAGAATCGATTACTTATTGTTATATATATACCAAGGGAATTATGTACTAACGAATTGAATTGAACAAAATCTATACGAGCATAATTAGCTTTCATATCTTTGATACGTTGCATCCTGTCTGTTTACCGTGTTCGAGTTAGCACCGTTTATGTCAATACCAGATCAGTATGACGCGCAAGATGTACGAGGTAAAATGAAATTAATTTCGATAGGGTAATTACCAGGAATGATTTCCATCGTTAGACGCGTCGCGATGAAAACTCGTTTGTTATCAGATCTCGTCTTGCATTTGACAATAATATTTTTTCTTTTTTTTTTTTAAATAAGAACAAGAAATAAGAAACAATATCCATCTAATTCGTTTTATTTCTTCTCGAATCGAGGAATATAAGAACCAATGAGAGTTCGATTATCAACGTTACGATTGTTTCTTAGTTGGCCTAACCACGAACGAAATGATCAAAGATAAAAGAAAAAAAAGAAAAAAGTAAGAGAGAGAAAGAATGAGTATGGCTTCAAGAATGCCTTTTAATCACGTTTTGCTTGGCTTTGCAAAAGTATTGCGGAAATATGCGGGTCAGGACGACGTTTTAATCTCACGACCACTTAAAAACTCTTCGCATAGATCCCGGACGCTATCTCGACGGCTAGATCGGCGACTTTGGTAAGCGAAATAAAACTTCTATGAAATTTAATAAGTTCCCTTTAGGAAAAGGTCATAAGTTCCTATCTTTCTTTCTCTCCTTCTCTTTCTCTCTTGTTCTCTCTCTCTCTCTCTTTTTCTTCATTGAAGCATTCGGTCGTTTCAACGTGCGACGAAAACAAGAGGAATGGGCTTTAAACGCACGCGCGAAGACCTAAACGCGCAGGGTAGTTAAGTAAGGGTAAGAGGGACATTAAAGGGGTCGTGGTAAGTTGCTAAATATAGGACTACCCTTTATACTATCATGCCTGACTCCAATTTAGCCGGTTTGTAGCAACTATTAAGTTGCAAGCCATTGCTATTTTCTGGGACTGTTTATTCATTGCGATAATGCCGAAAAGCTAGATAACAGAATTTAATAATGTCGAGTGATATTTCAAAATAAACCTTTGTCACGTTTAAGCAAGTCCTTTGCTCTAAACTGTTATTAGTTGTTTCCTCTCATACGAATCGAACTGTTCTCGATTCATTTCTTTTAATAAATACCTTTTCTTTTCTGTTTTTATTAGATTTGGATTGGTACAAGGTAGATTTAAAAAGGAGAAAGAGAAAGTTGAACGAGAAAGGTAATAGAAAAGGAAAGAAAAAAACAAGTCGTAGGATGGAAAGGTAAAGAAAAATTGGTAGGTGAAATTTTGCGTTAGTACGCGCCGAAGAGTTTGTGGATGTGTTAACTGAGAAAAGTTTCTAAGCCTTAACAAACTTTTCCGGTAAAGTTTATATGATATGATTCGGTACTTTAGTAAACCGCGTGGTGAAGGATATTGCGAGCATTAAGAGGATTTTTTAGATGCTTTTAAAGAGAATGAAAGAATAAGAGGATAGATAAACATGATAAAAGTGGTTAACTAAAATGAAGATAATTTATTAAAGTATCGTGGCTCTTTCTTTTTTTTTTTGTTATAATAAATAATATCTTTTTATTTACTCGACACATATCTTCGACTCGATCAAACTGTCCGAAACAAAATGACTTTCTTATTATTTTCTCGATACATAGTTTTTACTTTTCGTTTCTTCTTCTTCTTCTTCTTCTTGTTTATCTTGCAGCATTTACTTTTTCATTTTTCTTCTAAAAAGAGGGAAAAACTTTTGGAATTTGATCGTCGTTGAAAAACTTATTCGTAAATTTTTCACAAAAAATTCGCGTATATCGTTTTTATTCTCGAAAGAAAGGGATATTTACAACGTTAAAGCGTTAACAATCGCCTGTTTCATTTCACCGCGAGAGAGAAAGACCAATCATAATTGCACAACTTTTCGTACTCGAGTTTGTAGAAATAATGAGAAACAAAAAAAATAAAACGTTCTTTTTCGAAAGAGCGTAAAATCGACAAACGATTAGTAGAAGTAACGTAGATAATCTACTTCTTTAGAAATTGTCTTTTTCATTTATCGAAAATTCGTATCACCGAGGAGCACGTTCGCGATAACGCGACTCGCGTTATCCTAACGTTATCTTTGAAAAAAGGTATGGCAGTGGGGAAGAGGGGCCGGGGGGGAGAAGAAGGAGGAGGAGGAGGAGGAGGAGGACAAATAAGGTACAATAAAGAGCGATGATGAGCGCGAAAGATGCGCCGAGAATTTCTTAGAACAACGAGTAAACACGAAATTCGACTACTACTACCTTATCACGTAATTGTGTGTATACGTGTTTGGTACACTTGCATACTTATACGTATATATATATGTATATGTCACGTAAACGTGTTATATGTATGTAACTATGCATGTATATATAGGGACAGCCAATGTAAAGCATGACAAGCGCGTTAGTAAACGTACCCGTCCGTGAATGTAGTCCCTCAGAAACAGAACCTAATCCCGCGAAAATACGTGACCGGAATCGCTTTTAAACGTGAAGAGGGCCCAAACGGACTATCTGCGTCGCGTTACAGACACACACACACACAGACACACACATACATACACATATACTCTCTCTTGCTCTTCCTATTTGCCTCTTTTTCTTTCTTTTCACAGAATGACTTCTGGAAGCTTTTCCTAGTCCTCTTACCATTTTGCGTCCCTCATCTACTCCCTCCAGCCCTTCTACTCCTTTCGTTATCCATGCCAAATGAGCACCGAGAGTCGTCGTCGTCGTCGTTGTCGTCGTTATTAATCGCGCAATGTGATTACGATTCAACGACACATACAAGAATTTTTATTCTCCAAAGTAGAAAAAGTTGGGGTGAAGGAAAAAAAGAAAGTTCGATTGTTGGAAATAAAAAGAGAGGCCAAAAATAGGAAACAAAAAAAAAAGATAAAAAAAAAAGGGGGGAATAAGTAAAAGAATAAGCTCGAGAGGGAGTAGTCAGTCCCTCCTCCCTGTCGGAGGAAACTAGCGAACGATTTCCTACACCGACCTTGCGATTCCTCGCTATAGGAACTTTCCTCGAACGTCTGTAGTTCTCTCGTCTAAATCCTGTCTTCTTCGGATAGGAACTAAGGTCTGAACGTCACGAGCAGACAAAGTTCTGAATAGGAGAGTTGCCAGATGTGCTCGGATTATTCTATTTCTCCTGTTTCCGCTTCATTGCCGATTTACGGTGATAATATTCAGGCATGAAGCAAACGACCTTATTCTTATTCTCGTTTCAACGATTTTACGAAAGACTTCGCTCGTTATCGTGCATAAACGACGTTGATAGTTTCCAAAAGAAAGTCTCATAGAGAACGAGCTTGCAAAAGAATGGTGGCGGGGGAGGGAGATAGGGGGGAAGAGGGGGAAACGATTCCCGTGCCGATAAAATAATGCTCGAAATCGTTCGAGTATTTTCCGAAAGAAAGATATATGTTTATTTATCCCCTCCCCCCCCACCTCAATCCACCCCTTTCTCCCCTTCACGTTTCTTTCTAAACGCTTTCTCGAATAAAGAAAATATTCCGCAATTAGATATCATTCTTTAAAACACTGACATTTTTATTTGCAAGTTGTTCTTACCGAGTAAAACGAATTAATAACGCGGGATATTCTAGGCGCGACTTGTTTCCTTCATTTTCATTTGAGCATACGTCACGGGGCCACGTCTTTCTTGGCTCTGGACCAATCGCCGCCTCGTAGCCATCTGAATCGCGATAACGTTTCTGGCAATGAGAACTACACGAGAGAACACTCATAACGTTCTGCGGAGTTATTCTCGACGTCAATTGTCACTTCCGGGACGATGCTCGCAGACAAGTTACACCTGTTTACTCGAAATCGTCAGATCTTGGTGAAATTCGTTTAAGAAAATAAAAGGAAAGAAAGAAAGAGAAAGAGAGAAAGGGAGTACAATAAGAAAGAATAAGAGAGAGAGAGAGAGAGATAAAATACTACGACATAAACTGTATATAAGTATGCACATATATATATATCTATTTCAAAGAGAAATAAGAAGAAATTTTTGCATATAGATCGTGATCTTTCGTTCTACCGTTATCGTCGATCTAATTCGCCATAGAAACATAAGCGGGCACCGAGTAAACCTTAGAAACGACTTTCTGGCACGCGAGCCAAGAAACTTGTGCGATTTCTCAGGGCGAGCATATTCTTTGCTTTTGCGTTCCCCGAGGATTCCATGAACCATATCTTGCGACCCCTGCAAGCTATCGTCGTCCTTGTTCGTCTTACGAACATTAGTTTCGTTCCTTCTTTGTGACCTGATAAGTATGCAATCTAATTGCGAAGAGCCTACTGCAACGACCACAGACGACTTACCCTTAATATACGAATACCGGGTCTGATTAATCGATGACTTTTGCTTAAAGGTATTCTAAGCGTAGTCAAAAGAAAGATGGAAAATAGAATGAAAGAGGATAACAAAGGCTCGTACTTTATTACTTTACAAGTATACTGTATTAACATAATGCGATTAAATGAACGAAGTTACAGTCTGAATTTTTTTCAAACGTTACGGAAGAATTAATACGCGTGGATAAGATTTTAATTTGCCTTACGTACAATCTTAATTATTCGCTAAAATTGTCAGCCTCGATATACTTGAAAATTGATCTAAGCGATTAGATTTTATAGAAACGTTTCGATTCGTTTGTTCATCTTTAAACGAAATTATAAAAACTTTCACGGCATATCTAGAAGCGTAAAACAACAGATTGCGTTTATTTATGGGGATTTATTACGAAATACGATTTAAGAAACGATAAAATGTTGCATATACATTACGTATGTATGTATGTATGTATGTATGTATATATAGGATTTATGAGAATCATAATTCATTATGAGCGCTTGTTCACCGTCTAACTGTAATATTATAAAGTCCGTTACGTAATTTCTTATCAACTATTAATAACTCACAAATATTATCTCGATAAACCATGAACCGAGACGAACGAATCTTCTTTTTTTGCTTCGGTTGATTGTAAGAAGAATAATAAAATGAGAGAAGAAGAGAGAGAGAGAGAGAGAGAAAGAAAGAAAGGTAAAATCTCGTTTTATCGCGAAACGCTGCAGTCAAAGATTTTCAAACTAAAGCTAAGTTTCAATTAATGAGAGCTTCGTCTCGCGCTAATCCACGAACAATCGTTCCTTGGATGCCGATTAAGGTGGGAGGAGGGGGAAGACGAAATTGGTGGTCCGCGAAGTTAGAATTAATTAAATCCCCGTAATTTCATATCTACCTTCCACACACATGGTTCTTTGAACCGGCAAGGAAAGTTCGATTCTTGAGAACGTCGGGAGTAAACTGTACCTATAGAAAGTAGGATAAAAGATTAATCTAATGAAATTTTCCAAGATATCATCATCTTCTTCGAAACCTTTCTTTATTTCTTTCTTTTTTATATCCGCCCCTCTCCTTCTTCCACAATATTTTAACTTCGAGATTTTCGTGCGAAATTTTATTTGCCAAAAAAAATAAAGAAATAATATTATTATAAATTTGGAAAAAAAAGTCGTCGAAATTAGTCATAACGAATTTTGGTTAGACTTCGCGCCATTTGTACTACGGGCTACACGCATTCTGGCACGAATTTAAATTTGTAAATTAGCCATGAGTAGTCCCACGAGCCGAGAACGAAACTTTAGATTCCGGCACCTCATTTACGGATAATTTCACGGATGTTATTTCGCCGCAGGTACGGAGAGTTTTTTATAGCGTTTTCTAAGATTACACACACACTCGTTTGAAATCGCTCGAGTTTATTTTTATTCAAATAATGGTTATCTTCGTGAATATCACGTGATTTCGTAGTCGCAAAACGCGACGACTGCTCTATACCCGTACGTCAAACAAAATGAGAACTTCATCGTTCAGAAAGAAAGAGAAAAAAAAGAAAGAAAGAAAGAAAGAAAATACAGGTTACTTTGGAACTTTCTCGTACTCGCGAAATATACTCGAAAAGTAAGACTTATAAAAATTGCCATTTCTCATTTAAAGTACCTGCAATGCTGCTAGCTTTTTCTTTTCTTTTCTTTTCTTTTCTTTTTATTTTTATTTTTCTATTTCTCTCTTTCTTTTTTTAGCATCAAGACGCAATGGAAAAATTACCGGGCGAAAAATGAAAAATAAGAAAAATCTTGGCAACGTTACCGATCTTTTTTCGAAGAAAAACTCTCGCGCGTGGATTTGTCAGTGATGTAAAGACGAGTAGTAGGGTGAATAGGGGGGGTGAGGGGGACGGGGGAGGGCGGGGTTCTCTCGCGCCCTATTTGTTCGCCAAGAAACGTTCGTCGAATTTTTTTTACCCTACATTCATAATAGAAGATGCAGCGATAAAAAACAACAAGAAAAAAATTCAGTTTAATCTAAGAAAATTTGAAGAAAGACGATTCGAGATATACTTAAAAAACTTTCTATTGGCCAAATGATTAAATCATTCATGCGATGTTAAAGCCAGAAACAAACCGGGGTTTCTCGGTTCAATCGGCTAGCTGTTATTAAGAACATTTCTCATTGCTCGGAGCCAGAATTTGCAGATGGTGTCGCGTAAACATCGACTAACATCTATTGTGGACGTCGTAATTCTGTCAACGAAGTGGACTCGCACGAATCGTGTTTAGCTGGTAGGGTTACGCGTTTAAATGGTGCCTAGTAGCTAATGCTAGTCTTCTTACAGGGTAGTGAGAAGAGTCCGCTGATTCTTATCCGAGAACGCCATTCTTGAGTTATAAATACATGTGGTTGGAACGACAACGAACGACGACGACGACGACGAAGAAGAAGAAGAAGAAGAAGACGAAGAAGAAGACGAAGAAGACGAGGAGGCAAGAAGGTTAACGCGTTTACTTAGCTTCAAACCTTAGAATCAAATAAAGAGCAGAGATAAAGAGAAAGAAAGAGAGAGAGAGAGAGAGAACACGAGAAGGAGGCTAAAGTGGATGAAAAGAGATAGAAGAACGAGAATGAAGAGAGAAATAGGCACCTGCGAACGTCGCTCATCTCATTGAGATCCTTGTAACAGCTGCACCGGTCAATGGGGAGATCACCCGCGGATTGACCAATTGTATACCAAGTTTAAATTAGTCGAACCAATGGCCAAAATCTTCAACTGAGACGATGGAAAGTGTATGAGAGAGAGAGAGAGAGAGAGGAAGAGGAAAAGATGGAATTAACAAAGCCAAGTTGGTTGCAAGTTTCAATCCTTCTTTTTGTCCTATCCATTTCTAACTCGAAAAGCTCCCTACCGAGTAGGCAAATTGATCGTTCAGATTTGCGATGGCATCCGAGTATAATTTCTAACTCGTCCGACAATAGGGAGCCTCTAACTTATTTCTGTGACAGGAATTATCGCGATACGTCGCGTTCTTAGAAGAAAGCAATGAAGTAAATATATAACGGGTCTGAAAATCCACCGATAAATTGGTAACAGTCTTCTCTTAGTAATTTTTTCTTTTTTTTTTTGGGGGGGGGGAGAAATATACCGAGTTTAAGATTATCTAATGAAATAGTCAGGAGAGAGTATGCTCTAACGATAAATTAATCTTTTCACAAGTAGTCATTCAAAGATCGTTTAAAACAGACTTTTATCGTTTGTACTAAATACATTTTGTCTGGTGATATCGCGTTAAACTTATTGTGTAGGTTTGATAGAGATAGCGAAAGACTTTTCGTTCGGTCATTTTCCATGTCCCTTTGAAATATTCGTTCGTATTTTGTCGCATAAACGAGAGAGGTAGGTTGCTACTTGGTGTAGCAGAGGGGACCGGGTACGGTCGTTGCGGAATGGCACGAATGGACGGAATCCGACGAAGCGTAACGGACGATGCAACGGTGTGCGACGTTGTATAAATGCAGCGTTGCTAATGTTAAATCGCCAGCTTGTTAATTACATGCAAATAGCGCCGGAGTACTGTTTAAACAGCGTCGTTGCGCCTGCCAGCATACCGGCCAAAATCAGCGGCAAAACCGATGGCAAAAGCAAGCCTAAAATGACGCTCGGGCGCAAGACTAAAATCAGGATGAAATGGCCGAGCAACACTCCCCCGGCCGTACTTTTAAAACCTTTCCCGCCCCACGCTTTTTATTTTTCCTTAGCAAATAGACTCTAGCTATTACTGAACGACTGTACTCGCATATGCACGTTTCCCTACGTATGAACTTTCTATGAAATTATACGAAAAGTAGACGATTTTCTTTCCTTCTTTTTCTTTTTTTCCTTTTGTTAATTAAACTGTAAAAAAATAACGAGGCAAACGATTCGAGATGATTAAATTGTAATTTAATTAATAATCATACTTAAGATTATACTTTAAAATTGAATTCGTTATATCGCGTAGAGAAAAAATTCGCAGCCGTAAATCTAATGTAACAAAAAAAAAAGTTACGTAAAAGTGTAAATGAAAAACTGTTAGGGTGCCACGAGATAGAGTCATCGAAGTCGGACGGTAGGAAATAACAGGGATTTATAGGAACGTCGGTAACGCGACTACTGCATGCGGTGAACACAACACAGCACGAACAAACGAACGAATGAACGAACGAATGAACGAACGAACGAACGAACGAACGAACGAAGAACAAGGTAAAAAGTATTGGCAGAACTCGCGGTTCTGTTGCAGTTGCGCCAACTCACGGTAAATAAATGTACAATATTAACGTCCCTGTAAAAATAATTGCGCTAGCTCGCGTGGGCTAGGCAACGCCGATTATTGCCGGTTGTGGCAATTAGTCGCCGCGGGTTGATGCGTTCGCGTAACGCTTTATTGTCGCTTACTGCAGATTTTTATTTCCTACGTTTCGTACCTTTCTTTCTCGCACCGGCACCAGGTTTACGCTAGTACCGTTGAAACATTATTGCATTTTCGCGAAACGACTCTCTCTTTCCTTTTATTCCTTTAACATTGGTACCGCTTGCATTCTCTGCTATTTCGGATATACATTTTTTCTTGGTCATTTAACAACATTCCACAGAGAGAGAGAGAGAGAGAAAATAAAAAATAGAAAAATATACATTTTCGTCTATCGCGACGACGAATAATAAATTTAGTTTTCGATCTTCGAACGAAATCTGTTTTTCTATTGGATGAGATGCGCGCTAAATGCAACGGAAGAAAACAAAAGCAAAAGGTTACGTTTTTAAAAGAAGAGAAATTGAAAAGAGCTCCCTCCCTCCCCAACCCCTCCTTCTCCCGTTTTTCGTGACTTTCGTCCGCAAACGGCAAAATGATATTGACTGTGTGTCGTGAACGGATCAAATAACTTCGTCACTGCAGGCAGTTCGTTAAGCGTGAGAGTCTGGTGCCTACATCCGTCGACTAAGGTTCAACCTTGTTGACAAGGGACAGGGATCGGTTCGGTTGAGAACTCGCGTAAAACGCACCAATATCGAAGCGTCGAACAACTACGACAGAGAGAGAAAAAAATATCTTCGTTTCTCGTCATCGAAGTTTCTGTAATAATAATTCGATAAATTAATTTTGAGCAAAAACAAACAAAGAAACAAAAACACACTCTAGACAAACACGATTTTTTCGACTCACCTGTTACCTTCTATTCCTTATGCGACGGATTCGGTACGACGCACGGATAAACCGAGAGTACTTTAAAGAAAAAGAAAAAGAAGAAGAAGAAAAAAAAAAAAAGGAAACTTTTTTGCTAAAGTTCGCCGCATAAGCCGCGCGGAATACACGTTTACTCATAAAAGTTCGGCATATCAAAGTTTCAGTCTTGTAAGAACATTCGATCCGAGCTTAGTGTCGAAGCTTTAAAATTCCATATGAAATTCAAATTTTTTATTCATGTCCTTTCCCCCCCTCCCTTCCTCCCTCTCACCCTACCCTCCTTCCTTCCTCCCTTCCTTTCTTCCTTCCTTCCTTCCTTGACTAACCGCATTCGACAAACAAGCAGAGAGCTACGAAACGGGGACGAGAGAAAAGGAGTTTCTCGGAGAAATGAGTTATGCTTGGTGAACAAGGAAAACTGGTTAAATTTCCAATTCTAGCTGCGGAAAAAAGATAAGGATGGGAAAACGGAGACGACGGATAACCGCGGTTCGAGGCTTAAAAGTTATTCTCATAGAAAAGGAACGAGGAAAAAAAGAAAATCAGAATGAGAGAGAGAGAGAGAAAAAACAACAAATAAAATTGTCATCGAGTATTTCAGCGCGTGGCAAAGAATTTCGCGTCGAACTTCGAATACGTAAAAATATATATCTATTCCTACTAATATAATTTCGAATTTTCCTACTCGAAATCGACTAGAAACGAAGCGCATTCTCGTCTATTCGCGTGAAATGCGCGTGTAGCAGTCAATTACGAAACGCTTACGTAGTCAAAGTTTCGATCGCGGATTCCTCTCGTGACAGATTATAACATGAAGGAAGTAAACGACAGGGGCAAGTAGGAAGGTAAAAGGAGTAGAAGGAGGAGGAGGAGGAGGGGAGGAGGAGGAAAAGGGAAATATAATGGTTTAAAGTTTCATCGTCGCGCTTCGACGAATTTCCGGATCGGGTTCGAGTTGAGGCATTTACACGAGGGACTTATAATAGTATAAACCGTGAACTGGAGAATGAGAAAGAGGGGGGGGAGTAGTAGGAGGTGGAAGAGGAGGAGGAGGAGCAGGAGGAGGAGGACCTCCTTCTTGGGTAACCAACTTAAGTTGTTAATTTCAACGTACACGTTTCCATACTCGGTTTGAATTTCTTACTCTGTACTAATACATGCATAGAGAAAGCACCATTATCACGAGGCAAAGGAAAAAGCCATTCGAAGTCTGTCTCTGTGGGTCATGAATTGCGCTCGCGCGAGTAAAAGGACGACAAGGTAATAAAGGTGTATTATATACGCGTTTGCTTTAGAGTAAGAAGAACTATAGTAGCAGCAACGAGTTTGCTTGCTCTCTCGAAGATATTTATTGTTAATGGACACAACGTTTGAGAGTGTAACTATCTGAAAGCATTGTTCGCAACTATCTGAGAACGATTGCTTTATCGCATGCTCTCAAATGGAAACAAAGAAATATTTCTATCGAATATAACTCTTTCGAAAATATTATTACCAATGATTTCTATTATTCTATTAACAGGTTTTTGTTAGATTAATAGCATAATAATTAGTTAAATATAAGAATGAGATAAATAACGGAGAGATATTTTGAGTTATTAACAAATAAAATATGAATATAAATGATATTTTATCATCTCGTCTGTATATTTACGCTTAATAGTAAAACAAAGTTATGTTTGATAAGTAAACTGTCTGTGACAATGACAGTTCAAGATTCTCAGAGTTGCTTTCAAATGGATGCAAAATTTACGAGTACTTTAGGTAAGCAACTAGGGTAAAAAAAAAAGAAAAAAAACTCCCGAGTGAACAACGCGTAATTGTAAAAAGTGTTTTGTCGTTCCCATATGAATTTCCCTTGGAAAAGCCAAGGGAGAATGAAGAAAGAGAAAGAAATTGGATACGCGAGAAGAGCTTATTCGTTGGTATAATTGATGCTGAAATATCTCACGAGATGTAACTAAAGGTTTTTTAATGAAAAAAAAATTAGTATAGAGCGTTGTAAAATTAGACTTTCGGGATTTACCGGTCGATAAAAATTTGTCGTTAAAGAAGACAAATCGTTGCAATGAAATACAAAGGACAGACAGACAGACAGACAGATGCTTTCAATTCCGACTATTCGCGAGATCACCATTGTATCATTCAAATGAAATTCTTTCCTGTTCTCTACATCGGCATTAGATCTCTCATTGAACATTTTCATATAACAGGCGATTTAATACGATCCGAGTAACAATGGAGTATGATTACACATTGTTCAGATTTTACGTTGAAAAGTAGCAGACCACTCGCCCGAGTAGTCCGAGTAGTGTTGTTGAAACGACAATAAATTTAGATCTATTAATATACATATTAAAAGCGATGCTAGCCTATCGCGTGCGCCACTTGACATTTTTCAAAACAAGATATTTTCGGAAGACAATTCTCTGGCACTGAAATGATTCAGCGAGTCAGGTAGAAAAGATGATCAAGAAACGATCCCTGTTTAAGGTAGGCGCCGGCGTTTGAACATCTGGATGCCAGAACAGGTTCTTCTTTCTTTCTTTTTTTTCTCTTCTCTTTTCAATCAAGTTCGTTCTCTCTTTTTTTTTTTTTTTTTTTTCTTCTAACTTTCGCTCGAGCGCGACCCGTTCTCGCCACGCTTTTTTTCTTTCTTTTCTTTTTTTTTTCTCATCTTGCTTCCGTGCTTGATGGAGCACGATACATGGTTGTTATACCCCAGGTTATGGGGTAATATTTGTCACGCCGTATCAGTGAAACGCATCTTAAGCACGGAGAATTAAACGTGTAATCGCACGATTATTATCCTGTTAAATGCTGATGCATCTACACAAGTCATTCTGACGCCTATAACGACGCCCAAACCTTGTCGTTACTCTTTCAATAATTGCCTTGATTCCCTCCCGTTGATTTTATCTTTAATACTTTTTATATTCAAACCCATAATAACATTATAATCTTTCAATAATCGATATATATATATATACATCCCATATTACAAAATACATACTCGTTAATTTAATAAAACCAATAATTTGAACAACAATTTAAATAATTTTCTACACGATCGTAGAAAACATTTCACGTATAATACGAGATGTAAACGATGAAAAATATAATATATATATATTATAACATACATACACACACCTATATAGAAAAGATACACGCGTAATCGTGTTAATCTTGAAAATTTGGTCGGTCCTGTTTTTAAACGAAGTCAATGTTTCAAGCATCGAACTCGGTAATTGGAGGGTAGAGAAAAAGCCGTAGAATTAATTTGTCGAGTCGAGTCGAGTCGAGTTGAGACGACGGTGTGTTGGAAGCTGCGAAAGCGGAGGTGGGTGGAGAGAAAGAAGAGAAGAGAAGAGAAGAGAAGAGAAGAGAAGAGAAGAGAAGTGAAGAGAAGAGGAGAGGAGGGGGGGGTAGACGACACGATGGGGTAAGGGGCGGATAGCTTCCATTGATTATAAGGCAAGGCGAGCGTCGTTAATGGCTGACGACGGTATTTATCGCGTCAATGGACGCCGGCCGCCCATTCTCACGTGATATCTTCTTTCTCTCTCTCCCTCTCTCCCTCTCCCTCTCCCTCTCTTTTTCTCTGTCTCTCTTTCGTTCTACGTTAACTCCGTTATAAATACACGCTGCTTGCTTCTGCTGCTGGTGCTGCTGGTGCTGCTTCCTTCACCACTTCTGCACTCTCCTTTAACTTTTACTTCTCTACCCAACACTATTACTATACGCTACTAAATGTTTTCGAACCTCCATCTTTCTCTCTTCTCCTCTCTTCTTCTTCTTCTTCTTATCCTCTGTATAAGCAGTCTATCAAAAAACGTCAAGTAGACGTCAACCGCGGGGAGGGGGGGAAACTAATCGTTTCGGGGAAAAGCCTAGTGAATTTCCTCGCGTGTTCGTATTTTCATTCCAAAAGTAGGCGTACGCGTTAACGCATCTGGACGATGCGAGAGAGGTTGCACGGGTTTGTTTCTTGCGTACGGATTTAGAAATCCATTTTTTTTTCGAGAGTTCGCGATTATTCTTCTTTTTCTTGTTTTTTTCTTTTCTTTTCTTTTCTTTTTTACTCTCTCGCGACCTATTGACCCTTTTTCTCTAGACCGAGAAAGAAATCGACGAAAGAGGCACACGATCGGAATCGGAGTGAAAGAGTTAACGAACGATTTCTGATTCAGCTATCTCGGGCATTAAGAAATAAAAGAAAAAGAAAAAAGAAAAGGAAACTAACAAAAACTGCGTTGGAAAGTTGCTCCTTCTCGCCACCTTCTTCTTCTTCCACTTCTTCTTTTCCTCGTTTCCCGATGCTTTAATCTAATTAAAATGCGCCGTCGAGAGAATGGAAAGTACGAGTAAGAAAACGAATAAGTAGAAGAAGAAGAAAAAGAAGAAGAAGAAGAACCTTCACTTGCGATTCCAAGAACTTTCTCGAAAATAGTTCTTCGTCTCGTAGTAAAAAGCTTTTTTCGCCTTACTTCGAGCCCATACTCTCACTCTCTCTCTCTCACTCTCTCTCTCTCTCTCTCTCTCTCTCGCACGTTTCCTCGTATTACGGACGGACAGTCACAGCTGCCGCTGGAATTTTTCTAGTACGGTCTTACTGAAACGAGCCATGCGTAACGATGCCACAGTAATTAAAACTAAGCCCTTCCCCCACCTTTCTCTCTCCCTCTCTCTCTCTCTCTCTCACTCTCTTCCATTTTTCTCTCTTTTTTTTTTGTCTTCCTTTCGACCCCTATCCACGTCCCTTTTCCTCTTTTCCTAGAACCGTACCGGTGGACGGTACGCGCCAACGGTTTTTAATTGAAAAAATTTCCAAGCCAACTTTTATACGGGCCGGGGGGGTGGCGGAGTGGGTGGTGGTAAGGGGGTGATGAAAAGGGGGATGGCGAGATAGTCGGCGGACCCCGTTTCGAGCTCACACTCGAGTGCCAGTCTGTAATAGTAGTAGTAGTAGTAGTAATAGTAGTAGTAGTAATAGTACGCGTGCGTTGGTTCAATTAAAAAACAATAACTGTCGCGGCACGAATTCGACGTGGAATATCATTCGCTTCTGTTACCTGCTGCTGCTACTTCTTCTTCTTCTTCTTCTTCGTTTCCTCCTGTGCTGTGAACTGTTCCCGCATTTTCTTTTTTTTTTCTTTTCAACGGTAAGCGAAAATGAAAGGACGAAAAAAGTGGCGCGTTGTGCACGATAAAAGGTACGATCTGAAAAATCCCCTTTTTCCAACTTCGTTTTTTACCGATTTTATCAGTTATCGATTTTTGAAGAAAATTCTAACGAAAATTTTAACGATAAAATTTATTTAACGCGTTGATTGTAAAAAAAAAACAATGAAAAAGTACAACAGTGATAGTTCATTTTTCTCTTTTTTTTTTATATATAAAATTTAAATTACAGATAGAATTCATCATCGTAAAGACGGATAATACGAGGCATATACGAGAAAGAAAGAAAAAGAAAAAGGAAAAAAAAAAAAAAGGAAAAAGGATTAACGATTTATGGAAACCGTAACCCGCGCTATAAAGTTTTTTATTCGCCTACGAAGTTATTACTTCGAACGACGTATGTGTGTTCTCCCCACCCTGACCCCTTTGTTCACGCTCGCGAAACAAAAAATTGTTAGGTTGTTTCGGGGGAAAAAAAGGCACGAACGATAATTTTCTTCGATGCATCCGACGAGACGTTTCGTTGCAAACAAAAGGGAGAAAAAAAACATAGAAAAAAATATTACGACGTTCTCGTTACACTTACCTAATATATATTTTCTTTTTCTTCGTTAATAAAATATTATTTGAAAGAGATATTTTCTAAATATATCGTTTGTTATTATTTCACGAGTTATTTTAAACGTGTGTGTCGTCGTCGTTATAGAACGCGCAATACGATCCAATTACCAAGGGAGTTGTTACGGTCAATACGTTAAATAGTCGGTGCATAACGTACGAGGACGCACGATGAGGAAAATCGTGAACAATATTTAAGAGTAATTTAATTACCCTAACGACAATTATAAATCCGATACCGCGTAACAGTCGGTTAAATGTTTCGAAAGGCAAGGTAACAAAGCTCAGCGTGCAACCGTGTAACGAATAGTAACTAGACCCGAAACGTTGTAAATAAAACGATAATTATATTTATTATATGCGATAATTAATGTCTACCGCAATTTGTTCCGCTTAAACCGCGAATAATCATTTCTTTTTAAATCATTTAATAATCATTTCGATTTGTTTCATACGAATAATTAACATTTAAATAACAGCAGTATTTTAAAAAAAAACCATTACGAGAATTTGTATACGATTATCGGCATTCTAAAAATTAATTATTAATGATACGTGTGCATAGGATAATTATGCATTATAAGATAATAGATAATACTTAGATAATACTGTTGTTTCAATATTAAATCTTTACAATATATAAATTTTCTGTGTTTAAATAAAAGTCAAACGATGATAGGAAAAACATTCCAACGAAGAAAAATATCGTACACCTACAATTCTTTATACGACTAAAAAATCGATAAAAATTTATCCATCAATTTACTGGTCAATCTCATAAAAATAATCTCAATCGCGTGTAAACGTTTCTCATTATAAACGAACTAGCATCGAATAATAGAAACGTAATGGTTAACTTTCTTTTAAGAAAGTTTCCCATTAAAGTTTTCAATTTCCTACGTTTCGTCTCTATACATCAAAGTCATTGTCTTGTATCTTTAAAGACTAATCGTAAGTTAAACATGAAACGTACAATTTTTACGATAGAAACAAGGTAACGGGCTTTGGAAATGGAAAAAGGGTAGCTGAGAAGCTCGATATCTTAATTTTCGAATCCGCAGTTTCGCTGTCCCGAATGGCGCGTCGTGTTTTCCGAAGATAAGGCTTTAAGGCTTTAATCCTACGACAGGCGGTAGACGAGTTAAAGGGAACCAGAAGAGGAAGAGGAAAAGATAAAAAAAAAGAGAAAAAGAGAATAAAAATACAAAAGTTAAAAGATTAAAAAATGACGGAAGCTCTACGATAATCTAGCGCCGTTTATTTCGAACAATTATAATTGCTAACAATTCGTTGCCAGCATCGAAAGAATTATAAAAAAAAAAAAAATCAAAAAACAGGGAAACAATAAACAAAAATCATTTCGAGTAGTCATCAAAATCAATTAATTTTCCTCTCGTTTTACTAATCGAAAATATAATAACGCGTTTATTATAAATTAATTATTAACAAACCTGTGTATATATAAAAAATAAATAATAAACCGAATATAAATATAATATATGTGCCGATTGAAATTCTCTATGCAGAGAAAATCTATTCCCTGAAGAAACGGCCCTTGGCCATGTCCTGACTTCAAGACAAAGTCTCTAGAGTCCACTGCGCAGTGTCGACAAGAAGACAAGAAGACAAGAAAACTCGAGAAACGTGGACATTGTCTAACTTATTCGTCGTTGTTTGCACTGCGGTAATCCGAGCTTTGAAAGAATAATATTGTCAAACGTTGCAAACCAAATACACGAACATCCCAACTCTAAATTCTGATCAAAACTTAACGCTTAATTTCCTACGAACAATCGCTACTTTATCCTTTACATTCTCGAACGTGAAATAAACAAAACAAAAATGGAAATCACGTATTCGATAAAATTGTGCGAATTTGTGAAACATTTAAAGTATTCAAAAATTGTGATTTCAACGTGACCCATGAGTGATTGTTTTAACCTATAGAAATAGAAAAATCTCTTTGAAGATTGATGTAAAAAAAACGAGTACCCATAGGTTTCGATTTACGCGCTCGTAGTATCTATTTTTGCATTAATCTTAGAATAACAGGCCGCCGTCATCGATATTAAATCCGCGAGGTGATCAACCCTCGATTCGGTGGCCAATGAAAAATGCCAACGTCAGGAGGACGCATAATGATCGCGGATTGTGGATAGAAAAATCGTGAAAAATTGCGGCCGTTGGCTCGTACACGATTGGAAAATCTCACCTCTCTCTGTTTCTCTCTCTCTCTCTCTTTCTCTCTCTCTTTCACGTCGCCGCGTGTTTATTCGCTGTTCGGCAATTCCCTCTTCCTCCCTTTTTTTTTTGAGCTTTGGTGATCAGAGATCGATGGTTACAACGCGTCGCGGATCATCTCGCGTCAATTGTTCGGGATAGCAGAAAACTGACGCAAATTCCGACAGCCACAAATTTGTCGGCCGCGTTTACGTGGGCTTTCCGTTGGGAACATCGGGGGGGGGGGGAGGGGCGGGGGTCGTTGACGGGGTGGAAAAGTGCCAGCTTAAAAAGCCCTCTTAAACCCTATTTCTCCTCCCATTACATGTCCATCGAACACTCTTCCCCCATAAGCTAGCTATCTTTCTTCTTCCCCTACTTCAACTACGTTTTCAATCACGTATACACGTAATACTGTATAATTTGTGAGATTCGTTGACGCGATGTTTAACGCTGACAGACGTCAGTATCGTTTCGTACGATGCCAACGAAAACTATCGCGAGTTTCAGAATTGTGTTTCAGAATTGTGTTTCGGATGGGGGAGAGAGAATCAGGATTGAGATTATTATTTCAAGAAACATTTTTTCTGATTCGTACGAATTATAACGGAATGTGATAATTGCCAACGGCTAATTTTTCCATTGTCAATTTCTCTATCGCGATGAAGAATCTCCAGAGTCGAAGAATATACCTTTCGACAAATATTCCTTTCCCTTTTCGCTTACCTATATGTTGGGTACATTTCAAAGATCGTGCTCCACGATGGAACGATACGAGCAATTTCGACTTATAAATATTTGCCCGCCATTCGTTTCAATAGAAAACTGGCCGGATACGCGCGCGCGCGCGCTCCCTACGCCAATATTACTGAATCACGACGAACAGATTTGTTGGCATTTCATTTAGTCGAGTTTACTGTAAAAAAAAAATGAATAAAATTTTCCAATTTAATTCACACCTGTCACCGGTCGGACACTGCAACCGGACAGATATCTTCGAGCATTTAACCAACGGAAAATCCCGCAAAATAACAAACGTGCGAGTTTCATATCTTACTTTCCGAATTATCCTTACCTCCGAAACGTGTTCAGAGTGCATAGATTAAATTTATTTTTCGATTCCCTCCTCCATCCCAAAAAAAAACAAAAAGAACAGAATAAAGTGAAATAAATTAGAAAAGGTAGTTAAATAAGTAGTATAATTTCTATTATCAAATTGAAAATCAATAAAAACAACTAAATTAAAGTCTAATCGAAACAACGACGATTGCTAGGAGCAACGATAAGGATTACGCATTTAAAGAGTCACGTAAATGAAATACAAAAAAGAGAAAGATAGTACTGTCAAAACGGTGGAGATTTCAGCAGGAAGACTGGGAGAGAGGAAGGGTGGGAGGGAGGGAGGGAAGGAGATTTTCGTCGAGAGGATGCCCGGATACTGCAGTCAGCTAAGTTCGATTTTGCTTTAGCGGCAAGTGGATACGGCATGATCCATGCAGTCCTTCTCCCATACTTTACCATCCCACTCAACTGTAGTCGTTCGTAAGTGTAGGGACTAATCTGAGGGTTAATCCTCCAAGTGTAGGGAAGAGAAGGAGGGAAAGAGAATGAAAGTATAGGAGGATGGGTAGGTGGGTGGGAGGGAGAGGTTGAAGAGGAAAGGGAAAGGATCGAATTAAGCCAAGCCCTGGCGTGGATTCTGGACTCGACCCATAATCTAACCCGCAGAGAGTGTGTACCAGTGCACTAACCTAACTCCACTTAAATTAAAGCAATCTATCCTCTGAAACTCTTGCGCTAAGCCGGCAGGTTAAGCGAGTGACTGCGCGAGTCCCCCCCCCCGCGACCCCCTATACCCACCGACCGCTTTGGTGGCTCCTACACCTCCGTGGAAACCACCTCTACCTTACTTTCCACGTGAACACGTTGTCGCCTCAGAAGCGAGGATTTACTCTTCCAGTCTCAACCGATCACCCGCCGTCGGCTTGGGTTCTTCCTATTCTCTCTCTCTCTCTCTCTCTCGTTCTTCTTTTTGCTTCGGTATCAGCTTTACCAGATAACGAGTGAAGTACTCAAAGCGCGAGGAAATCACGTAGCTTTGTTTAATCTTCTTTTCCTATTGCGGTTAGGTACTCCGATGATCGTAGGATCCACTGGTGCCTCTGTCGCCGCCTTTTCCGATCTTCGCATAGCGTGAGTTATGAGATTTCTATTCGCGTATGATGAAACGTATATACGGATTGGATTTAATATCCTATCCTACCTATCCTATCCTATCCTATCCTATCCTATCCTATCCTAACGATATACCTATGTCTCGACGAAGAAACTATATGACCGTCTCTGTACCGGAATTTCTAGATAATCCGTCAGTCGAGTGTAAAGGTAGTCGCCAATTTCTGAAACTCTCAGATTAGACTGGGGACGATTGCATCGATCTACCGCAAAATTTCTTACCACAACTCTCTCTCTCTCTTAATGACAGATTTTTCTTGCTACGAATAACGTCCCGAGTTTTACGGTCAAGCGACTTTATCTCGGTCACGCTTCGGTGGATGAAGAAAAAGCAAAGTAGAAGGGAAGTGAAAAGGGCGGAGAGAGAGAGAGACAGAGAAAATCCAAAGTATGTCATTTTTGTCGACGAGAACGACACCAAGTTTTTCTACGTAACCCGAACGACGTATCCGTCGTTAAAATAAAGGGACGACTTCTTTTTATTTCACGAGCTTTGATAGAGAGAGAGAGAGAGATAGAGAGAGAGAGAGAGATAGAGAGAGAGAGAAAGAAAGGAAGGTAAAAAAAAATTGAATTCCAACGGAAAAGCATTATGTTAGCGGTTTTTCCTGAATGAAATGATCGCGGGTACCTGGTGCAGTCCAGTCGTTTGCACATCCGCCCTTTGACAGCACCCACCTCTTTCGAACTACCGAACAAAAGGTTGCTTGCTTTTCATTTCCCTTCCGAAAGCCATTTACTGTCGACGTTTAGAACAACCTAGCCTCTCGTCTCTAACTGCACGCCCGACGTCACAACGAATCCTCGTGCTAGGTACCTATTTCGCGTATCACCATTCGCGAGAGAAAAAAAAACAAAAAAAACAAAAGAGAGAAAGAGAATCGAAGTACAAAAAAAGGGCATAAGGGGAAAAGTTCGTTAGATACTTTTGAAAGAAAATGTATTTCTTCGTGACGTTAATTGAATCGGAAGAAAATGTCAATCCGAAATAATAGTAATATTACAATTGATCCGCGTCATCTCGAATCACGATAGAAAATTTCTGATTGTTCTTTTTTCTAACGCACCGACGAACGTAACAACGAACAAACGCAACGGTGATGAACTTTGAGCAAAAATCGAAAAGAGCCAGCCAGACGGACAGACGGACGGACAGGTAGAGTAGTAGTTCGGTTCGGTTCAGTTCGTTTAGTTTCCGTAAGCAAAATTCACGTGTAAATATTTAAATGAGCCAATGATTACAATACCATAGTTGCACTTGCATTTTTTACTAATCCCTTTCGCAACCACGACCAAAACCATTATTTGTTACGGTCAGGAGCGACGTTGATATCACCTACCTACCTCTACCTCTACCTCTACCTACCTCTACCTCTACCTACCCGACGGAAAATCAACGAGAACTTAAGCTCGATCAATCATGCAATCGGTAATAGCCGCAAAATCGAGCTATCTATTCTGTTTGCGATTCCATATGGAAATGTCGCTAATGCCCGATACGGCGTGCTTACTCTCTCACACGAAGACCGAATATGTAAATAATGCGAGAGAACTGACTAGATATACATATATATATATATATATACACATATATATGACTATGTGCATCCGCGATAATATTATATGAGACAAAAGCGATCTAGCCTATCGCAGTAATATTTGTTAATAAATTATGTTATTTCGTTCGGTATAAATCGTGAGATCATAATAAATATATATATGTATTATATAATACATATATAATATACATATATATATAATATATGAAGTGAGAAAAGAGTAGGGAAATAATTGAGCATAATATCGATTAAAAACATTTGTCCATCGTTATCAACCAGTTATCTCTCGCATCCAGCCGAAAAGATAGGACAAAACCAATACATCAATGTGATTTATTACTCGTTAATAATCGTACCTTATGAAAATTACATCCACCTTCTTCTCCTCCTCCTCTTCTTCGTCGTAATACTGGCAATTAGAAATTGATCCAATTATTATATCTCTATATTCTTGACTTCGAAAGATATTGTTTTCGAATAAAGCCTAGGATGATTATTATAATCATCGTACGTGTTTTAAATTACAGCCAATGAATTGGTAGGAAAAGAAAGATTATTTTCACGAATAATGTTAATAAGCGTATAGAACGAACGATAATAGGAGAGGAAGAAAATCAAATTAATTCTTTTGAGAAAATCGTTGGAGAATTGCTATCACGTGACATAAATACGTGATAGGTTGGTTTCTCTATCAACGAAATGAAGCGATTCGATTATCTGCACCCGCGGAAAGGTGGGGGCTGGGGTGGGGGACGAACGGTGAAATGATGACGAATGAAACGAAATTCAATCGAATTAATTATCGTACCATGTTAATTACTAGATTCGCGCGATAAAGCGCAGAGACACTTATACGTACCCTACATGCATATACTTGTGTGTGAGATCGAACAGAGAGAGAGAGAGAGAGAGAGAGAGAGAGAGAGAGAGAGAGGGCTCTAACGAGCTCGGATGGGAGAATGGAATGGGGGGGGAGGAGGAGGAACGCAGAGTACACGTGGTGTTCTCTCTTATACCGGTGTCTGCCATCAAAAATATACAAAACACCGAAATCCAATTATCGCGTGGCTTGAAACCGAGCAAAGAATATCGGAAATGGTCTCGTTTAAAATTTTAAACGGGGGAAAAAAATAAAACGCTTGCGGTCTAGTAATCGTGTCCTTTTTAATGCAACGGACTTCTTCCCAAACGAAATAGACGAAGAAAGAAGAAAAAAGGATAAAACGGAGAGAAAGAGAAGAGAGAGAGAGAGAGAGAGATCGGAATTATTTTTAAAATAATTTATTTACTTTGCGTGATCGATATTCTTTATATTGAATTTTTCTTGATTTTTTTTTGTTCGTTACAAATGCTTTTCCTTTCTTTCGTTTTACGCATAGTTACGTTATTAATTATAAGAGAAAATGTAAGTGAAACAAAAGTGAAGAACTTGATAATGGAATCATAAAGAAAAAGAAAAACTTGGAGAAAATATTACATCGGCTCGATTGAACTTGCATATTACTGATGGTGCACATGGACAAAGAAATACAATAGAATAGGAAAGAAAAAAAAAAAAACAAGGAAAGAAGAAATAATAGGAAAATCTTAGCGATATTTCCGAGTAATAGAAATTTTGCAAAACAAGGAGACGATGCATTCGCGAAAAGTAAACGGTTTTAAATGCAGAAAGTGCATGTTACCGCCATCTACGCGCCAATAGAGAAAACTGGAGAGAGAGCACATCGAGTTTGCGTCTTCTTCATGTGCATATGCAGCAGCAGCAGCAGCAGCACCTCGTTGCACGCTCTCTTGTAGAACAAATTTCCCTCGAGGCGGCAACCTTTTTGTACGAAGAAACACCACACCCGGCCGAGATACGTTACAAAATCGTTAAACCACCCTAACGTCATACGAGCCTAGTCCTTGGTGCATGATTACTAAAGACTACTACTACTACTACTACAACCTTTCCTGTCCCTTTTCAAAACCAATCGTAGCAGCGTGATTATTCCCTACGAATTTCTACGGATGACTTGCCGAAAAATTTCTCTTTGTCCGATTTCTAATTTTTTCCCTTGGTATAAAAGTTTCAATTACTAATTCAACGATAACATTTACGTTTAATCGGCTTTGATATTTGTTTTCGATACGAATACATTTTATAAATTTACATTAATAATTAATCTATACTTTTCCAAATTCGTAACCAAATGTATGACATATGTATTATTAATTCTATTGATTAAATTCGATGATCATTGCAGTACTAATTTAGTTTGAAATTAGATCGAAAAAAATAAATATAAAAAGAGAAAAAAGAAAGAAAGATAGATAAAATAGTTGATCAAAAGTAAGGATCGTTAAGTTAAGATCTATCGTAAATCAAGAACCGATCGGATCTCGGCGAATACACCGGGTGCATCATTCGTCTCTGACAAAGTGCAGACCAACCGAGGCATCTTCCGCCGCTGGGAACTTCCGGTCATTATTTACCATCTTGATCGTCTAGAGAATTCGACCAAGTTCTTCCGCGCGCGAAACACGAAGCCCGAAATCGCAAATTGATCTGCTTTTGTTTCACGACCGAGAAACATAAAAGGAGAAAATGAGAGAGAGAGAGAGAGAGAGAAAATAAATCGTCATTTTTTTATAGCTCGCTCACATACGTTTTACTCTTTTTAAGAAATTACACGAAACAAGAGGATAATAATTACGATTACATTTCTACGTTATATATTTCACGATGACGCATCTCTCGAACAAAGTATCGAATGGCCCTTTTTTCTTCCGAATGTCTCTTGACAATTTCGTGCATTCTCGATTGTTCATAGTTATGAAACAATAATAATGTAAACGAATCGGAAAATTCAATTGGGTTCTTGATCGAATGAAAGGGAACAAAGGAATTAGTGTGATATAGAAGTGAGTGATAGAGAAAAAGAGGAGAAAGAAATGGCGTATGAGCGAACAATGTAGGTCAGACATGAATTCTTGATGCACTCGAAGCTTTGACTTAACCACTGACATTCGGGTTTCGATTATCTGTACCCCAGTAGTAATAGTAGTAGTAGTGGTAGTAGTAGTTGTATAGAAACCTTGCCAATGGTGGAGAAGAATCTTTCCTGACAATCCCGTGGTATGTTAACGTCACTTTGTCCGATGGTACCCACCAAACCCACCAACTTGTTTCACAGAAATTGCTCTACACACGTTGCTGCTGCGGAAGGTTCGGACTACGATCTGAAATGGTCGTGAACCGAAGACGAGAAGTAGAGACACATGTCGAATGAATATGTTATAAGGGCCAGACCCATCTCTAATGTAACCGTAGCTACAACAACCCCTTAACCACCAAAATCGCATCGTAAATACGTCGAACTATTAACCAACGAGCCTACATAACGGTTTAATGTATCGAGCAACAAGACGAGTTCTTGTTCTGGTTATTCGGTTCTAACGAGTTATCGTGAATAAAGACGATGACAAATAGAAACGTTTGCTAGGAGGAGGAGGAGGAGAGATAACGCGATTCGATAATCCGGAACTGGAGAAATCGTCATGGCCGAAATTGCATCAGAATTGCATTTGCGTTTAACGATAAATTCTCGGTGGGTCGGCTTAGAGACTGCACGTTAGTGCAATTACTTTCGTACAACAACGCGTTTACAATCACCGATTCCAAGGTGAGTTCTCTCTCTCTCTCTCATGCGGCCACACATTTTGGGCCATTTGCTTAAACTTGGAGGATTTCGCGAAGCATTCATTCGTCCGAGATCGCATTAACAAGAGCTGCGATCGCGAACGTCATCGTCTAGGAGTCGAATTAGTCCTTGATAGAGGGAAGAGATCACTTCCCAATAATCCATGGTACGCGCGCATTTACATCGGAAACGAGGCAATAAATATAGCGTTTACACGGCAACCGGAGCAAGTCCACCTGCAGATAGAACGGGAACGGGAACGGGAACGAGAAGGGGAACGGGAGAAGAGAGGGAGAGACAATGTGGGAAGGGTTGCTTCGGGTGGATAAATTCCTGGCCACGGTCCAGCGTTTCGAGTTGCCGAAGTCGTTTTCCGACAGGCCCTCCCCGATACAAATGAACGCCCGTTCCCGAACACTAGCAGCACCCAGCAAGCACCAGCACCAGCACCAGCAACCAGCAACAGCACTAGTACCAGCCACTGAAATCTGGGAAACTGCAGAACTACGAAACTACCGTAGTAAATAGAGTCAGGCCTCCCGCCCAATAGTCAAGACAATGGGAATATAGAAGAGGAAAGGAACGAGAACCCCGTTGAAAAGGTTCAGACGGTCGATGAATTCTCTATCTCAATCTCTATTTCTATTTCTCTTTCTTTATTACTTTCTTTTTATCTACTACTTTTCCATACTTCATCTTAAAATCTAAGCGCGGAATGTTTCTACGAGTAAAACTTCTCTTTCTCTCGGTTATTACATATATTTTTTTCTCTTTTATTTTTCTTTTCATTGTCATACACCGGTCTATTACTTTTTTTCTATTTGTCATCGAAAAAGTGCACGGATATTCGAACGTAACAAAGTGATCGAACGAAATGTACTCGAATGGTACGATAAAAGCTAGCTCATTATCGGCCGAGAGATTAAACTAGATTACCAAGGTGTCAATTTGAAACGACTAAGGGACAAATCACGTAGCGAGACTCTCGACAAGTCCACGGGCCATTAAACGACGCACTTATCAAGCCGTAAAAACAAGCGCGGTCTAAATCACCTTTTTGATATCCGTTCGTCCAATCCCCACAGAGCATTAAAGGGGGTTGGGATGGGCTCGCGTGCTGAACGTGTTATCTCTTTTAACGCATGCATGACGGGGTACGTCGAAATCTTGCCACGGTTACGCTCGATAACATCGCTTCGAACCGCGTGTACGTAAAACACCACTAACAGACGCAACGACTTTTCACCATTAGAAAAGGAAAAAAAAAAAGAGAAACTCGACCGATTACCATTCGGTACTCGAATTCAAATTTCAACGGGAGATTAAAATATACGCTTCGTGCTAATAGTTAAGATCTTTTTTTATTTTTTTGTTTTTGTTTTTTTTATGACGAATCGTTGGAAAGATAAATTGTACGAAAAGAAACGACAAACGAATAATGCGTATCGTTCCATCATTCCTGCTGTTTCTCGTAACGGCTGATCAATTCGCAACCTTTCGCTTTTCGTATCAAAACCTTTCCCCCCCCCCGAAAGAAATTTTACTTTGGAAAAAAGAAAATGGTTTATAAAATGAATGACGAAAAACGCGCGAGTTGATTTAAAACGAGAAACGGTACCAACGGCAGACAAACGAAAGTAGAAAATAACACGGCGAACAATTTGAAAGATTACAGAGAGGGAGAGAAAGAGAACCATCGTCGTAGTTTCCGATCGATTGAATCTGCTGCCTCGTAACACATTTCACCGAGCCCTTTTTACGTCCCTTCTAGGAACCACCTACCGCATTTCAAATTGTGCAGTTTGAATTTTGCAAAACGATCTACGCGACGAAATTCTTTAATAATAATTTTGCACGTTTCTATCGTTCGAGGCCAACACTTTCTCATCGTCGTTGCATTAAACATACGACGATAACGTTTCCTACGCGTCGGAATACGTGGATTACTGCGTGTTACGATGTGACAAAAGATACACGCGTATACATTTGCACGAATAACTCTCTCGCGAGGAAAATATATAAAAGTATGTTCATACATCTACGAATAATAAGTTGATTTTTAAATGGAAATAAACGATCGCAAATGGATGCACTTAAAGTTATTCCATCAAAGAAAACCATTGAGTCACCCAGCTCTCTTTATATTTGCACTTGTATATAAGAGGAACGCGTTTGTTTGTAAAACGTCGACGCACGATTCGAAAAAATCTAAAACGCTTTCTTTTCTTTCACGTATGTATGTCCGTAAAATTGATGTTATAAATAATTGCTTATTAAATATATTCCGAGATGGAAAATTTATTTAAAAAAATACATTGGCATGGTATAAAATCTTGGAAATTTCTTGATAAAAAAAAACATTTATTTTGAAAAAAATGCATTGTATATTTCATATATTTCGTATATCGTGTATTTATACCTGGTATAAAATCTTTGAAATTTCTCGATAAAACCGTTCGGCGTTATCGATCATTTTTCTCGATATCAGATATTATTCGAAAAATCCGATCGATCATCCTGCGTGCAAACATTCGTAAACGTCGAGGATTATTCGAGGATCTTTGCGTTGAAGTTCACTCTTTAAAAGGGAATAGACGACGACAACGACGACGACGGAACCAAAGATCTCGTTTTAGGAGTTGACAAACGTCATATCGCGTTCCCCAGTTTGCTTCAACGTGTACCCCTCCTTCTCCTCCTTCACCACCATCTCATAGGCCCTTCCGTAATCGTCTTGCGTTTAGATCTTCGCGCAATCTCGTATCAACCGTTTTCATTTCAAAGAGAAGAACGTTTATTGTCGACGTTGACTGACAACAGCCAAGTCATTCGCCCGATTTCTATCTAACCGAGTGGATAACAGGACTATGATAGAGAGAGAGAGAAAGAGAGAGTATGAAAATAGAGATAAGATAAGATAAGATGAAAAATAGTAAAGTATGAAAAGATTTGAAGACGTATTCCACCTTTTGACTTCGATTAAAACAAAAGGAGAACGTCTTGCTACGTTCGTGATTGAATAATCGTGAAATAAATATCGTAAAGTTGAAAAGGGAAAAAGGGATGAAAACGACAACGAAAAAAAAGTAAGGGAGAATAACAGACAGAAGGAAGAAAAAAAAGATTCGGGGGAGAAAGATCCTGGCACGAACGATAGGGTCGGGTAGAGAAAAAAAGAAAAACTAGAGAGAGAAAAAAAAAGAACTTTACAAATGTGAGCCATGCAACGAATTCTCCATCGGTATTTCGGAGGGTAAGTGGAAGGAAGGGGGTTGAGGAGAGGCCCCACGAGGAAGATCCGCGTCTCCAACGGTGCAGTTTATGTGGACACTGATTTGGAGCGAACGCTTGAAAATTTGACATTCTCGCCAGCTTTTTCGGGCAACTGTTGGATTACCGAGGGTAAGGTAGCGCACGCTTACGTAAAGGGCCGTTCCCCAAAGGAATGGGACTACTATTCCTCTGTCATGATATTTCGTAGAAAAGAAGAAAGGAGTCAGGGGCGAGTATCTTGGAATATGTAAGCGAGGTTCTTCTCTCCGTGAGAGAAAAGTCGCAGTGAATTTCTAAACCTCGTTGAGTTTGTCTACGAGACTTTATCTTTCTCTTTCTTTCTTTCTTTCTTTCTATCTATCTCTTTCTCGTTTTTCTGTCCTTCTACCCGGAGAAAATGATTTCCAGAATTGCAGATGCCCATTGAGGATTACAAGGGCTCGTGCTTTGAAACAAAAGTATTTTTCTCACGTGTACACCTGGACTCCTCATCTTATTTTTCTCTCTCGGCGTTAAAGGGGAAGAAAAATAAAAAAAAAATTAGAAAGCTTGTCTCCTCTTGGCCACAGCATTGCTAGACATGTATATATATATATATATATATGTGTGTGTGCATCGAGAATTTTATTCTATGGGACACGAAACGTTGAGATTAAGTACCGAAGAAATTCTCGTCTCACGATCCTGTCGTTCTCCTCTTTATCTCTCTCGTGGTAGTCGTCTTTTGAAGTTTCGCAGTCGTAGTTTCGTAAATACGGATAGCAACTGACCACTGCTCATGTTTCTTTACTCCCAGCTACCTGCCGAGAAATAGCTGCATCTGTAAATGCATATAAACTGTTCGAAAGGCTCTTTCTCGTAACTATTGATCTCACGAAACGATTAATCCAGAAATAAATTCGTGCAATAAAGATAAGACGAGCAAAAGGTGTAGTAATTTTAAACGTTCGAACGAAAATAAGGAAAAAATGTTCGATGTTAAAGATAGCGATCTAATAAAAGACAAAAAATAATAATAATAATAATAATAATAAAACCATACATTTAGGGAAAGTTAAGCGTATAAAATTATTAACGATATCATTATAAACCATATATGATTGACACAATAGTTCAAAAACTTGAGCTTATTAAACAAAGTGAATAACACACGGTTGAACACCGATAAGGGTATTATCGTCATCTACTCGTTTTAACGGGCTGTTTATTTTTCCACAGTGGGTAGGAACCTGCCACTGTGTGACAAACTCGATATAGCGAGATAAAAATGAAATTTGCTGAAGGGCAGAATCGGGATGATGTATGGATGCCGATGCTGCTAAAACGGTTGACCGCTACACACGTGTATTCACACACACACACACACACACACATGGACATCATATTCTCGCGAATTCATGCACGTATTATAACCGTAAGTGTATAGTAGGGAGACCCCCGTTACAAGCCAGATGAAATGAGAATATTATGCGTGGCTATGACAATCGATATCGCCGACACCTATTAATCAATGAATTTGTGGGCATTAACGTGTTGACTGTAACGCGAGCTACCTAACCATGGCTCATGGTTTAGGCGGATCGTTACGTTAGTCGCTAAACGATAATTGATGCACGCCCTTTCCTACGATGCTTTTCCTCATCTATTTTAACAGCTATCGCGGCAATCGATTTTCTTCGAATGTGCTCGACGATTCTGATTTCCGAAGATAGTTCAAATAGAAATATCAATGGACGTGATTTTCCTTGGTTGGTTAACTTTTCTTTCCATGCTTTTTTTTTTTTTTCTTTTTTTTATTATATCGAACATCTTTATCCATCATAAATTATTTCCTATCGTTATAACATATATAGTTCTCGTAAAAGAAAATAGCTTTCTCGAACCTTTATAAGAGAGAGAGAGTAGAAAAGATACAATGTATTTTTCCGTAAGAATCGGTAGTTTAATTTCAAAAATATCTCCAATCGAAATATCTACTCAGACATTGATCGGGAAAACTGAGTCGTTTTTGGCTTCGTAAAAGCAACAAAAACCGTTCCCCCCTCCTCCTCTCGATCGTCCGCAAGAGTCTCTCCATTAATAGGTAATCCAATTCACGATAATGGTGTCTTAATACTCTCAAAACCTTATCGCTTGATTTTTAATTCTCTCATAGTAGTAGCAATAGTTACGATAACCCAACTTGGATTTTACCTTATCGAGATAACCGACTATAAATTCTTTCCGTGCGCTATATATGTATATGTATTTGAGAGAGAGAGAGAGAGAGAGAAAGAGAGGCAGCTTAGACGGCAGAAGCAATTTACAACAAAAAGATCGGAAAAAAGTTTTCTATACGATATCGAATTCTGCGACTAGATCCGCATTACGTATCCTCGAATTTCTACGAAAAAATCTCTACGACCAAAAATTCATCTATCGCATAATTATATTACGTTGATATGACATTTGAAAAGATTTTAATAATTCAGATCATTAAAGAAGTCATTCACTTTAACGATTTCAAGAAAAATATCGTATGGAAGATGAAGAAAAAAAGAACAAAAGCAAGCACAAAGTTAATTAATTTGTATCCTACTGTTTATAGGTTGAAACCTTTGAAGTGGATATTATAAATAATGATGGCCTTTCTTTTTATAACAATTTTTTTAGTACAGCACTCGCGTCACTGAAGCTAACAAAAAAGAATGGTCCGTTTTACGGTAACGAAAAATAAGACCACACATAAACTCGGACTATTCGTTTTATTAATGATTTCAAAGAAAATCTAAGTAATGAAGAAAAACGATGGTATTTTATGTTCGTACGATCATAAAATAATTTTCGCTTTTTCGTACTATGCACTCACACACACACACACACACACGTGTATGCACTTTCCCAACTGCCCGAAAGATAATAAGAATTTAATTTTCCAAACTTTCGCGTGCTGTAAGACACAAGTTCAATTATTAATAATTAACAAAAATATATTATGTTCGTCTGTTGCAATAAAGATCAAGCCTGGTTCTCGGTTTTCGTTAAAAGTTTAGCTGTTCCTCCTTCGGTCTTTCGAAAAATGAATTAGAAATTCGGAGCTTTGGTAAATGGAATCGTACAATGTTTCGACAATTTTCAAACGGAGCTTGCTGTCCGCAGTATTATTAATTGCAATCATAGTATGCGAAATATTTCGAGCGGGATTAATTAGTTTGTCGTGAAATAGGGACGCGAATCGTTCGAAAGTTTTAACAAATCGAAGTTTCTCTCGCATTAAGCGCAATGATCAAAGCAATGAAACAAGGATAAAAGATGGAATTAATCGTTTATACGCGATTCGCGTGTTTGCCACGAACTAGTAGAGTAAGTTGGAAAACAAGGCTTTGTTTCTACCGGAATATCTGCAAACAATGTGTTATATTATAACCCATACAAAACAAGTTAATTAACAATGTCTCTTTCTTAAAGATAAAAGGAAGAGAGAGAGAGAGAGAGATTGAGAGGAAAAGGTAAAGGTAACAAGACAGTTGAAAATGTGTTAACGAGGGCGCAAACAGCCCTAGCAAGTAGAAGACGACCTAAGGAAATATGCATGGTAAATGCAACGGCAAGTTTAGTTTCGGGCTGACTTGGTGTAATCAGAAAACCGGGGGAATTCGAAAATGCTGCGAAATGCACTGACGTGTAGTAGAAACGACGGTTGCTGTGTTGGCGTGGCCGCGTTAGGAACTATGCTAAAAAACTTATCGAACCACCTTTGGGAAGAGCGTTATTACGATTAGAGAGGTAAAAGTTGCTAAAAGCTATGGCGTATTCGTGTTTACACGGTTACCATCTTGGACTCGAGAATACTGGTTTGCTTTGAGCAAACATCAATCGAAGATATATCCAAACTGCTGCTGCTGCTGCTGCTGCTAACTTAGGATGACAAAGTGTATCACCGTGTAGTAACTTATGCAAGGGTACCATAAATAAGAAAGGAAAAATATTGTCAGAAGATATAAAGCTTCGTAATTATTCAACGCGTTAAAAAGCATATCCGCAAATTTATTCGAGGAAGTAAAAAAAAGTTGGCGGAGAACGGCAGCAGGCCCTAAGGATAAGAGAAAAAGAAAATATGGTCCATAGGGAGGGGTGGGGGTGGCGGGTAAACGGTAGCGTTAGCCTGGTGGTGGTGGTGGTGGTGGTACGTGTCCAAAAGTGAATTTTATCTACGTGCTCGGCGAACGAATATGTAGGGAGGTACGGGGAGGAGGTGCGTTGGTTGGTCGGCACGGTACAATGGAGGACTACGAAATCAGAGATAAGTGGCGCTCGACGACGGAATTTAGGAATACCTTCGGCGAACGACGGGTATACCAGGGACACGAGGCGTGCTGCATTTAATATGCGAGAAGGAAAGGGTCGTTCGAGAGGGCCAAAGTGTCCTCGGAGAGAATAGGAGAGAGTGAGAGAGAGGGAGAGAGTGAGTTCTGGCCCTCTAATTTATACGATTGCGGGGCTAGGCCGCGTTTCCTACCATTGTTCCCCTCACAATAAGTCTGACGCTGCATGCTCGTGTTTCTTTACGGACGCGTTTCGGCCCTCCTTCGTCCTCGTTCCTTCCCTTTCCCTTTTAACATTTTACCCTTTCCCTTTCTCGATTTCTCTCTCTCTTTCTTTACCTGCCGCGAAATTTACACCAAGCATAGCGACATTCGGCACGCAGTGTGTGCCCGTCGTCTAGAATGCTCTTTACGACTGAAACGTATCGTTTCTGTATCAAATATCCGTTTCGGTACGCGAAACGGGGGGGGGCGGGGAGGGCCCCACAGTTGACTCGATTTAAAACTCGTGGGAATATATCCTTTCGTCGAAACGTTAGAACTTTATCCGTTACACGCTAGCGTCTAGACGATACAAACATTTCTATTTATTATTACGAGACACGTTTTATATTTATATTTTGTTTTTGTTTTTATAAGCATACGCAATCAAAGACTGCTATAAACCAATAAATGTCGATTCGTCGAGTTATATTTTGTCGTTGTTTCTTTATTTTTCGGATCGAATTCTACCCAGTGTCTTATTCGCAGAGACGTTCCTGAAATATTTAAAAATTCCATAGCATATATGTGACCATAATTATGAAAGTGGTCTAAGTCATATAGATTTCTTGTTTCGAGATATTTAAAGGATTGCATTTGAACATTCAATGAATTCTATATAATAATAATTCACAATATCGTGAAAATTACATTGAATTCAGTTTCAAATAATGCGGTATGAAATAACTAATAAACTCATTTTTCTTTTTAATTTTGACTTAGACCACTTTCATAATTATGGGCACATATACATATATACATATCATATTCGAATATTTTCTACTCCCCTCCCCCTGATATCTTCTTATTATAACACGTAATCGTCGAATTAACGTTTACACGTAAACATTTCGTTATCGTCAAATAGAATGATAGATAGGGAAGAAAATTATTCTTCCCTTTTTCTTTGATAAAAATTGTAGAAAAAAAAATTTCTGTAAAAAGGATGAAACACTTTGGAAGAAGTAAAGATATGTTTAGAATCGGGAATGCGAATGGATTCTATGGATAGGAATGAAAGACTAGGTTGGAAGTTAGTTAGGGAAATTCGAAAACTCGAATCGAATGCGGAAGAAGAAGAAGAAGAAGAGAGAAAAGGAGGTAAGAAAGGAGGGTGGGGGGAAGGAAGCTTCTCTTCTGCTTCGGGGTGGGGGCAGGGGGTTGGAAGAGAAGGACGAAGAAAAGATCTGGAACGAATGAAGTAATCTTGCCTCGTTAAAGCCATTGGAGAACGATGAGGGTCTTCGATGCTCACTCGCAAAACTGAAAGGGAAAGAAGAAGAAGAAGAAGAAGAAGAAGAAGAAGAGGCTCGTCCAGAGAGAAGTACCCAGACTGATCTTTCGAACTGCGGACTCGCATCAATTAACGCCGAAACTCCCTAACGGAAACTTCAAAGGGATAGGAGAGAGTAGAACGAACTCTGTGCTTCGCTACTAGATACCACCATCGTCCCACCATCTCCTTCCACGCCATTGTTTCATAATCAATGAACCATTCGCCATTTTCTTTGAGTACTTTTGTTTGTTTTATTGATTCTTTGTTTCTCCTCCCCCACCTCCCATTTCCCCCGTCACCAAGAATAAAACTATTAGGATGAAACAAAAATTCCCGCGTTTATTGCGTTCTTTAACGGAGGAAATTTTTCATTATTTTATATTACCCGCAACGTGAAATATTAATTTAAAAAATAACCCACGCCGTACTATTGGTTAATCCTTGATATTCCTACTGGTTTTTTTTTTGTTCGAAAATTTGTAACAGTTATACAGTCTTCGACGATTAATATTATTAATTTTACATCGGAACGTGTTCGAAAAGAAGGAAAAGCAAAAAAGAGAAAGAAAAAGAAAAAGAAAAAGAAAAGAGAAAAAGAACGGGGGTAAAGTTAGAAAAATACACGTTGGCAAGAAGATCGCCGCGGGCCCGGCGAAAATAAGCTTAATTTCACTGAGTGAAATCGCTGCCAAATGTAATGCGTCTACCGTTGGCCAACGTTGGCCACCGCAAACAGCCTCCTCCACCTCCTCCACCTCCCCCTTTTACACGCGCACACAGAAAGAAGACTACTCTTCCTCTTGCCTGCTACCTCTGGAATTTTCTATCTCTCTCTCTCTCTCTCTCTTTCTCTATCGACGGATTAGCGACTGCAAAATCACGGCAAAGAAAGCCGGTAAAAAAAAAAAAGGGTAAAGGGTGGTGTGGGTAGTATATATGGGTCTTTATAGAGAACCGGGGGTGGGGAGGAGGAGGAGGAGGAGGAGGGTGTAGGGAAACCGTGCACGTGTTTGAAATATTTTATTTCTGCTTGTGTTGGCAAAGTTCGCGATAGCCAATGACATATTTTTCTCCGTTACTCTCGTCTATCCTTCCCCCCACCCCGTACACAACCAAACCACCAATAAAATAAGAAACGTATAGACCACCAAGCAAGAGGAGGAATGCCAGCGTTCGATCTTTGATCAACGGGAAACATCCTGACCAAAGGGCAAAACCACATAGACTATTCTCTATTAATTGTTCCGTTTCATTTCGTATACACGGTGATACTTCGATGCGAACAATAATTACTTTTTTTTTCTTTTTTTTTAAGCCTGGCAGTATCCAGCAATTTATTAACCATGCGAATAAATGCGTAGAAATAAATTCTTTGTAGAAATCTTACGGAAAAATTGATTTTCTATATTAAATGAGACATGATTTTTTTCCGTGTTCTTTTTTTTTTTCATTAAGAAAGATACTTTCAGTCGACGATACTTTCGATCGATACACCCTAATTAAAATTTCGTGTCTAGGTATAAGACTATCTTGCGATCCAAGCGAACCACCATCACCACCACCACCTTTGATCCAAGCAACATTTGCGCGATGCATGGATACCAGGAAACATCGTTGCTGCAACTTTTATACACTTACGTCGATCGACAATATAAATGCTGCACGACCTCGCTATATCACCCAGAGACCTGCTTCATGCTACTATTTATGCCCACACAGCTGGCGTCGACGTCACAAAGTCGAAACTACAGTTTAAAACTTTCGTTACGACCCCGATGCATATGTATATACCTTACCCTATACCTATTCTCGTATGTATAGATATGCTTTTATATGTGTGTGTATATATATATATATATGTCTAAGCGTTCATGTGTCGAAAGTTATTACACAAATTCGATCGCAATAATGCATTTTATAAGGTTTATTGCTCAATGTAACCAACTCAAATGTAAAAATACTATTTGGGAATAGGAATATTAACATTTTGTAGATTCAACAAGGATAAATACTATTTTACGTCTAATCAATTTCTAATCGATTATTCACGTTACATAAATGTTATACGTATGTATATTTAATTTACGAAGAGATATATTTAAAGAAAAAGAGAAAAAAAAGAGAAAACAATTGTGTGGGACGAAACGAAATAACGCAAAGCTACAACTCACGAATACTCACCACCACTACCACCACCACCACCAATAGATTCAGTCATAGCTCAAGTTATAGCACAGGTAAACTTCTACGAAACTAGTCAAGATCTATGTAGGTCGTACTAAATGTACAACGTATTTTCTAACGACATTATTAAATAATAAGACGGATGGAATATTCGATAATAGTTTGAGTTCTCGATTTATGAAGAATTTAACTTGAAAGGTAAAGTTCGAGGTATAAAGTAGCGTTTCTCTAAAGACGAATAAGAAAAGAAGAAACTATATATTTCGAGATAGACGAGGGATTACGATCGTTCGATCATGATCAGTATACTCGTTAGAACGTAAGCCGATGATTAATTATTTAGTAACTAAAGCATATCCACTATGCATATATTCTCAGCCCAACGCTTATGGTAATACAGTGTTACCCCAAACTTCAGACATTAACCTTTACTTTCAGCTCTTTAGATTTCTCTTTGTTCGTGGGGTAAAACATAGCAGAGATTAACTATTACATAATAATTGTTCATACTTATTAATTTGAAATTTTAGTCATTTAAGAACAAATTTGCATAACGGAATAGCATTAGCATACATAAGAAATGTATATACACATTTTCTTATAAGTTTACTTAAGTATTATTAAATAAATTCTGTATACATTATATCTTAACCGATGTAACGAATCGAAAGCACAGGGTAATTTGTTTTCTTTCGATATTATCAATTTAATTAAAAGACCACGTTTTTATGTTTCCCTTTTTTGTTTCCAATCGATACCACACGATCGTGTACGTAAAGTTCTTAAACATTACGTACCACCGTATATTTACGAAAGGTAATACTCTCGGTGCTAAACTCCTTCTAAAAAGACAAGAAAGAAAGAAAGAAAGAAAGAAAGAAAGAACACTAGTTAAGATTATGAGGCTCTCACCAACATCGTGGCCATCGACGGAACGAATCGATTTCAATCTAACAGATGTTGTGAACAGTTTAAACGGTAAAATATCCGATGTTGAGTATCCTCGGGTGCTACGGAAAAATCCTTTTCTATCTCGAGAGAAAATTTTCGATTTTTTGCGGTACAAAGGAAAAAGAAAGAAAACAAGAAGAAAATAAAAAAAAAACTGATACCAATAGTGCTATATTAAAACGTATAAGATATAGGAAAATTAGAACAGCAGGCCGTTACGATTTCCGTCGCCTAATAATCTGCATCGTCGATTGCAGTTTCGCATAATTATGGACCTACGATAGGCTTGCATCCTAACTCTCTCTCTCTCTCTCTCTCTTTAGCGTTTATCCGAGCTGTGCGTTACGTGGAGGGGAACCCGACTTCTCTTTATCCACTACTACCACAAACTTCCCCGTCCTCTCATAGGTTGCAACGCAGCCAAGGTTTAGTATGCGCATTCCCAGAACCGCAAGACCTTCCTGCAGCAGCACCATTCTAAAACATACGTTGCCTGGATGAGCCTGAGTGAGAGGGGAAATATGGAAGGTGGTAAACGAGGTGAACGGGGGGAAAAGGGGGGATCGATGAAACAGCCAAAGGTACGTTCGTTCACCGCACACGTACGAGGAGGACACTATCTCTGTCGGCAGACATCGTTGAAGATACTACCCAAACGTTGCTACGGAGTTACCGTTGCTTCATTTACCGGTATTGTTGTTACCCGATCCTCCTCCTCCTCCTCCTCCTCCTTACTCTCTCCTCTCTCTCTCTCACTCTCTCCTTCTGATGCACCGAGTTATCGGCACGAGCTTCCAACCCGTAACCTCTACAATGACACGAGGAGAACACATACAAAGCTAACTCTCTCTCTCTCTCTCTCTCTCTCAATGCTATATGTTCCTTCGCATTATGCGAGCTTCTGTTTCAGTTTCTGATTTCGATACCTACTACACGTGGAACACGTGAATAGCTAAACACGTATCATCATCGACGATTCCTACTCTCGTAAAGCACCGAGGAACTGCGGTAACAGTAGGAGTAATCGATATAACGCGATTAAGTACTATATCTATGTCATAATTGATATTATGATTTGATAGAACAAATTGTAATCAGATCTTTAAAGGTGTATAATGTATTTGTTTTTTATTCTCTTTTTCAAGAAATTATTTGTCGTATTCGATCGAAGGTTTAAGTATTTCTATCGAGTAATACACGTTTCTGAGAAAGAAGAGTAAAATTATTTTTAATTTAATAACAGTGATGATTGTGAAATTTATATGTGGATGATTAGAAGATTAATTATTATTAATTTTCGATTGACTGCAAAACATAAATGCAACATTCGTAAATATAAAAATCGCGTAGGATTATCTTAGAAATATCCTATTCATTGTCAGTGAATTTAGATTGCATCAGAGGTAGACGATTGCAAATGAATAATGCACCAAACAACACCAAACTCGTGCTAGCCGTTATTAATCAATGTGACTTTATTGCGATAAAAATATGACACCCTCTATTATTCTAAGGAAAATAAAAACGCAATATTATCCATCTCGAATGCTTTTTCTTGAACAAAGTTCACTCTCTCTCTCTCTGTGTGTAAGAAAACCTCTCTACAAAACGTTCGGTAGGTGCATTTACGAAATTGTAGAGAATAAAGTCGAATAATTCAAGGGGAATATTGCATTCGATTCGAGAAACGATAGATCCGGAGTTTCGGGGTAATACTATCGTTTCTTCGGCATCGATAACGACAACAATACGTAAATAATTCATAAAGGGGATTCTTTCCTTCGTAATCCGTTACAAGAGTAAGCGAGGAAAAGTCCGAAAATGCTTCGTGAAATTGATACAACTGAACTTTCAACTTTGCGGAAAGAAATAAGAAAAAATAAGATGTTTCTTCTCTCTCAAGAAGATGTGAATCATTTATAATCCACATTACAGGATTGTCGGCTGGCGACGAGTTATTCATTTTTTTCTTTTTCGCATGAGAACGGAATTATGGCATCCGTATAACGCATCTATCGTGTAAATGCATATTACATCGTCTTATCTAAAATATCCAACTTAGTATACGTACAGGATTATATCAGATTTGCGTCAAGGTTGCTTCGGGTGATGTTACCTACTCTATTAATACGCAATGTAATGTGTTAATTAATATTATCATATTTTAATTTAGTTAAATGGATCAATGTTAGTTAATAATTTGTACGAATTAATAAAGAAGAAAAATGTTCTAATGAATATTCGAATAATGTTCGTAAGTTTTGAATTTCCAAGTTTTCAATACTATTCGACCCAAAGCTTAGACCCCACACATACACAGACCACTAATTGGAAACATTCTTATCGTTACGATTAAACCTAACATTTGTAAATTATATCACTTATATCATTTACACGCCCATCGAGACCTTATCGAGATTACCGACATGAAATGAGCAGTTGCAATCGAACCAATTAACTTCCTTTTTGCCAAGGGATACTTTTATTTTCATCTCGATCTTTCCCCATAATATTAAGGCTAATATACCGATATCGGTGATACTCGATCGTTCGGATAGACAGGTAAACCATTGAACGATAACGATCCTGGAGACACAAGGAACTAGTTTACGTCCATTAATCACCGCACCTGTTTCACGTCCTGGGAGAGCATAAACACGCCTACGTGCATGTGTAAAAGACCTTGCGCTGATGAAACACCTTTCCACTCTAATGTAAACGAACGTGTCCAGAGTTCGTTCTACGGTATTTTACTTGCGACTTATAGACGATGCTAGATACAAGATGACTATTAACTTTCTAGTATTTGTTCAACGTTTCCTGTTCAAATTCAAACGAAATAATACAAAAACACAAGCGATTCTCTGGAAAAGAGAAAACAAAAGGAAAGAAAATATATGGAAACTAGTTTTTACTAATAAAACAAGTGAGTTTCATGGTTCGGAAACGAAAGAAAAGTGTAGAAAAAGTAGGAATAAATTGTAATTTATCTATGATCATTAAGCAAAGTATTACTTATTCCCAGTAATACAAGTATAGTATAATCTATCGTTGAATTGTTTTTTTTTCTTTTTCTTCTTATGCACGATACACTGATAAACGAGTCAGAAGAATGTCGAGAGCGTTTAAAGAAAGTATTTCTATCATTTGATCAAAGTTCTTCAATTTAAGCATACTTTAAGTCACCGTGAGCCCCGACAGTGTGTCACGCATTTATTTCATTCCGCAGTAAAGTAACGACGTCTTGGGTTTCACAAGCATCGGTTACTGCGCTTCTCGGAAGAATAATGGCTTTCGCTGAAGTATGCTACTCTTCATCCAGTGATATCTTACCTTCCTTCAGGGAACTTCTCTCCTTCTCTTCCCCTCCCTTCCCTTCCTACCCCTTCTTCCCTTTCCTCGAAATAATCTGAGGAAAGCCATTACTTCTTAAGACGATCGCTGAGTTACTACTATTACTCAAAGTTAGTTACAAAGAGCACAATTTTCTAACTAACGTAACGTATCATCGCAACACTAAAGTAATCGACATTAAACGACACAGTATTATTAAAAGTCTCCTCAAAAGTATACTAAGGTAATTATGTTTTTATACGATATAATAGCTTTAAAATTACATAAAAGTATACGGGATATATAAAATAAAGATACAATATTTGTTTTTACTATCTTTATCTCGTTATTATTTTCTATCCGGCAATGAAATCATTTTTTTTCTTTATTTTTTTTTTTTCAAAATAATACCGAGCAACAAATCGTCACCGATAATATAAAGCATCGATTCTACACGCATAGTCGTTTATTTCAACGTATTAATCATTTCTATTGTCGTATTTATCGAACGAGTCTTTTATTTAACTATGCGATACAACGCTAAAGTATTCGTGCCCGTAAATCAGCTATAAAGTAAGCAGTAAAAGGTTAGTAAAGTTTCTTTTTTTTTTTTTAGCTGCGAATTAATCCGAAGGAAGAAATACGAGAAAAGTGTTTAGGAACGATACCCAGGATTTTACTTTACGTTAACTCGTATGGGCTGATTATTATGCATTTGATAGTTATTTAATGGTTTATACTTTTCTATTACTACTTTTTCGACGAGATTTGGTTTAAATACTTGTATAAAAGAAATAAATTTATATAAAATGAATTTAATATCAATGAAATGTATTGAAAGTATTTTTTATTAAATGGCAGGCCTTTTCGTTTCTTCTCGACCGTAAAAGATGGTCTGGTTGAGAAGGAAATAGCACCGATTACCGACGACAATTAAGTGATCCGGCAACCGTAAACTCCATGAAAGTTCTTCTTACCGCATCGAACTGCACGTCCGGACGTTATTGTCCGTAACTACTAGTTGTAACGAGTGGTTACTCTCGAAACGCGCCAAAGATTTTCGAGTGTCAAGTGTAAAACGACGTTTGGACAACACCACCACCATCGGTGAAGGTGAAACCATTTTCCACTTTAATAGATGACACGCGAATTAATAGTTGAAACAAAAGTGCCAATGTTTTTTTTACGCCGAACAATTTACTCGTATTTTTTCTTTTCTTTTTTTTTTTTTTTCAGGAACAAGAATGAAACAATTTCAAATAGAACAACGACATCCTATTTAATAATAAACCGTACTAGATTATTTTGAAGCTTTATATTATAATGTTCCTATTTCCTTAATTGGACTGTGTTACAACGAACCTGTTTAAGAAATTTACAAGAATAATATTGAGAGGAAACGAAGAAATAGTGAAAACTTGACGAAATAAGAGATGAATAAAGAGAGAAAATTACGAATGAGATTCGTGGATAAGCTTAGTCAAGGTTTCTCTGGATAAAACAAGAATCAGGGATCAAAGTTCTGGGTACTTGCTAGCTCAAGGAGCAACCTGCAAATATGATAGAGCGAGAGTGAGCAAGAGAGAGAGAGAGAGAGAGAGAGAACATCGGTGAGGAATATAGCATTTCAAGGTGTATGCAATCATCTGAGCGAGGGTAACCTCTTCTTCTCCTATCTCGTGTTATCTCGCTTCAACCAAATGTAACTCAATGCGGAAGAACTTGACGAGTCTTGCCGTTGATTAGAAGCGTTCCGTTGAGTTTGTCAGTACGAGCTTCGAAAATTAGACAAAGCCGGGAAAGGAAGTTACAGAGTGGGGGGAGAGAACTAGAGGAAGACAGAGGGAAAGCGATAATGATTTGCAAACGCGTGAAATTACTCTTACCTGAAACACATCGGTGGTGCTAGTTCAGCATATATCCGACTTTCATATACCGAAAATATTTTCCTTTCGAATAAAGATTTTCTGAACCAGATATCATCTACACGAGAATCATGATGATGATGATGAGTAAATATAACAATATAATATATAAAACGAGAAAACGAACGCTCTCATATTCTAACATTCGTAACGAACACGCATATTTTTGTAATGTCACGCGATACTCTCGGTATAATATTCAAATATATACTCGAAAGTGTTCTCTCCGGATGTAATGCTTGTGTGAGTAAGTTAAATACGTTTAATTCGTGCGAAACGTAAGGCAAAAGAAAAATATGATAAATTATTCGCAAAAAAATAGAATAATTTTCAACGTCGATCGAAACGTTAAAGGGTAAAAGTAAACTAAAATGTTCGCATACGCGTATCGCATAGACTGGAAAAATAAAAATAAAAATTAAAAGAATAAAAAATGTATGAAAAGAAAGAGAATGTAATTTTAAGTCTCGCGAAATTTTCGTCTTAAATTACTCGCGGGGCGTCGCGTTTTACCGGCAACTTGTTTGATTTCAATTTACATTCGACTATAGCAAATTGCGACAGTATCGTCTTTACGACGATCAGAAGAAGAAGATTATTATTATTACGACGAGATCGTAAGAATACCATCAAACCACAATGTTTCTTTTCATTTAGCATGAAAATCAAATGAAACTAACCAACGATTTTGTTTTGTTATCGATAATAGGAAATTTTTTTTTTTCGTAAAAATACGATCACGAAAGATTCTATTTTCTTCTTTCATTCGAATATTCGAACTTTGGCTCGTACCTTACTAAACATCCTTTCCTACTCGAAACGTTGAGAATTCATTAAGAAATAGTTGTTTCGAATGGAAACCGGGGAAGAAAGAGTGAGAGAGAGAGAGGAACGAATATCTACCCTAATTTGTCTTAGCGTTTCGTGAGTAAGCACGACTTGGCACACGGCGCGTAATTATCGTTAGAAATTCCATTGCACTAAATTCCTGAACGGGTAAGTGGCAGAATTTTATCTCTGAAATACCTGTGGTCAAACCCCTCCTCCCTCCCCTCCCCACCCTCTACCCTACCCCACCCCTCGTATCTTTTTCTTTGCACGACTTACTACCAAGGCAACGGAAAGAGATGGAGGAAAGTGAAAGAATGGTCGAACCCGGTATTGCTTGTCAAACTCAAACACTTTATTACGGTTTTCTTATGGCTCACTTCCAATTGCTTCGGAAAATTTTTATCGGGTTTATTTCTCAAATGGGAATATTAAAAACTGCTGGTGCTGGTGGTAGTGCTGCTGCTGCTGCTTCGTATATTAAACTATTTTATATTTCAACGGATTATCATTTATTCGAATTGAAAGTACGAAAAATCTTAGCAATTCAAGGAGTCTGAAAATCTTTTCATACACGAACGATGCTAAAGTATCATTGAAAGTTGGATTAATGATACTCGAAAGATAAGTAAAAGTCATTTAAAAGTGTCATTCGTGATATTTCAGTGTCAATCGAGGGGAAAAAAAGCGATGGAACATTTTGAATTTATCCTACTTTTTACACGTCGATTCTCGTATTAATAAAATTCGTGCGAATAAAATAGAATAGTCATTTCGGTTTTTATAATATATTATTTAAACGGAATCAAGGGGAGAGATAATAAAAAAAAAAAAAAATAAAAAGGTAGGATGTAAATACGAAAGGTGAAATGAAAAATCTCTATGGTCATTTCTGTGATTTCACTTGCATAACCGGCCGTGGCTACATGTAATATCATTCTCTTTACTCGCGTATTTTTAGTACTCCCCTTAATTCGTAGGTAGGTTGCATAAGCTCGTTTGTACGCATATGCAAGAGCAGTAGCAGCGGCACTAGCATAGGTACTCGTCGGGATCCTGACTATATTATACTCGATCTAAAGGTTTACATCGGCTTTTCGTGAAAATGAATTTCGAGAATATTATTTCACGTGCTAATTCCTTTTCTCTTCGTTGATGCATATCTGGCTTTTCTAGAATATGCGGCAAGAAAGAGAAATAGAAAGAGAGAGAGAGAGAGAGATAGGTACTTAGTTTCGAGCACGTTTCAAATGACAGTGCCAACCGATTAAATTAATATTATATTTCCCCTTCCTTTAACGTAATGACGTTCTACTAGTTGTCGTGCTAAAGCTATTCGTCACGTTTTAACGAGCTACCACGTATTTATAGCGTCATAATATTTCTACGGGAGAAAGCCACATAACGCGAACTCTGCTTTATTTGCAAACCTCGTAAATGCGAATCTAGACATTGCGAACATTTCTATGCACGCCATTACCTATCTTTCTTCTTCTTCTTCTTCTTTTTTTTCTTCTTCTCTCGGTACATCTGATGCATTTGTTATCTTTCTTCTAACTTTTCATCCATACAATCCTAAAAATTGTATTCTTCCTCTTCACTATCAAATCTCAAAGGTTGATTAATTCGAAGCCGTGTACGAAAAAGTAATCGTTTTGACAACGAATTCGTTCATACGATTTGCACTCGACTATTCTTCTCTCTCTCTCTCTCTCTCTCTCATCTATTCCCTTTTCTTTTTCTCTTTCTCTCTTGATTTTCTTTTTTTTTTTTTTTGATACTTTTCAATTCGATTCGACTAACAAGTTCCGTGCTCGTTGTACGATGAAATTTCTTAAAAAGAAACTTCTACCTTTTTTTCTTGCTTTTCTTTTTAGATAATATTTCGATCTACTACTGGATGGAATAAAAAAAGTGAATAAAGAATAGGAAAGTGGAACGAATAAGAAGAGAAAACCCCTCCGATAGATAGTAAAGATTTCAATAGTACCTTAAATACTATTTCATTGACAACTTTGAAAACTAATCAAACCTTTCAACGTGATTTTCCTTGTCCGTCTCTGCTTTTCGTAAAAGTTTAAGCCGTAGTAGGGGGGTGGGGGGGAGCGGGGATAACACGGTTGCAGCCCATTCATAAATAACTTACAATTTTGACGTGGATAACGACCAATGTATTTTGTTGCTTCGATAGATATCCAAACAATTTACCTGAAAAAGAAAAGAAGAACGAGATTAGTTAAATTACATAATAATAATAATAATAATAATAATAATAATAATATTTTAGATAATAATGAAAGCTGTGAGTATAACTTGTCCTCTCAGTCAAAGTTTACTTTAAATTGATTTTCTCATTCGATACGAATAAGTAATTGAAATTTGCCAGTATATAGAAACGATTAATATAAAAATCTTTGTATAACTTTGTTGACTTACTTTAATCATAAATTAACCTTGCTCCAGTTAAAATAAACTCGAGCACATTTTTATTTATTTTTCGTGATGGAAAAAGCGTTTCATCGTCATTTTGATATTATATAATATCGAATGAAAAAGAAATCCTTGAGAACGCAAAGGCAAAATGGAGAGGGAGAGGGAGAGGGAGAGGAAGAGGAAGAGATAAAAAGGAAGAAACGAAAGTTTTAAAAGAGGATATATAAGAAGGAAGAAGAGGAAACAGGGATCGGAGCTATAGAAGCGTATCGAGGTTTCAATTTCGTTTCAATTTCAAATAAAAGCAAGACTAAACTCCGACACGACCCTCGATCGAAAGTGGATACCACCTCGGTGTGGAAAAATTACGACGAGCTGAAAGAAATACACCTAAGAGAGAGAGAGAGAGAGAGAAAGAGAGAGAGAGAGAGAGGGAGAGAATTCGCGAGGAAAAGGCAAGGAATGAAAGATTGCAAATAAGGGATGCAAGAATAAAACATTTGCCAAGGATTCTCGATAACTATAGTCGTTTTATCCGAAATATCTGCGACCAGATCAAATATGAAGAAGGAAATCAAATGATGTGTGTGCAAGTTTTCTAGGTTAACGTGATTGATCGCAACTTACGTTACGTGCCAAATTAATATTTCGCGTATTTATATTACTATATAAGTAATATATATATATATATATATATATATATATATATATATAATATTATATAACTATAACTTATAACGTAACGCGTATATTTTCAATAATCGATAAATCATTGATCGAAGATATCCCTAAACCTTCATTATTTTCAATCCTGAATTATAATAATGACCGTAATATTCAATTGTAAGATGATCTCAATAGATCGCACGATTGGTGCGAAATGTTACACGTTTTTTTTCAACAATTTGTCAAACGTTTTATTATCCTAAAAGATCTCATTCAATACGAATACGTAACTTTTTATTTTTTTTCTTTTTTCTTTGTAAATACTCAAGCTTATTGTCAGCAGGAAGTAAGTAGAAAAAAAAACCTTTTCGAAAATCCTTCCAAGATACTTTAAACATTTGCCCTAGTGAATCATTTTTTTTTTCTCGTTGAATCTTTCCCCGTATAATAGACCTTCGCCATTATGCATGATTATCAAACAAAAAATTCACTATCTCTCAGTTGGACGAAATGGTACGAGTATGTTCTTTGTTTCAACCGGTTATTCTTTGACGTCTTTGAAACTCATCTATTCTTTTTTCTTCCATTTTCTTCTTCTTTATGCTTCTCCTATTTCTTTTTCGTATACTCTTTTTTTCCTTACACAACAATAAAGCACAATCCATCGCAATATATCCCAAGGCCGAAGATATTAGATATAGCTGTTAGAAAAGTTCATCGATGAATCGATAACGTTGGTTGGCAGTTGATATCACTTCGGGAACTGTTATCACGTGACTTTTGCACGTCAGCCCGCAGTACACAGTGTCTCACCACTGCATTCCGGAATCTTTTTCTCCGGTGAGTCTCCTCGCTTTTATGTTCTCATCTTTTTTATCATTTTTTGTGTTTTTTTTTTCTTACTTTACTTTTTATATTCTCTCCCAGAGACAATGGAAAAACGTGTTCAGTTACTAGGTACTCCTTAACGTCATCTATCTATATACATTTTTATATAACCTTGGAAGGATTATATATCCCGGGAAAAGGTTCACTTTTATCGTTAGTTTCTTTTATGAACAAACTAGCATTTAAAGCAACTCCGTATACTAATGTCCTACCTAACTGTTCTTTTTTTTTGTTTTGTTTTCTCCTGATTAAAATCGTCTGTTTTTATTCAACAACGTATGAAGGAATTAATGTTCCCCTGCGTTTACATCGAAAGCTTCTGCTTATGAGATTGATCGTGGTGATTTGATAGCAATATCGAAAACATTGTGAAAAAGTTAGGAGGATCATCCGGTTGTTCATTGTAAAGACTATTAAAGGAATCCCTTATAAGATAAAAGGATCGATAATAAATGTATTTTTTTTTGTTCCCCCAAAAGGGGAAGAAATCTCGATCTTTGCAGGAATAAAATCACGCGGATCATCGTGACGATGTTAAAAACCGAGCTCTTGTGAAAATAAAGCGAGTAGAGTACGAGAAGAATGAAATGAAAGAGGCGAGAGGAGGAGAAGAAGAATCTTGCTAGAAGATCTGATTTTAAATTCGTTTCGTCCATTAAACGTCTCTCTAATAATTTCGTTTCACAGCGATGAGAAAGATCGGTGGATGAGAATTACCATTTCTTCTATCTACCCCCACCCCCTATCTCCTGCCACCCTTCCCACCATTTCGTCACTTTCAATCGTGCAACACGGAAGGGAAGAACAATGATAGTCTTCTAGAATTTTTCTCAAAGCTCAACAGGTTCGCGGTAAAAGAGCAGCATCATCGTCCTCCTCCTCCTCTTCCTCCCCCGATGGTTACGTGCTTTTCTTAACCCTCTTTTCTTCGATATTTTTACGATTCGGCATTCCAAATAAAAAGACAAAAAAAAGCAAACACACGGGAAGATATACCTATATATATTTATTTTAGGTACGTATAGTATTATATATCCATATATAGATATATTTAAAGAAAGAAAGAGTGAGTGAGTGAGAGAGAGAGAGAAAAGGGTCACATAAAAGGGAAAGGGAGAGCAAATAAATTTAAAGACAAAACAGAAAAGTAGGAAAGACCGAGATTATCCACGTAGAAAAGTGAGCTCGACCGCTTTTAACAATAGCTTAGGGCTTTCGTTCGTTCTGGCCATTACGATTTACATAAAAGGTACCGCGCGTTTCGAGATAGAGCAAGGAAAAAAAAGAAAAAAAGGGGAATGGGGTCGGTCGCGTACACGTGTCACCACCTACTACCACCTCGGTGCTGCTTTAGGTGGTAGAAAGGAAGAAGAAGAAACGGAAGAGGAGAGATTGTCGAGGTTGGGGGGGGGAGAAGGGAGGGGGGAACAAAAAAAGGTAGAGGAAGAAGAGAAATGACCATTTCGCACGTGCGTGCTCTCTCATTACGACGAAATCTCGATGCGCGAGACGAAGTGGAGAAAAAACGTGATGAGCACGCAAATCGGCTTCTCCTTCTCCTTCTTCTTCTCCTTCTTCTTCTTCTTCTTCGCGTGTTTCAAACCCTTCCACCCCACTCCTCTCCTCTCCCGTGTTCTCCCCTCCCCCTCGTTTTACTTTCGAGAAGCTTCTCGCCCCATAGTTTGAGAATAATAATACCGTTTCACTAACTTTTACTCGAAAGAGAATTTCAATGCTTTTCTTTTTTTATTTTTTTCCATCGTTAATTACTCGGCAATCGTTGATGAATTAGATTCGTCGGATAAACCACCACCACCACCACCACCACCACCATCACTACCACCAAGAGCCTACACGCTTGGTTACTATAAATCATTTCACCCTATTATTCTTCTTCTTCTTCCTTTTTTTTCCTCTTTCAACAACCCGTTCTTTTTTTACTCCAATATCATCAGATTCCCCACACCTCCCCTTCCCACCGCCACCCCGATTCTTTTTTACTTTGAAGTACGTATCGGTTGCTTTGACGTTGACGTCGCACATTGCCCGAACCGTTTCGAAAGACAGCACCAGCAAACGCCCGGGACGATGATTGATTGATCGATCGATCGATCGATCGAACCCAAATCAATCGATCATCGGTAACTTTAATTACCGATAACGAGACGATAATAACTGGTTATAGAGATTCGGGGACGTGAGAAGGAAAATCGTTATTGTCTTTCGTCGTCGTGATACCATTCGCAATTATTTTCTATAAAAATAATCAAAGTATTAATATATCAACGTATATATCAACAAATTATTTCAATATTCCTGACAACCCGTATCCCCAGTTAATATTATAATTAATTTATTACTATATCTTGACAAATATTTGACGGTATTTATGGGATCGTAAAAATATTATATTCACTTTGCGATCCCAGATTCTTATAACAATTCCTATTATTTAAAACAATAGATTTGCGGACTGAGCGAATTTGACTCATTCAAAATTTGATTACTATACATATATATAGAAATCAGCGATCATGTTGCCGGTCCTAAGCCCGGGAAAAGGAGGAAGGTTGTTGGATCAGGTTAGCCCCCTACCCAACGTAAAAAAAAAAAATTGCGGCTCATAGAAACGACACTCTGCCTCGGAATAAGTAAAAAAAAGAGAATGGAACGAACATATTAGCAGAATGGACAACAGAAGAATCGTCAGAATTGCACGGGATGGGTCACCGATTGGCCGCAGAAGTACGGGGCGCCCACGAAAAAGATGGTGCGACAATTTAACAGTGCAATAGGCAGAAAAACGTCGTTACGAAACAGGCAACTTGCCTAAACTAAAGAATGAAGAAGAAGAAGGTATATAGAAATTTGAAAAATATACGTTGGTTGTTTTTAGTTATCTAATAAAATATACCGTAAATCAATCCCTTCATTCAAACAATGTTTGTAAGTCATTAAAAAATAAGTTAATCTAATTTTAACAATAACAACAAATCACGAATATAATACGTCAGAGAATAGAAACTAAACGCGCGTAGTTATTTGCAGATATTGGGAAACACGGTTAGAGTTGTTGGAACGGTAGGAGGAAGGAAGTATTCCAAGTTCGAAAGGGATCATCGAGCAGATTGCTTCGTAGAAAGCACGAAGAAGAAGAAGAAGAAGAAGAAGAAGAAAAAGAAGTAAAAGAAGAAGAAGAAGATACTTTCCCCTCTCCGTGAAAACTCACTGGATTACCCAAGGTCGACGATTTCCTAGTCTGCCGGAGGAATAAATCGCCTATCTCTCTCTCTCTCTCTCTCTCTCTTACTTTCACGCTGAGCGTCTTCTCAAGGATCTCGAGTAGGACGATTATCATCGTGAAAATCTCAAGAGGGAACCGGAGGTCCTGGGTCCTTCTCATCGACAGATTCTATCTATCCCGGTAGCCTCTTTCTCCAGTCACCCTGTCGTTCCCCAACCACCCACCACTCACCCTCCTCCTCCCCTCTCTCTTTCTTCCTTCCTTCCTTCCTAACTCAACTCCGTTGCTTTTTGCCGCTCGATTCTCCGTGAAAACCGGTAGAACTCGTTCACAAAGCCGATGTTCCTTCCACGAGAGGTGAGTTCATGGATCAGAAGAAAGAGATAGAGTAATTCGAACGGGGAGGGGGTTAAAGAAAGAAAGAAAGAAAGAAAGAAAGAGAGGTTGAAAAGAGGTAAGAAGGTAGACAACGATGTTGGTAGAGAAAGGGAAAAAGAAACGGGAGAATGATATATGGGAATAGAACGAAAGAAAGAAAGAGATAGATAGATAGATAGATAGATAGATAGATAGATAGATAGAGAGGAACGTAAACGAAACGAACGAGGCGACGAGACTACTCGCTAGAGTGCCGAAAGAACAAGAAAAAAAAAAAGGAAGAGAAAAAAAATATATGGAGACCATGGAGAGAGTTTATATTATGCAAAGCATGTGTTCTCCTTTGGATTTATGGGTGCCGTTTTGCTACCAACTACTACCCATAAGATGGACCGCACCGCCTCTCAAGAGAATATCCTCCTCCTCCTCCTCCTCCTACTCCTCCTCCCCCATCCCTTAACTCGTATTGTCTTTTTTTTCTTTCTTTTTTTTCTTGCTTGCTTGCTTGCTTGCTTGCTTTTTCTACCATCACGTCCGCCGATCGCTAACGTCGATACGACGCACTCGGTCGACTTTTTCAAACAAACCTAAAAATATCAAACGATACGCGGAATCTTTTGCACTTCTTTAAACGTTAAACTTATTCAAGAGCATTTTGTAATTTGTAAAATAAAAATATGAATGCGGTAGAAACGCATAAAATGTACATTATTCGTTTGCAAATGAAAGTAAATATGCAAATTGGTTTAAAATCAAATTTCATGTGAAGATATTATATTTTGTTTAATTTAAACCAATCGTTTGACCGGCAGGTTTAACGTTAACGTACTTTTTGTGCATGTAAGGGAGACAAAACCCCTTACAATAACGAAATCTTAGGAAGAATGCGTTTGTATGGAAAATCTTATCACTTTTAACACTAGATTTACGGACTGAGCCAATTTGACCCATTACAAAAATTTGTTTACCGTATTTATATATATATTTTTTTAAAAACATATGTTGGTTTTTAATTACTTAATTAAATATAAGTAAATATTAATTCCTCCCCTTGTACTCAATCCTCCATTAAAACAACGTTTGTAAGTCATTAGAAAAATAATGAACAAAATATCCGTAAATCTAGTGTCAATCAACTTATCTCATTTTCTTCAATTTTATTAGAAAGAAAAGTTTCATTTAATCTACGTGAAAGCGAGACTTAGTAGTTCAACGACCGTACTTCGATATAAATTTATTCGCGCGAGTTCGTTCGGGGGATGGCAACGTTATAACCGATTATATATGTATTCCTCATAAATTTATAACAAATTTACGTATTTATACAATGGGCAGCGAAGAGGCCCCCTGGCCAGCTGCCAACCGGGCAATTTGATTATTTCGAATCGTGGTCGGGACATAATCTATTTTTCCTCTCTAACCCTTCTCCTCTTCCGTGCCTCATCATCTACAACCACCACCACCACCACCACCACCCAATCGGGTACACCCCGAATCCCTTTGATTGAAATAACTCGTTAATTACGTCAATGACGCGGCGTTTAAATATTTTCCATCGGCTGGGAACATAATATAACTACTCCTAAACGACATATTATTATTATTATTATCATCATCGTCATTATTATTCCGCGTACGAATAGGGGGAGGGGGAGGGGGTAGAGAACGAGGGACAATTTGTTTCCCCGATATTAAGGCCTGAAAAAATAAGATATAATAGAAAAAAAATAATTAGTTCCTAATATTCGTAATTGCAATATGACAAAGAAAGAAAGAAAGAAATAAAGGAAAAGAAAAAAAGAAATGAAAAAGTCGCTGTGCTTGATTATTTCAGTATTCGTTCTTAGGAAACGAGACCGGTAGAATGACGAGGGAAACGAGAGGTAGGAAAAAAATTGCAAGGGGGATGGCATTTTCACGACTGTGCGAGAATAGGAAAAAGGAATAATAGCTGAGAGTACGAAGATAAAAAAAAATAAAAATAAAAATAAAAAAAAAAAATAAAAAGAAATAAAACTTTATCCGGCACGGATTGGGTAGTCTCTCTTTCCACCCGCCACTCCGATAAAGAGAAAGAGAATGCGAAAGGGAAATGGAGAGAAGGAGGAAAAGAAATATTAAAGAGATAGAGAGAGGATAGAGGAGAGAAAGAAAAGCACCCGACGACGACATTTTCTCTCGCAATCCGTAATTAGGCAGAGGAATAGTAGCTCGGCCCTTTTCACGGCAGGGATTTCCCCCTTTTTCAAATTAATACCGGCCAACAATGTAGAAAATATAGTTGAAGAGAGAGAGATAGAGATAGAGTGGTAATTAACGCGTTATCGCGTCAAAAAAAGCGATATTTTCGTTTGTTTGCTTGCTTATTCGCTCGTCTTGCTTGCTAACTTGCTGGCTCGGAAACTGCGAAATTAAATTCTCTAACGATTAACGACTTTTCAAACGAAAAATCCCATTGAGCGCTATCGCGTATGGCCGTGTCCCTCCCCCTCCCCCCTCCCCCATTCCCCTCCCCCTCGTTTTAACGCTTTATACATCTAGCAAGCATGTCGTTACAAAAACGGGTATAGAATGCAGCTTTGAAACCACTGGCAACCTCGGCTTTACCGGCCGACAGCAACAGGTGCGAAGGAAAAATCAATCCTACGTTATATTAAATTATTAAACGCATCAAACTAATTACTCGGTATTATTTATTACAATGTAAACGTACCGCCAACAGGAATTATTCCTCTGATCCTCGGCTACGATAAAGTTCATCGTACCTGTCCACTGATTTTCAACGAGAAAGAGAGAAAGAGAGAGAGAGAAAATATTATATATCGTATCGATTTTATTAACGAATCGCAACATTTCTCCATGATTCCTCTGCTTTTATTTAATTTTCTCTATTTAATAAATACAAATCATCGTTAAAACAGAGTACTCTACTTGTTATAAAATGCATTATCGTAAATTACTTGATATTTCAAACATTCGATTATAATCGAATTAAGATTAAAAAGAAATATAAATCAAATCTTAATAATTATATTGATAAATTACGTTCGCGTTTCGGCGTAATTTAACTACGCCTAATTGCGACAAATGCGTTCGAATAACAAAAATGAACCAAAAAAATAACAAGAATGGACACAACAACAGTGTTGTATCGCGGTCAAGCGAGCGACCAAATACGATGACCAAACTTGGCAACTCGAATTTATCAGCGAACGAAATAAATATCGCGGGGAATAATAGTTGCAATAAAACTTTGGATCACTCGATGGTCAGATAAATGTTTAATACATAATATTTTAATTCTCATATATATATACTTTGTTTTAGAACGTAGAGTTGTTGCCAAAACTCGACAAATGACCCTATATTATCCATCCATTCATCCTTGACATAATTATCAAATTTCCGATCTTGATAATACTCGTAAAAGTAGCATTCCTTAAAATTCTCCGGAAAGTTTTCGTAAAAGAAAACGTTTCCTAGTGTCCGGCTAACAGAAAAGCTTAATTTATATCTGAAATTTTTTCCCGATTCGTCGTAGTATCCTCTTATCCCGCGTGGTATCAGCGGTATTCCATGACCGGAAAACATCGGAAAACAGAACTATTTATTCCCGAGTTTCGGGTCCCGTGCCGAGTTCTCTGTGTATACATATACATGCATAGATAGAATACATACATACATATGTATATACGGAAAGAAACGAGTTTCGAGGCTCCTCCGACTTTGTGGAACCATTCGGTCCGTTCGAGCCATAAATCGGCGTGCTCATCTTTAAAATATGCGGATGGAAATATTTGAACTCTGTGTGTATGTGTGTGTATGTGTGCACGAACGAACGGAAGAAACTGCGAATCCGAAAGGAAACAAGAGAAGGGGGGGGGCTGAGGGAGAAGGAAAGAGAAGGGGAAAGCAGAAGCAAGCAAGCAGGAAGTTGCAAAGGTGGTAGTAAAGATGCCATTTCCTTGCAATGTTGGTGAGTTTATTCGATGGATGCACAAGCAAGCCTTACTATAAACCCCCTTTTCACCCACTTCTCAGGACGCACAGTTTCTCTTTCTTTCTCTCTCTCTGTCTCTTTCTTTCTCTTTCCACCTTTTCCAGCATCGCTACAGCTCGTAAATTGCACGGCAAATAATTGATAGGCGAAAGCGATGTTTCTATTTTGTTGGCAGCATTTGTAAAGAGAGGCATGCGATTTATTCCAGCTCACCGCCTCGCTGTCTGCCTTCGGTATAAATGGCCAAGCTGAACGACGTGCCGAGGATGGGGTGGGTGGGTGGTGGTGGTTGGCTCTAGGGGTGTACGAACCAAAGAAAAACGAATAGGAATAAAAGCTGTCCGAAGGAAGGAATCAAGCGAGTTGTTGTTGTTACGTACGAAATAAAAAAGATTAACTCAAAGCATGGAAAAAGCGGAAGTTGGATAGGAAAAGAGTATCCTAGGATAGTCAACCAGAGGATAGAGTTCTTTCCAATTTTTTCTACATCGTTCGTTCTTTTTTCTTTTCGTTTATCGGTCATTTTCCGAAAAACATTACAAACTGTTGTGCGATCCTTTCGATTTTCTTTTCCAATCCGCCCCCCCCCACCCTTGTTCTTTTTTTCATTCTTTGGGAATAATTACGTTCGTAGCTCTTCGACGTTAAACCTATCGCCATTTCTTTCTTTTTTTTTTCTTCTTCCTTTAACTCGCGCGAATATTTTACAGCCGATAAAATGCGCGAACCGAGAACAAAAACCTCTAAATGTCGTCGTCGTCTTAAAGGGGGAAAGGGAAAAAAAAAAATAAAAAAGAAACGTTCTCAGCGAAGTCACGAATTTCTCTCGATAATAAATGGGGAAAAGAAGAAGAAGAAGAAGAAGAAAGGAGAGAAAAAAAAAACGGAGAAAAAACCATTAGAATTAACGATCGGCTCGTAAAAAAGGGGGCCACTGAAAAATCCGCAGCTCTCGCTCGTGAGAGATCGGCGAGTGCGTTCACGAGATCTAAAAAAAAAAGAAAAAGAAAAAAAAAAGAAAAAAAAAGTGAAAAAGAAAAAAAAGGAGGAGGAAAACGAGGTATTAAAATCCTTTTGAGCGACCTCTTTCTCGTCTTTCAGGGTAGATCTCTCGAACGAGATCCGCTCACCGAGGCAACCGCCTACAATGCGTTCGAGATTACAGAGAACTTCCGGCTTGGCTTTATTCTCACCGACCAATTCAGAAACGATTTTCTACCTTTCCTCCTTTTCCTTCTTCCTACTTCCTCTTTACTATCGTTCGCGTAATAAAAAAAAAGAAAAAAAGAGAAGAAGAAGGAGAAGTAGAAAAGAGGAAAGAGAGAACAAGGGAATACGAGGGGGTGGGGTTGGGGTGGCGGGTAGAAAGAAAGCCAGGGGGAGAAGGAGGAGGGAACGATCGAAGGATTCGCAATCGTTTCGTGAAAATCTGGAACGTAGAAAATTAGTCGCTAGCGAGATAAATAACGTTTAATGACCATATTCGCAATTAGAAACAGTGCTGTTGGTATTCCTGTTGTTGCAGTTGCCTTGCAGCTACGCCAGCAACGGTGATAAGAGCCAAAAAAGAATACGGGGGGAAGAGGGGGGGAACGTGATCGAGAAATATCTCGTAAACATGATTTCCCGTACGCGAACGCGTACACAGGTCTATCTGTCTCTGTATTTATGTATGTATGCATGTGTGTGTGTGTGCATTTAAATATGGGTTCAGAAGAGACACAAAATGTGAAATAAAAGAGAACGGATAAGAAGAACGGCAATAGCAAATGCACATGCATATACATGGAGAGAAATAGTAAAAGAGATAAAATAAAATGAAAGAAAGAGAGAGAGAGAGAGAGAGAGAAGAGTGGACATACTTTTTCGACGAGCACATGAATATTACGCAAGAGAAACGTGTGCGAAGCATTCGAATGCTAATTCGCCGACAATAGGCTGCATAAGAGAAGGAGGAGGAAGGGGGGGTATGCGGAGGGAGAGACCTACCCGTAGCCACACGTGTATCCTTGGGGCACGTGTGCGTGTACGTGCACGCGTTGCAGGGAGTGCAATATTAGCAATTGCGCGTCATAATTAAGTACTTGCTACGCGCATATGCAAAACGTGCAATCAGGCGTACGCATCGAGCGTGTTTATGCTAAATTAGTAAATGCTTCCACAAAAATTTACCTTATATATATTTCTTTAACTTTTTTTTATTCTTACCACGTTTTTCTTACTATCGTAATCTGAATTCTCAAGTATGTTTTATTCATATATTAATTTTAGTCATACGAATTTATACGTTCTGTAAGCTTTCTTTACAAAATTTACGAGACATTTGTTATTTTCGTTTAATATAATCGAATCGTAGATTTCGAATCGTTCGTTTGTCTTATAACTGAACTGACCGAATATCGTTACGACTGTCCAATTAGGAACGTTCCCTTATCCTCTTATCGCTAATACACATACGTACGTACACGTTAGACATAAACACCATGGACAAATGCTTTCCTATAATTACCTTACGATAGTTATTATACTCAAGCATAATTTTACGTCGAATATATATATTTATATTCTGTAATTAAATTTATAAATGAACATTATCTTCTCTCGTAGAAAAACTTTCTACGATATTGGAAAATCAATTGTAAAGAACATTTTCAAACCGGGAGCGTTCCAAGGATCGAACCTTTTTTTTCTCGACTAACAAAAGAGACAGAGAGAGAGAGAGGGAAAATAACTCAATCCGCGGGATCAGGAAGAAAAACACTGGTGTAAAGAAAGAAAATCAGAGAACTGGTAGGGATTCGTCGTGCGAAGAAAGGACAAAGGCAAAAGGACAAGAAACGTGATCCGACTAGATTTATGTTGGCGGTCGCGGTCAGCTCGAATGCCACCACGAGCCCACTAAATAAACGTCCGGATAACGGCTACACAACAACGAGAAAAGACAACGACGCGCGACATTGACGACATCGTCGACAATTTACTGCAATAAGAATAGAGAAAGAAGAACAAAGAAGAAGAAGAAGAAGAAGAAGAAGTACACACGGATAAAGAAGGATTGTTAGTTTGAACTAGTAGATCGTGGTATGTGTTAAAGACGTTGAAAGAAAAAATACCTACGTGTTTTTTTTTTTTCTAGGAGAAATAGCAAGTTAGGAAAGACTTGTCCAGCTCGTAATCGATCCGAATGAAATGAAAGAGAGAGAGAGATGCACGAACGGTGCTTTTAAATTAAGACCACAGTGCGCTGAACCGTTCGTTAGCTGGCCGACACCAACCACCACCACCACCACCACCACTACCACCACCACCATCACCATCGGTACGACGAGAAACAACCCACCTCCACTTGCACCTACACCTACACCTACACCTACACCTCCAGCTCGTTCACCTCGTCGTTGTGAGCTCTCGAGCGACCCTCTCGGCACTACCCTTTCCCTACGAAACCATAAATCTGACTGAAAACGAATGACCCGCGTAACCGGCTTGTGGCGATAGTAGTGCTGGTTGGTGCACCCGCTGCAATGGACTGCAATGATACGTCCATGTTTTTTTTAAAAGGGTGCGAGAGGAATCCGTGCGACGCAACTGGAACAACCGCGCGAATCTTTCCGAGATTTAATCGTTCCTTTTCCTTCTTTTTTTCTTTTTTTTTTACTTCCCACAGGGAAAAGTCTTATTTTCATTTATTTTCGTTGAACAATACAAGGCAACACGTTCGAGAGAAAAGTATTTTTCATAAAATATTAAATTGCATAAAATATGAGACCGCGTCAACACCCACACAACCCGTTCGACTATTACCTTAATATCAAATTTTGTCCTCTGCTACTTGTTTGTTTGTTTGTTTTATTTTGTTCTATTCTGTTTTTATCCCCTCTTCTATTTCGTAACATTTTCATTCAGTCGAAATTCCTCGGAGTATTTTACGCGAGAACAAATTTTTCATCATTCTGTCCTATAATGCGGATAAGTTTGTAGAAAAAGTGAAGATTCGTACGGTGTCCAAATGGAAAGATAAAGAAAGAAGAAGAAGGGATAAAAGACACACACCGACGATTATTAAGATTAAAAGAAACACGCGATTATTCTACGGGAAGAACAACGGCTCGTCTCGGGTGTACGATGATAATAGGATTTTAAGAGTGGACTTCAGTGAGAAAGAAAAAGAAACTTTCTCGTACGATGAGTACCGTATCAAAGCTATCGCGTAAAGGATGATTACATCGGTAGAGGACTTACGTGTATATATATACGAGAGAGAGAGAGAGATAGATAGAGAGAGAGAAAGAGGGATTGCACCCAATGGGATTTTAGAAAAACGATGGACGTGAAACGTCGGAAAGATGTGTGTTAGTTACGTATCTCAAACGTATACACAAAGTTCGTCGCGTATATTACGGGAAAGTTACTAGAAAAGAAATAGAACGAACCTTAGTGTGATATGAAATGTGAGAGAAGGAAAAGGATTAAAACGAGATGGTAAAAGACATTTGATAAAAAATGTAAAAAAATGAAGAAGTAGAAGAAGAAGAAGAAGAAGAAGATACCGACGTTGAATACGAAATGTGTAAAACCAGCCTAAACATACTTCTATTTCTCTCTCTCTCTCTCTCTCTCTTTCTCTCTCTTTCTCTCTTTTTCTTTCGTCGAGTTTAATTACTCTTCCCCGAATAGATGGCGGATTTTAACCACGGGTTCGGTTAGTATTCGTGCTATCGTCACGATCATCTGGCGAATTCACATGCGTTTCGGGCGTTATTCGCCTTCCTACCAATGTGAATGTAAAATAACTGAAAAATATTTTACATCCTTTCTAAATGAAACTAAACGAACTCGTTAGAGAGTTACGATCGTACGAATGATTAAAACCGAGTCTCGCGTGAACCGTCTCGGTAATCGGTCTCGATATTATGTTAGATTTTTTTTTTTAATCGACGTTCGTCATAACGATATCTCACGACAAATATCTAGCGTCGTGCAGGTGTTATGCGTGATACGTTAGAATCCAATGAGCGTCGTGGAATGTCTAATGCATAAATAAATCTACTAAGAATATCGAGAAAAGAAAAAAAAAGAAAGGAAAGGGGAACAATTTAATTGCATTATGGAATCGTATTTTCCTTAAAAAAAAAAATAGAAAACATCAAACGAAATTAATATAATTTTTCAATCGAGAATTCAAATATATACCTAACCCTTTCGATGAAGAAATGATTAACAAGAGAAGGGAATAAAAAACGCCGATGTGTAAACCGTTTACAATTAACGACACAAAAACATCCCCATTCTTTTCACTTTGAAGATGTCAGGAACGTTCACGGAGGGAGAAAAAATCTCTTCTTCTTCTTCCTCTTTTTTTTTTTGACTTTTACCTTTTTCTCTTTATTACCTACTCTTCCTCCACTTTTTCTCTCATTCACTTTGGAATTTTGTTGTTGTATTCTGCACCACCACTGCGATAAACCGGTACATAACACACGACGGATGTCCAGCTGTTACGAAACGCTATGTACCGAAAGCATCCTCCTCGGTCGTTCATCTTAATTAAAGCGTAATTTTCTAATTGGCTCGGAATACTTAATTAGATTTATTACTAACTCCGTGTTCACGCGCGCCGCTGTTGCGCATCCTTCGTAAGGGCTTTCATTTAGAAACGTTGCCCGAGCCACGATTTTATAACCAATTTCTTGTTTGCGTTCAACGTTACCTTACCTTACCTTACCTTACCGACGAGTAAGAAATGTCCGGAAGAGAAAGGAAGCGGATAATAACGACACGATGACGAAGAAGAAAAGGTAACGGCGGAAGACAAAAAAAAAGAAAAATAGACCGAACAAGTTGAACGTTTTGACGAAGATTTCGGGAGGGAAAATGAAAAATGAGAGAGAAAGAAAAGTACAAAGAAACGAAAATAACGTTGAAAGAGAGAGAGAAAGAGAGAGTTATTAATTAATTGAGAAGAAAATACGAAAGAATTTAAACGGAATGATCGTTCGATGATAGAACAATCCTCGTTCTAAAAAAAAGATTTTACTCTTCGTTATTTTTCCTCCAATCGAAATTTTCATCTTCTTTTTACGAAGATCGAAGGAAAAAGAAAAGAACAAAAAGAAAAAAAAAGGAAAGAAAGAGAAAGAAGAAGAAGAAGAAGAAAGAGTAAGAGAGATTCCCGTGCTTCCACAAAGGAAGCTGCCACACGTTGATATTCACATCTGGGTGGAATCATAGGCCTCTGGACCGGATCCAACCACACCTCTTTCTCGAGCATAAAGTTTCCGTCGGAAGATTTCGTGGTTGATGAACGAGCTCGCGCTAACTGTAAAACGGGGATATTCCGTGAAATCGATGCGGGAACGGAGGCAAAAAAGGAAGATAAGAAAAGAATGAAGAATAGAGAAAAAGAAGGAAAGAAAGAAAGAGAAAGAAATAGAAAAATGAGAAAAGGAAAAAATATCAAAGTAGAAGCGGTTCAATTTAATAAAGATAATAACGTTAAAAGATATTTGCATTTTTCTATAGTAGTAATTGTGTATAAATCTTGGTAAGCATATCGACGATGAGGTAAAACTTGGAGGACTATAGATAGAAAGATAGAAGTGGGTTGGTTGGTTGGTTTGGTTGGTTGGTTGGTCGAGTAGCAGTCGACAGGATAGGGTGGGTCACCGATAGGAATATGTGGCGGTGATTGGGCAGTTATCCAAAAGCCATCGTCGAAGAGGATCCATCGGTAGATCTATCTCTCTATCCTTGGACCGAGGAAAATGGTGGAGGAGCGTGGCCGGCTATGAAGTGCTGCTTTTTCCTTCTCCCTCCCCCCCTCTCTCTCAATTTCTCTCTTGGTCTCTTCTTCGAAGCCCGAAGTAGCTGCCGCTGGTTCTAACGGGTACACCCAATCGGCGGGGAGCTTTTTTGCACCGCGGTTTAACGAAGCGTCCTTAAATTCACCAAGGGTGCCAGTGACGGTGCCGGTGCCGGTGCCGCCGATCGATCGATCCAGGGCAACGACGAACGAAAAGAAAAAGAAAGGAGAAGAGGAAGACGAGGAAAAGGAGGAGGATGGAAAGAGGTCGACCCAGCATCGACAACTACGTCGACGACAACGACAACGACGACGACGACGATTCGTAAATCGTTCTCATCTGTGCCGAAGGCTGCAATGCGGTTTATAGAGTCAAATAAAACAACAACAACAACAAAAACACCCTACCTTATTCCTCCAGTTTAACGAGAACGTATTTGGAAAAGAAAGTTGAATAAACGCGCACGCACGCGCTAGTCGCCTGTAGAAAAATCCAAAGCCACACACACACGCACGCACACACACGTTGGGATGAAATTTGTCGAAAGATTTTACGAACTATCTAACGAGCTCCGCAATTTTTTAACGTTACTTTGAAGAAATTTTCCACTTTTATTCGCTTACGAGATCTAAAATACGTTCACGAATATTTATATATGTGTACACGTATACATGCGTGTATATACGTTCTTTCATCTTAAAATGATTTGCGCGCGAAATTCAAATAGCACGAGTAAATGTTATATATACATATACATATATATATATATACATGCTAGCTGAGTCACGCCATGCCGGTGATACCCGGCACCCAACTTTAACCCGTAACGGTGGTGGTGGTGGTGGTGGTGGTGGTGGTGGTGTTTCATGCTCGAGTTAATATCTGTCTCGTCATCAGACGAAAACCGAACGCATCTGTGAGAGAGTTTAGTTGACTCGAATGCTGGCTCGGAAGGCACTCGACGGTAACAAGATCTTCGTCGATCTCCCCCCTCCCCCTCCCTCCCTCCCACCCTCCTCCCCCTGCCGCCTTATTCTCCTCCTTTCTCTATAAGCATCCAACTTTCTTGTTAGAATGCATGCCGATAGTTGTTCCCATCCGAGATATTCTCGTTACGGGATCGATGCCCCCTGCCCCCCCCCCACCACCCACTGCTAAGAGTAAACTCTCTCTCTATCTACGTTTCTCTTTTTTTTCTTCATTTTCTTTTTTTTTTGTTTAAATTGACTGGGAAGTAATTAGTAGAAAGATGCGAGAGGATACTTTTAATCAGTTAACGTTGAAAGCGGGACGTTTACTCGTTCGAGGATACTCGTAAGGCTGGGATGCCGAAGTGTAAGAAGTTTTCTGTAACGGAAAAGTAAAAGTTTTTCGGCAGAAGAAGAAGAAGAAGAAGAAGAAGAAGAAATAGAAGTAAAATACGGTTTCTTTTGCGTTGTGGATAAAAATAGTAAACGACGGAATAACCCCCCGAGTTATATACCGTCGATGAATAATTGAAGTCCTCGAACGTAACTCGCGCTTCGTGCCAAGATAAATCCCCGTTCGTTGTGGAAATTGTAGTAAAGTGGTTCTCTAATGTCTAAATTGATAATCTCCAAAATCTAGGAATTTGCGCGCGAGCTTAACGAGCCCCTCGGAACGATGAACTTTCTGTCGGTGGTCGGATTGACTTGGGGTATTTGAACTGTGTTACCATCTACTTTGCTTAGCGAAACCAACTCTCAGTTACGAAAGTACCGACTGTTTTCAAGATCTCGAGTGAATGAGAAAGAGAAAGAAGAAAATAGGAAAAAAGAGAAAGTGAGAGAGAGAGAGAGAGAGAACGAGAAACGTAATGTGGAAATTTTTGTTGAGATTATACAGAGCGCGACTATCCGATTGAAATAAATTCCAATTAGTGTTAATAAATGTTCGATAATATATGTTTCAAGTTAATTACGAAACCAAATTGTATTCGTAAGCGTAAGAAGAACACGTTTTACGAAACCAAACTGACAAAGTTATTATACACGTGACCGTTTCCCGTTCTTCGTACGATTTACAATAAAAAAAGAGAAACTTTGTATTTTTTACTTAGCCGCTTTGTGGAATGATAATCTTTACCGAACGATTTATAATAGGGAGAAAAGTGTACGCGTACGTCGTGACACGAAAAACATTTATCATTTCAACGACAATTGAAAATAATCGAACGTAATTCATTGTAAGATATATATCGTTTGACTATCAGTCTTCGTATTGACACATCGAAACCAATGAAATTTTATCTCCTTTCTTTTCTTTTTTTTTTCGATAAATGAGAATAAATAAAAAAAAAACATAATATCTCGAAGGTAAGGCAACAATATATTTTATTATATTATATTATATTATATTATATTATCATTGATAAAGAGAAAGAGAAAGAAAGAAACTTTCACAAAGTTGAAATAATCGTTAAACGTTTAAGCACTGATTTACGCATAATAACAATTATTATTCATGACGTTAGTTAATTTATATACGCGGGTTACGGAGAACCGGGTAGGATATTTTTCATGTAGTAGTCCCTGTGTCCCTGAGAATAAATCAAGAAGCACTCGAGGGCTGCAGGGCGGAGAATGGATGGGTTTGTAAACGCCGTGCAAGATATTTATTGTGCAAGAATGTTTCGCATGAACAGAGCAGAGCAAAGCAGAGCAGAGCAGATCAGAACAGAGCAGAGCAAAGCAGAGCAGAGGAGAACAGAGCAGTACAGTGCAGTGCAGTGCAGCGTTCGTTCCTGTTTCCCCCCTTTTACCCTTCCCCTTCGTCGCAACACACCCTTCCATTCTACTACGTGTATATCGCTATCCTTTTTCATGCTGTCTTTTATCTGCCGAATAAGTGAAGCCGTCCGTTCGTTCGGTTCAAGAACGAAGAGAAAAGGGAAGGTGAGTGGGTGGTAAAAGTGGGAGGGAAGCAGAAAGAGAGAGAGAGAGAGAGAGAAGTGAAACTAGCTGGCAAAAGGGATGGTTTGAAGGACGATTCACGATTCGTTCTTTTCGAAAGAGGAAAGGGGGAATATCTGAATAGTCTTCTTCTTCTTCTTGTTCATCCTCTCGGCACGCTCAGCTCGTTCTACTTCGAGCAAAGAGGACTGCCAAAGACGAAGAGGCTTGGAAGGAATACGATTCTCGGGAAGAGGGTAGAGAAGGGAAAAAGAGGAGATTAGAATAAGAAACATAGAGAGAGAGTGAGAAAGGAAAAGAGGGATGCATACTTTTCATCCTACGGAACACTCTGTTCGATGTAGAAAGTACCACTGGAGCCGGGCCAGGTTTGCCCACTTGTCCGTTTGAATTTGAGATTATTTGGGACACATTTCTCGTAGGCGTGCATCGACCTGTACTAACGCATACTCTTTCCCTTTCTCCCTCCCTCTCTCTCTCACTCTTTCATTTCTCTCTTTCTCCATTTTCAATGGAAGGGCCGCTTACTTCCGAATTCTCTACGGATATTTTCACGAATGTCAGATTCGAAATGATTTAAGGGAGGTCGTCGTCGGTGTAGTCGTGGCTCCACCCTGCCGAATGACCACGGTATTCGACTACACTCGTACTTTATGTATGAAGAACAAAAAAGGAAACTATTTTTTTTTTCTTCTTTTTTTCGTTTTTTTACGAGCATAAAAACGTCGAGAAATTTGTGTGTCGACTCTTTACGAGAAATTCAATCCGACCGGCCGAGAGGAGAGATTGATATTACTTTGTTTTATTTATTTCTTCTTTCTTTCGTTTTGATTATAAATTATAAAAATTTAAGTCGCGATAGTCTAATCGATAGAAATAAAATAATACCTATTTCAATTACGGTAAAGAATTAAATTGTAATAAATATTCAGGTTTACAATAGATTTCTGTCTGATTATTTTAGATATATTTTTTTTAAAAAAGAACGCGCAAATTAAAGCGTAAAATTGAAAAAAAATACAAATAGACAGTGTACGAAATAAATCGATTAAAAAAATTAGACTTTCTTTGGATAGAAATGCAAAATAAATCCTCATTTGTCGTTTCGTGTCGTGTCTTCGACGTGTGTTCGTTTAATCATCATCGTACGGTGGTAGTAGTGCCACGTTCGAAATAAAGTGAACTAGTTGAGCTCTCGAGAATATAGAAAACTTTGGTTGCTCGTGACGGAGACGATAAAAAAATAAAAAGAAAGAAAGCAAGAAAGCAAGAAAGAAAGAGAGAGAAAGAGAGAGAGTTAGTTAGAAGGTGGGTAAAATAACGGCTACGGTGAAAATCGCTTTAAAGTAGCGGTCAAGATGGAAAATGACTAATGTCCGCATCCCACGATAGGTGCGCAGAGGTTTTAAAATGAACCGTTGCTTAAAATAACACCGTGGGACGATTCGCCTACGTCTACTTCTTCATGGATATTCACTTACGCTATATGTGTCACTGACGATTTGTACGTTCACTTTGAAGAATATATACTCTGCTCGAAAATAGATCTATATATAAATATATATATTTCACGCGATAAAATAAATTTCTCAAAGTAAATCGAAATGTATTATTTAAAAGAACGAATAATAAAAGCAAGAAAGTTTAGTTTACTTTCATATATAGATATAGTATGTAGTTATAGTATAATGTAGACGAACGAAGTACCTAGACGGGGGTTTACTCGAAGCTCGGCCGTTTAATTATGCAAAAACAACATTAATGTACACCTGCTACGTTTATGAAAAGTGCTTTGGTTTATGCGAATAAAAATGCTACACGCATTATATAAAGAGAATTAAAAGAGACAAGTGTAGAAATAAAATTCCAACTGTTTTCACTTGCGCTTTATGTTCTCGTAAAATTCAACTAAAATTCAGATACACTTTTGTTAGGAAACATTCGAAACTTTGAAAATTTGTCAGTATTTCATAACGATTCGTTACCCAACATTATTTTCCAATAATTTGATTGATATTGTTCGACAGATATCAGTGATATTAGTTTCATTCGACAAATGCATTTAAGTGGTGAACGGGGAAAAGGGGGCGGACCATTTAAAGGGACGAAAATTTTGCTGTTCTTTTTTTTTTTTTTTTTTTTTTTGAGATTCATTTTGTTCGTACAGCTCGAAAAGTGCTGAAAACATTCACTTATATATTTTCGCATTTATTCTAATATAGATTGTGTTATATTCTATTATTATATAAAATGAAAAATAAATAGATAAGCAAAATAAAAATAAAAAAATTAAGTTAAGAAACGATATCAAAGTGAAATTATCGATGCCCGTAATCTCTATAGAGAGTGTAGGTCGCACTTCAGCAATAACGCGTAACACGATGCTGAAATATATCAGGTCGTCCAAGAAAATACCGTTTTCCAAAGAAAGATGGAATTTCTTTCGACGACGTGCTGCATATAAATTGCACTATACATATTCCTATTCCACTCGGTGGGATCGTGTATAACATACGACCGATCTTTTCATGGTACCGATTCGGAAAAGGAATTGTCCAAAGATTAAAATCTTCATGATCGTAGAGTCACGATTACGATATGCATAATATTTTATATCAACGAAAGTGCATCTGTAATAAATTTGTAGCTTTAACAAAAATCGATGCGACATTAATTTTCTTGGATTACGTGAAAAAAAGAAAGAAAATAATTTAAAAAAAATTAAGCTAATATATTATATATAAATATTGACAGCACATGCGCTATTAAAAATAAGAAAAATATAGACAAGAAAAAAATGTATTGCAATAATGGAAATCTCGAGTAAGAAATTATGGAAAGCCATAAAAATACACGAAATAGACGATTTTATGTATCCATAAAATCAAAGACTTTTTGTTTTTCTTTGTTTAAGAGAATAGTATATGCATCCTAAATGAAAGTGTTTCATCCCATAGCGTTAAAATAACGAGTCCGAGGGAACGGAATAAAATTGCGTTAGTTAAAATCGATCCTCTATGATCGCAAACTTTGCTTCTAAAGTCAATGACCGTTGGATCGGAATAACGTGCGAGAATATTACGTAGAATGATTTATTTTCGAAGACTCGATAAAGCCTCCTAGGCAAATATTATAAAATGGAATTCATTATTCATCGAGGTAAAATTTTCAAACTTGTATAGAAGTAAAGTTATTTTTTTTTCACTTTGACGATCAAAGATATTTCATTTTTCTTCTTCTTTCGTTTCTTAACTTTATTTTTAACCATTTCAAAATAGAAACGAGAAGATACTTTTATCTCGTTTGGAAATATTTTTCTATTCGAATAAACGCGAAGAGAAAAATCTGTACGTTATTTTCGTATTAGTGAAAAATAATATATTTTTTCGAAGATGCTTATGTATAATAAATAAAAAAATAATGATGGAATAAGTTGACAACGTTATAGAAAATTCGGTGCAATTAATATCGTACAACGATCGATGAAATGATCATAAAATCAAAGATATAAGTAATTATGCCGGAAGATGTTGTTTGGTTTCCTTCGCGACATTAGCTTTTCGCTACAGCAACGATAAATTAAACTGACTTATGTTTCACAAGATACTTAAAACTACCGTTAGAGATATCGCTGGGTTACACATTGTAAATGTCCGTTCACGTGTAGGAGAAGATAAATCTTGTTATTTAGAGGCACGTGGGGTGGTCCACCAACTCTTATTCTCATCCTCTTCTAGTAAATAAAATTCGTTAATGCGATCAAATATTCTATGGCAAAAAGGACGGACGTTAAAGATCGCATTAAGGTAAATTAGGCAAGTTGGAAAGTAATCAAAAACCGAATGATTTGTCGTGACGAATGCGTGCAACATAAGATTAACGCCGACTGAGACAAGAAAATACGAGTAAAAACATGATAAATGTACACCCGTTAAGCCCGTTGAAAGATTGAAAAACGTTGTGTCACTGACACATGCTGTATCAAATTACTTACGAGTTAATATTTGTAATTTTTTGTTTTTTTTTTTTTCTTTCAAGTATATCAACTTCTACGAATGGTCAGAAAATTCTTAACAACCATTGGTTCAATAGACGATTGTTAAAACGTTCAAAATAATTAATTAATTAAATATTTCGCAATAGTTTAAACTAATTATTCGTGATTCTCAACTTTAGTTATCTTATTATTATAATAAACGAGTTAACGAATTCAAGAATGACTTTAAAATCTTTAATCTGACTGCATCGGTTTAACGAAGGGAAGAAATAAACTTTATAAAGAATTTAGTTAAATAATATCTAAATTATTCAAGAAATAAGATAGGAAAAAACGATGGTGAAGATAAAAGGTAGAGATAGAAGTTTCATCTTTATGAAGGACAAAGCACGGGAGAACTTTTATTAAGTAAATGATATGACAGAAAATTTATGTGAAACTCTTGCGGATGATGATATTAGTTTCATTATTGGATTGAAATGTGTAACCGCTTTAATATCTTCGTAATCTTTCTAAATTTGCTCTATTTCATCGTTTACGAACGTCTTAACTTTCCCAATTGAAACGATTATGCGTCACCGCATAAAATGATTGTTCCTTTGGCTTTGTTTTTTTTGTTTTTTTTTTTATAGAATTTCAAAAACACGATAATATTTCGTTTCGTTTCGATAAATTTATAAACATATCTTTTCCTGTAATTATAAAAAAAAAAAAAAAAACATTCATTCTGCCTTTAATTCCAATTTCATTTTGAACGAATCATCGATGAAAATAATTGAATCCCATTTACCTTTCTCTCCGGTCATTGAAATACATTTTCTTCCGATAACCATATTCAACGAAACGAAGTAATGGTTTTATCTTCGTCTCTTTGGCTGGAAGATCGGTTCGTTCAACGTATCAAGCTTCGCTTCTTCTCACTTTATCTAATAAATGAATCCGTCGAATGTCTTTACGTTTTCTTTCTCGGTTTTTTGCTCATTTCCTTTTTAATAATAACAATAATTTCTTTTAACGTTTCACACAAAAAAAACAATACGAATCCGAGGTTAATATCGATAACACAAATTTACTACAACGAAGCAACAATAAAATTATTTTTTATTCATATTTGTTTATATTTATTTTTATAAACACCGATTATAATTTTCTTCTATATTCTAAATATTGCGATGAGAGAATAGAAAGAGAAAGAGATATAAACAATTTTCAATTTTTAAATCGTGTGATAGTATTATATTATTATCGTCATAAAAAAAAAAAAAAAAGTATTTTAATTGCATTCTAACGTTAGTTGATTCGACGTAAATTTAACCAACTTTTGCAACGTTAAGATTTTCTTCTATCCTCTTAAAAAGATAGTCGGATATATAAGACTCGCGTGTATTTGACTTACTCTCAAGTTCTAACAGCTTTAACTACTTCAATTGACCATTAAACTAAATCGTCTTCGGCTCTTGACAGAGGTAATATAAGTAATGATTCTGTATCGGACACAAAAGAGTCTTCGAGTTATAACGCGAGGAACGAGCCAAAGGAGGAGCACTAACATAAGTCCAATCGAACGTCCACGTGCTGACTTTTCCGTTCTCGGTCTTAAAAAATGGATCCTTTAAGGATGTTGCCTGCGAGATTAATCGTTGGGTGCGCCCAAGATAGAAAGGAACAAAGAAAAGTACCAAAAATAGAGAGAGAGAGAAAAAAGATAAAAAGAAAGAAAGAAAGATAGAGGGTTGGTGGAGGGGTGGGGGTGGGGGGATTGGGGGAAGAAAAGATTAAAGGTGAAGAAGACTGAGTAGAAGAAAGAAAAGACCATTCGGAGGGTCTGGGGAAAAAAAAAAAAAGGAACGAAGGATATTCCTTTAGTCACGGGCGCATAATTCAAGAGGGTAGAGAACACTAACGAAACCACGAAACCACGAGAAAAGCAAGTAAGTAGTGAAAAGAGAACGACTCTGTCCTCTTCTTCTTCCCCCTTTTTTCTTTTTTTCTCTTTTTTCTTACTTTATCTAGACTCCATTCTCTTCTTTTCCTATCTGGAAAATCACTTGGACCCTTTCGGTTTCTCTCTCTTAGAACTGTTACTATCAGCAAGCAGGTCTTTCTCGCTATTCGTGATACTTTCGTTTAAGGATTTACGAATTATTCTAGCGAAAAATGATTAACTAGAGATAGACACGCGTATCTGTATATTTCTATACACGTATTCGTGGTTCTTATAAAGTATGCGAAAGAAAATTCGTAGTTAGAATATACACGGTGGATAATGTTGGTGTTGGTTACCGTTAATACAGCACGAAGCTTTGAAAGTGGGGTATGTGTGCGCGTGTGTGTGTGTTTGTTTGTGTTGGGTAAGTAAAAGATAGTAAGAGTTGGTACGCGTTTGGTAGCAGTGTGGCAGCAGTGTGCAGCAATGTGCAGCAATGTGCAGCACGCTCATGGTACATTCCGCAATCCGGAATACTCCTCGCGCATACATATTTATGCCGCGTCCCCGAGCGATAATTCAGCGATCATGCGACGCCATCGTGCACGTTCAACTTGGGTAGGTAACTCCGATCTTTCTTTTCTTTCTATCGCACGGTTCCCTTCCTCCCCCACCCCCTGCCCCTATAGCAACTGGGAACTCGCGAAATGCTCTCGACATTGTCATTCGTTCTTTCGTTTATTCGAATGATGTAAAATTTAAGAGACCGATGTTTAAAACGTACGATCGAACGATCTTAGAGAATCCAAATTCCAATTGTTGGAATAATTAAGTGAAGGTATAAAGTACATAGGTCGAATGTGTACCTACTTACATATCTACTTATCGCGAAATCGAAATCAACGATGTAGCATATATATATATATATGTGTGTGTGTGTGTAAGTACTCTTCTCACAAGTAGGTTTCGTAAGCGTTACGTGAGAAAGGCAGTCGATGGTCTGGTTCTCGGGTCAAAGATCATCCAATGCTTCTTACCTCCCGCGGAGTTGGATTCAGGACTGGTTGAAAACTGGCTTGCGATTTTCGTTCATTGTACTTGTACTTTTGTACCTGACTCTCCTCTCTCTCTCTCTTGCTTTGTTTCTATGCCACTCGATACATACGAGAATCAAAACCGTGGTCGTTCGTGGCCCTTGCACAAAGTACTCAACGTTTACTTTCGCTAAACTTATTATACTATCCTTGGATATATGACTATAATAATTATAATTCTTATTAAAAAGCAGAAATAAAAAAAGGAAAAAATTGTCGACCGAGAAAAAAAAACCCGTATAAACCGCGCGCGAACTTTCATTTATATCGGGGCTCTCGATTTGAAAGAGTAGATAGAGGAGACGTGTCATTTTCCCCCGGCCCTCTCTCCACCCCCCGCCCCCCCCTGGGAGAAAATCGAAGGACGTGGAAAAACTACGCGCGGTTTGGATCGAAACGTTTTCGGACGATCTCGTTCCCTGACGTTTTACAGGATGGTAGTAGTTGGAGAAAATTGGCTGAGGTCGCGGTGAGAGTCCAGACAGGAAATTAAACGAGTCACGTGCTCATAATTATGAACATTCCGCGGTCGGGGAACGTCAAGCGTTTCCATCGACGCTAGTCGACGTCGTCGTTGGTGATAGATAGGGGGCAGGAAGGGGGAAGAGGAGGAGGGGGGAGGGGGAAAGAAGAAAAAAACGGGAACGTTACGTTGGAAAAGAAAAAAATTAACGCGAGAGAGAGAGAGAAAGAGGGAGAAACGTAAAATCGCGAAAGTCACGGGCGACGAATAATAATAATCGTTGATTTGCTGGCGTGGAAGAACGTGAGACGAATGACCGTAGGAATGCAGTACCACGAAAAACCGCAAAGACTAATTCGAAAGAGCGAAACGAACAAAGAGGGGAAAAAACAGAAAGAGGAAGGAAGGAAGGAAGGAATAAGGCTAAAAAAAAAAAAAAGGAAGAGAACGATGTAGAGAAAGAGAGCGCGTACGCGGGTTCTCCTCCTCCTCCTCCTCCTCCTCCTCCTTTCTCCTACACCCCCCCCTTTCTTTTTGTACCTTTTCCATCATCTTCCGTCTCACGGCACTGAATGCCCTCTCATTAGCGCCTCTATTAAGATTTGATTAGTCCTAGGCACCGTGAAATGAACGCCTTCATTTGCTAAATAACATACTTCGTCTTTCTCTCTCTCTCTCTCTCTCTCTCTCTCTTTGTGTCCATCTCCGGCCGACTGATTCGCGCGTAGAGAGAAAGATAGAACGATTGAAGATAATTCTAATATATGTTTTTGTTTTTATCTATCGAAATGTTCGACTAACGATTTTGGATATATTCGTTAAATAATAATATTATAGAACTGTTATACTTTTATTTATGTATTATTTATTATTTTCTTTTTACATTTATCTACTTACTGTGCGTTACTACTAATATAATGATAAGTTTAATAATAATTATATAATTTTAATTTTTGTTCTGTTTTATCTATATATTATATTGTACTTTACTGTAATTAATGGCCTTTAGGGAGCCTAGGCTCTAGGGTCAATAAAATATTATTAAATAAATAAATAAATAAATAAATATCATACCTTTTTTTTTTCTTTCGATCGATCACGTTTAACATTTTCGTTCGATGAAAATTCGTAAAGACGTACGATTTTAGACGAAAAAAAAAAAGGAAAAATATATAACACACGTCCACCTGTTTTTTCATTTTTTTTTCTTCTTTTTATACGAACGTTGAAAAAAGAAAAGAAATAAAAAAGAACCGGAAGTAAAGCTGGAGAAGAAAGTAAAAGAGAAAAAGAAAAAAAAAAGTGCATAGTTAAAGTCTGCGAAATATCCGAATGTCATTCGGTCGTTGTCTCGCACGGTCGTTAAGTATATGTGTATGCGTATATATATATATATAGGTACTTACTATCCTACCTTCACACGCAAAACTGTACGAGCACGAGTACCAGATCAAGCGTAGCGACGTTTTACTGCTAAGGGAAATTTCTGCCTCGTTTCCTTGCCAGTAAAACCCTTCAAAGTCTTTTATATACCACATGTGCGAAGAGACTTGCCGAAGACTAAAAAGAAAAGAGAGAAAGAGAGAGAGAGAGAGAGAGAGAGAGAGAGAGAATGTAAGCCGTTGTTCGTTCGTTCTTCCTTCCTTCCTTTTCTTCATTCTCTCTTTCATTCTTTCCTTCTAAGAGTCTCTTATCTTCTATTCTTCCTCCTCTTAACTCTACTCTTACTATATTTCCTTTACGATGTAGTCTACAATTCGAGTGTAACGAATCGTTGGTATCTACGGACAGGTAAGAGATCGCCTTTACGATTTCGCGTTGTGAAACGCGTAGCAGTCCCTTCGAACTTTATCGTCTTCGCAAAAGTTTCTTACAAAGTGAACGTTTACTAAACGTTATATATATTTACTCGGTATATTTTTTTTTGATGTTTATTTTGTTAAGAGAACTACACGCGAAAAGTAACGAATTTCGAAGGGTGAACCAGACGTACGTAAGTTTATTGTGTTACGAACAGCATAATGGATTGTTTTCTTGTCAAAATTTTATTTGGAAATATTAATAAAAACAAAACTTTTTCGGTTTAGAATTCTTGTTCATTTTTCGAACCATTTGACGTTTCGAAACGTTTTAAAACGCATTAAATAAATAACTGTCAGTGTGTTCTTATCACCATAGGTGGATACATCAAACGAAATTTACTTGCACGAAATATTCGTTACTTATATCAGTATAGGTAAGTAAAAAAACGTAGTTGATAGTAAACGTGTTAAATAATCATTCTCCATTATTTCGTAGCGTTAACGCGACATTCATGTAAATCGGAAAAATCTAAAATAACGACGTTGCCTCCTGTTTAATGTTCCTAACGTCTAAATTTTATCGCCGGCAGTAACCGGATCTAACGGACACTGACGTTTATTGCCATTAAGTGCAATCGAACGCAGAGGAAATCGTAATTCAGCGACTGTAATAATATCGGCTATCCTTTCATCGTTTAACCGTTATCCTCCTAAAACCCATATAATGGTTTTACTTTAATGTTAGCCGTATATTCCAACAGCTTCTCTAATAATCCTGACGAGTAGTACCTCGACTACTCGAGTGAATGTGGATGACCAAACGCGAAAGGAAAATCGACATCTTAAAACTAACTTTGTGATTCTGTCGGTTCCTCTTGCGAGACTTTTAGCCATCGTCTCGGCCATCCAAACGATATGCGCTATACAAAAATTCAATAACCATAAAGCTTTTTCAAAGACAAGACATAAAAACGTCTTTGTACATCAAACAACTCGTATTATTATTATTATTATTATTATTATTTAGTCATATAGGTGTAAGACTGTGTATAATCGAACGAACTGTGTGTTGGATGTATTTATTATACAATTTAACAACTATTTCGCGTGTGTGTGATTTTTTTTTTAAATAAAAAGTTAAAAGAACGTTTCCTTGCAATTTCTTCGTGCCACGATTTAACATGGCAGATAAGAGAGATAAGTTGAATAAGATAAAAATGATATAATATAACAGAGAGTGAAAAAGGATGTATCCCTATACGTACAATTCCTCGAAAGATTGAACTCATGGTATCCTCCTACAATACATCGAAGTCGTTTTACGGTGCCGGATGTAACGGGAACGAATGAGTATGCACTATGTACTCCCTTAAACCTTCTTCCTACAAACTCTATCTCTCGTCTATAGCGTTTAATACTTGTCATCTCAACTGTTCATTCTTGTCACTCAACGGAATGACGAGATTCAGCCTCCGGCAAATACGATGTCTATATCGTCATAGAAATGAAAAGTTTTCGATATGAATTTACTACGAGGATGCATTATAATCCGTATAATAAAAAATAATCGAGTAATATTATTCAAACAAATATAACGTAGTATGATATTTTCCATAAAATATAAAATAATACTAGTATAGTTTATATAAGGTGACGAATGGATAGTGGAAGTGTATAGTTAGAATAAATATTATTATAAATTATTGTAAAAGAAAGGAATCTAAGGGAAGCCCTCCAAACCCGAAAGGGGCGGAGTAAGAAATAAATTAAAATATAAAATAATACAAAATTAAGAAACACGAATCTAAAAGAGGTTTCTTTCGATATGAATTTACTACGAGGATGCATTATAATCCGTATAATAAAAAATAATCGATATTTTCTATAAAATATAAATAATGCTAGTATAGTTTATACAAGGTGACGAATGGATAGTGGAAGTGCATAATTAGAATAAATATTATTATAAGTTACTGTAAAAGAAAGGAATGTAAGGGAAGCCCTCCAAACCCGAAAGGGGCGGAGTAAGAAATAAATCAAAATATAAAATAATACAAAATTAAAAAACACGAATCTAAAAGAGGTTTCTTTCGATATGAATTTACTACGAGGATGCATTATAATCCGTATAATAAAAAATAATCGATATTTTCCATAAAATATAAAATAATGCTAGTATAGTTTATACAAGGTGACGAATGGATAGTGGAAGTGTATAGTTAGAATAAATATTATTATAAGTTACTGTAAAAGAAAGGAATGTAAGGGAAGCCCTCCAAATCCGAAAGGGGCGGAGTAAGAAATAAATCAAAATATAAAATAATACAAAATGAAAAAACACGAATCTAAAAGAGGTTTCTTTTAAGTAAGAAGTCGTATCACGATTATATAGGTTTATCGGTAAATAGATCCAAGTGTTCTTTCTTTCTACGCACCGAAGCGAATAGGAACAACGAGATTCTTCTCTTCTTTGTTCTTCCTCTCTCTCTCTCTCTCATTCTTTCTCTCTCTCGATTGTTCCCTCCTTGGCGTAGTGGCCAAAGAGGAAACCGCGACGGACCTGTTGCGAGGAAAAGACAGTAAAACTCTTGTGGTGGGGCGGGTAAATATATATAGGTAGGACATCAAATCGTACAGGTATGTAAACATAGAAACGAGGGAAGAGGGGGAGGGGAAGGGGAAAGAAAAAAAGATCTTGCTGGAAGAAAAAGGAAATGATTTTAGACGTGGACTTGCACACAACGTTGCGTTGTTTGATAATGCGGGCTTGTGTATTCTCGTCGATGTGGTGTGTGCTCCCGGTACTGGGTTAAAGGTAGGTACTACTACCAACTTCTAGAGAAAGAGAAAGAGAGGGGGAGAATGAAGGGAAAAGGGAGACGGAAGCAGGGCCAAGAGACAAAGGCACCCAGGGCGTATTACGGATCGTGTAACAGTACCGGTAGTTAGCGCTGGTAATTACGCTGCTGCTTCTACGTTCAACAGTAGCTAAAGATGGCAGTAAAACAGTCCTGGTCAGAGAGTAAGAAAATAAGACCATGGTGGTGGTGGGGATAGAAGAGACTAGAGAACGAAATTAGGTTGGTCTGAAGGATTAATTGTACGTGTCAAAAGTTATTTATATTCGAACGGTTTAATAAATACATTTGCAAATCTATTATTGTTAATTCCTCTGTGTGTTAGTCATTGTTATATTAAGGATTCTATTATAAACTTTGTAACTATATTATCTTTATATATTGTCGTAAAAATAAATAAGATCGATAGAAAAAGAGATAGTAGTATTATTTTGTTGTTTTTTTTTTTTTTTTCAGTACCATTCGTACCATCGAGAAATAGATATCGGAGTCTTGGTGCTGGCACCGATAAAAATGTCGTAACTATTCTATAGTATAGTAGAGTGTGTCAGGTGGATTTTATTTTCTAAGAATATAAGTAATACGTATGTCGTGTTAGTGAAAAATAAAATGAAAAAAAAAAGAAAAGAAAATAAAATAAATAAAAAGAAGATGATGATGATGAAAGATGTGAAATAAAGACAATAATCAGTAGTGTCACGTGTACTACGTGACGAGTTATAGTCGAACAACGGAGTAATCAAATTTTTTTCTGGCGACAATGCTCTTCTTTATTTGTTAAAGGTAAACAAGGTGTTGTACGAACACACCTTGTTTCTATAGACACACGATCGTTTCGTTTCCTTTCCTTTCCTTTCGTCTCGTCTCGTTTCGTTTCGTTCTTCTCGTCTTCGTCAGCTTGCTTACGCGACGAGAGATAGATATTACGACTCCATTTGTGGATCGATGCGTCATCGTACCACAGAAGAGAGACCCAGAAATAACGCGAGCGTTCCGTGTGTTACTACTTCGATGAAAAGACCGATACGAAATAAAAATTAAGCGATAGAACTATATTATCGATTAAATGCAAAAATCAAACTAAGTTAAACGGTGCACCTCTCTCTTCGTTTAACAAATTTTTCGTTCGTCGTGGATTCCTTTTTCTTTAAACGAATTTAACAACAAGAAAAAAAGAAAACTTATTGTTAGCTACGCGTGATTATTATTGCTTTTTTTTTTTAAATACGAGTAATATAGCATACATATACATACACACGTACGTTAAAAAAGCTCGTAGTTATTAATAAAATTGCGTGTCGTGTTAATGAATTTCGTAGTAATGACCTTGCGAACGATCATTATCGCTCGACGATGATGTGTGTGTGTGTGTGTGTGCATTATGCTCTATGCACTTCTGACATTTTTCTTTTTATTTCTCATTTTTATTTCATTTTTATTTTTTCTTTTATTTATTTACCAACTCGTTGACAATCGATATCACGCTTCACGTTATTTCGCAAATGAACACGTCCGTCATTGAAAATGATTAAAAAGTATCGACGAATTTATCACGATTATTATCTTTCACGGTGTATATCGGTAGTTTGAGGGATCGATTAATTATTAATCTCATTGTTTACACATTTATTCTCGTATCACCGATTGAATATGCATAATCCATTATTTTATAATGGAAATTTACGACGACGGGTAACGAATATATACAAATTTGTGTGTTTGGATTTTAATAATATATTACGAATAATTATCAACGATGTTACTTACTTTTCTATCTATATCCAAAACGAGAAAGGGATATAATATGGTAGGGGGATCGACACGAAGAGATTTCTTTTTATTATTTTTTTTATTTTGTAAACTTATACAAAATAACACCGCGAGACGATTATTTAATATAGATTTTTTTTCTTTTTTTATTGACAGAAATATATTTCCTTTTTTTGTAACGATCGAGTTGCATACAGCGCAGTAGTAACAGCTTGCAATGGCACACACAGGATGTCGCTCTGTGTTAAACACTTTTTTTTGAGATAAATCGAAAATAAGACGAAATAATAATATCATCGAATGAAAAGAAATATACAGATCGCAAGTTAAACGCGAATAAGCAAGATTGATTACTACCTTACCATTATACCTCGTGGGATTTACCAAAAGAAAAATATTATCCCGATACGTTTTTTCTTTTTTTTTCTTTTCTTTTTACTTGCCTCTCGTCATTTTTATTTCTTTCACCGTGTGCCCACTTTTTAACACTTTTCAACAAGAGATTACGAGACGTGTGCGTATTTGAAATTGAAAAGAATTTTTTATACCACGACGACGACGACGGCCAGAAATTAAAGTTGTGATCGCAATGATCTGAAAACGTAAATTTTCGGTAAATATAAATGCAGTTGTATGCGTGCATAAGCGTATACATATGCAATAATACTTGACTAGTTTTAAAAGAAAAAAATAAGATAAGAGAAAGAAAAAATTGGTGCGACAAATTGGTGCTTGATATTCGTACGATTTCCGATATTTTATACCAAACTTCTGAATTCACGAATTTTAGCAACGTTGCACTATGAAAGTATGGTTTCTCGGCTAATCGAAGCTCCAAGTTGACTACACATCGATTTAATCGTTCTTGTCATATCAAACCCATTTCACGTCGTATCTATCGAACTTTTAATTTCGTCAAACGATCTAACATAAACGTTACAAAGAAATTTACTTTGATATTACGCGTGGGAACCGAGCAAGAACGATACAATTTGATTACCATTTTTTTAATTTCTTCCTTTATATATATTTTCATTTTCATTTTCATTTCGTTTCATTTCATTTCACTTGATTTCATTTTATTTAATTCCCTTTTCATCGAGAGAAAAAAAAGAAAAAAAACATTGAAGGATTATTCACTCGGTAGGTTAAAGAGGTCCCAGCAGCTCGTTAAGAAGTTCCGCGTTTTGCGAAACTAAGTGACCCAGTTAATTCGATCACATCGTCGATTTACGTCAACGTTCCCGTCCGTAGATTCGTTTGGCTCTCGTGATAGCTATTGAAAAGGCGTAGGTCTTCGTAGTTGAAAACACGCGCCAGGTTTGCACGGACCATTTCAACGGTGCACCGGGTCAGTGGGTGTTCCAGACCAATAGGCTATGTCTATGAATAGAAGAGTCGTATGCTGGCTGCTGATGCATCGCACCGTCTCTACTTCTCTCTCTCTCTCTCTCTCTCTCTTGCTTTCTCATTGCCACGATATGCACGGACGCGTCCCATATAAAGAGCTTGCTTATCGTTAAATGAAAGGATCCTCTCATCAAGTAACCACCGATAGATTTCTTCCGATATTTTACGCGATTTTCTTTTCCCTTTTATGTTTAGAAAAAACCATTTCTTTTTATTCCTTGTTATATATATATATAGTTTAAACTTATTTAAAATATTCGTTAAAATAGAATTGAAAAATATCAATGAATATTCAAGAGAAGTTTCATTAAGATCGTACAGATTGAAATCTCTAACGCTTGTAATAAGTAATGTTAGATGTTAGATCAATATAAAGAGACAGGATTTAAATGATCGAAAATTAATGAAGGATGAAATAAAAGAAAAGAAGAAAGAAAAAAAAGAAAATCAATCCTGGACGTTGTACTTGCATCGTCGAGCTCGATTATGTAATTGTCATGGATGTAGGGTAAATGTGCATTTGAGTCAATTGGCGGGACCGAGCACGCCTAGTTACGTTGCAGCGTGCATTTATCTGTGTGTTGGTACCTGTACGTAATACGTATATATATGACTCACATAAACGTGTGTTGCCAGTCCCATATGTATGCAAGCTTAAATGTGAGCTCTATCTCAGCAGCGTCATAGATGCTACGCACCGACGCGATTACTTTACCCGTGTGTGTGTGTGTGTGTGTGTGTGTGTCATTATCGTTGGTATAGCGTTGTCGTTGTCGTCGTCGTTGCGCAACCTTGGCCACAAGGTTGCTATGCCCGCGTGAGAAAAAAAAAATCTACGTACCAAATGTATTTATGCATGAGAATCAAGTTGCTTAAGTGACTTATTATTTTATACCTTCTTCTTTCTATTTTCCTTTTTATTAGCCATCTGGCTCATAGGAAATATGAACAAATTCTAAACATACGTTGCTTGTTTCTTTTTTTTGTCTCTTTTTTTTATCTCTATCGAACTCGTCAAAATGATATATTAATGTTTTACCAACTGATTCCGATCATTAATTCATCATTTATTCTTTTTCATCTGAAAAATACGATTAATTTATATCAACAAAAAGAAGTTGGTAATGTATTAATTTTGTACGTCGTTATACTCTTGTATGTAAATTTACATCTCATTTATGAAACATTGAAATTGCTATACATGCGTACAATACATATTTTATAGATGAAAAGCATAATTCCGGACGATAATGAAATTAATATTGCACGTTACTATACCATTATGAATACGAATCTTCTAGATTTTTTCTAAATTCGTTATATTCTCGTATTTTATTATAACTTTCTCTCTCTCTCTCTCTCTCTTTATCTCTTTATCTCTGCTAGATTTTGTCTTCGAAATTACAAGCTCGTTAGTGAAAATGGTAATCTTTCCAAACGTTCGTTCTCTGATATAACATTTTGTTTTTAACGATCAAAAGCGCGAGTCTACGGCAAAAAATACACCACTTGTGCGCTCGTATATACCAACATACGTATGTTACACGTGTGTTAACATTTCATGACAAAAATTAGGGTAAGCGGTGTTCTCTTTTTCTTTTTTTACGACGATACTAATTGCGTCATTTTAACGAAGAGACAGATAGAAAGTTAGATGAGTCGACAACGTCAATGTACTTTATTAAACAGAGAACAGTATAATCGCTAGTTAAAAAAAAAAAAAAATAAAAAAACAAAATAAAATAATTTCCCATGTAACGTTAACAATTGTGCTTCGAATTTGATATGGTTTTTTTTTTTTAACAGAAAAAAAATCCTTTTAATATATAAGATCAAAGTTTTATGTACGTCTCGATTCTCTTCCACTTTTGACTATCTCAACTCTTATCTGCTTTTCTTTCCATTTCGACGAAAGTTAATTACTCTTGCTAAAGTTCCCCAAGCTGACGAGACAGAGAGAGAGAGAGAAAGGGGCCGAACCCATCTTCGAACCTATCCCCGGAGTTCGTGCATTATTTCATTCTCGATTTCTAGCACTGTCAGAACCGACTGCCTTCCTCTCGCGAGCAGCATACAAAAGAAAGCGAACTTTCCCGCGATGAGGGGTGGAAATGTGGGGAGAAGGGGTGAACGGGAGAAGAGTGGGAGGGATGGACATGAAAGTCGCGTTTATCACGAAGAAAATCCTAACTTTTCCATAAACTCTCGACGAAACGTCGAGGCATGCTCGTACAACGATAACAAAGCGTTTATTATTACATATATGTGTTTCAAAACGAAAGATCTTCTACTTGGTACACTCGAATAAAATAAAGAAAACAAAAAGAAATCATTTTTCTCGTTTCCACAAAGATATTAATTTGTAATCAAATTTTTCGAATCTCTAATTATTACGACACGAATTAATCGATAATAATTATCGTAATAATATTATACGTTAAAACGCATTATCGACGAAACGGAATAATTTCTAATTAACCAAGAATATTTTTAATAGGAAAACACGTGAGAGATAGAGAGAAAGAGAGAGAGAGAGAGAACACCATTTTCCGTGAAATGTTTTGTCGCATATTATTCTACCCGGACGCAGCAAACAAACGAGGATGCAAATGTTATTTGACTTTAGATCAGCGTGGGAAGGTAGAGTAGTAGTAGTAGTAGTAGTAGTAGTAGTAGTATAGCGATCAACCGCGATAGTAGAATCACGTTTCGATTTGGGCAGTTCGTTAGGCCGTCAAACTGAAATTTCAGCATATAGCAAAATTTCCAGTGTCCGTTTTGCTGTCCTCCGTGTGTCTGTGTGAGTGTCTGCGTGTGTGTGTGTGTGTGCGTGCGTGCGGCTGGTGGCGACGTATTTTATTGGCCGTCATATCTATCTCTGACAGAAGCAGGGTTTCCAACGATTAATTATAAACAACCGGCCGCAACAATGGCTCCGCGTAATTAAAGCGAGCTACTGCTTCTTTCCCCCTTCCCCCTCCTCCTCGCCGCCCTCTGACCCCTCCCACCCTCCTCGCTAACCACCCACCGCTACTTCGAATATTCTGTCGACCCTACTCTCTCTCTCTCTCTCTCTCCCATCGTCCTATGGTCTTTGACAATGTTAAAACTAAATATTTTCTGTCCATCATTTTACCAACCGTTCTTCTTCTTCTTCTTTTTCCCATCTTATGTTAGAAATTATTGAATATCGATAAGCATTTTTTGTTTTCGTTCAAACCCTCAACGTTACTTTAAACGATAAAATAAAAGGGTGACTCAAAATAGGGAAAAAATCATCGACGGAAATTCATAATTTCCGCTTTCAAATAAGTACTTTTTCGAATGAACGTAAATATTGAATAATGAATTTGATTGTATTTTATTTTTACAGACCATCTATTTAAAGAAATGTTAAATAAACGTAATAAAGTCAACCGACTATGTCGACTAAATTATTTGTATTTACTTAATTTCAAACCGATCAATTATTTTCACAATTATCTATATCAAATAGTGACACATATAATGTGTGTGTATGTGTGTGTGTGTATACCGATTATCGATCAGTTATAAGAGGACAAGTGTGTAGGATTACTCACGACTCTCGGCGAGCATAATGAGCAAGTATTTTCCGGCCGTTCGTCTTGGTTGCCTTCTTACCTGAAACAATAATAACACGAACTCATTACAACACCGTACACCCTTAAAAACACATCTCGTATATATTAATAAAATATATAATTCAAACCGAGACGATATATAACGAACAATATTTTCTCATATCCTCTTTGAATTTGATTTAATCCGTTAGATCGGTCTCTTCGAATAAAAATCATTCGACTAATTTAAAATATAATCTTTTAGCACCATCGAGCTAACTAGCTACTCTCAACTGCTAAAGATTAAAAATTCGTTTTTATAATTCTCATCGTCGTCTTTGCAAAACCCAGAGGGAAAACGGAAACATTTGCCGAATGGAAAAGATATTAACCAGACGTCGCGAAATAAGCCCTTCGTTAACACTAAACCCTTTGACTACTAAAAGCGTACATATATAATATATTCACTTCTACATATTTATTAATATGTATGTTTGATATATACGTAAAATCTATATGCGTAATCCCGTTCGTATTAATCGATATATATAACGAACATATAAAATAGAGTCACAGAATTAGGATGATTTTTAGTTAGATCACTCTGCGTTCAAAGGATTAAAAGCTATATCGTCAAAAAATATTATATTAATATCATTCTGGTATATAAATTTTTTTGTAAAAAAATTTGATTATTATTAAATATCGATCAAAACTATTACGCGATGAATTTATTGTTCGTTACAATTACAAAATAACATTCCGATGATTACTGCAAATAAATTTAATACATCATATCGCAATTTTTAATCCCTGTTTTTTATCTGTTTTTTTTTCTTTAGAAAAACAGTTCTATCGAAGAAAATCTTAAATTACAGAGTTCATTTTGCGCGTATACTATTTTTAATCCTTTTGGCAGCGTTGCAACGAAATGAAAAAAAAGAAAAAAAAGAAAGAAAAGAAAAAAAGGAAAAAAAAAGAGAAAGAGACATTGAAATTTATTTCCGACGCATTAAAAACAAGAATCGTCGTTTTACATGGTTTTCGTGAGTGCCGACGAGAAAAGGTGTTTTGATATGGCTCCTACGGCGTTTTACGGATTCTCCGGGCGAGGGATATTATGCTCGTTAACGTCAAAACTTATGAGCATTCAATAAAAGATCCTTGGGGGCTTCTTTTGACGCATAAGTAAATCGGACACCACGCGAGATCGGCTTCGCAGCAGGATCCTTTTCTCTCTTTTGTAACCGGTCCGTCAACACGAGCCTCTATACACCATAACCATATACCTATATCGTTCATAATGATCACGTTCACACATTTCTCACGTGTGGCTCGTACACCATCACCAAGATTATTATCTACGGTACCTCAAATTATTCCTGATTTTAATATATAATCAAAGTGTTCGCATACATTTTATCAAAGATAATCGATTGTTCATTAATATATTCATCGCATAACGATAAGTTGAAAGTTGAATAAATGAATGTATGAATGAATGAATGGGGAAAATCTATCATATAAAGGTTTACTTCAATTATTTTCTAATAAAGTAATACAAAAAACATTGATAATATGCAGCGAGAAGTATAATCTCGCAGTTAGAAAATAAATAAATAAATAAATTATAAAAATGAAAGTATTATATAGTAGATCATAGATATATTTAACATTTTTGCATTAATTAAATACGAACGACATTTTATTCGTAACGAAAAACGTAGCAAAGTAGAATCATCAGAAATCATTTAAGAACCTCCTAAAAGTTGGAATTACACAAATTTGCAGAACTGACGCGAGTGATACTTAATTACACGAGAGAGAGCTCGCGTTTCTCATATAAAATATTCACTCCATCCCAAAAGACGTCGAAAGACGTCGTGGAAGGAACTCGTAAGAATAAAACAAACCAAAGCGTTACAACTTTAGTTCCCACGACGGGTCTCTTTATCTTTTTCTCTAACGACGTTCTTGTCTGAGTGAAACGCGTTTAATTATCCAGGACCGTTTACTTTAACGAATCTCTACCCACCCCCCACTCCTCCTCACCTCACCCCTGTTTTACGTATTAATGATTATTAAGGAGTTAAAGACGAGTACACTCGAGAAGAATTGTGCATCCCAGTGGATTTCTTCTACCTACCGATTATTACACACCACTGCAAAATTCTCCTTCGTTCAAGTGGGGGAGGGAGAGAGAGAGAGAGAGAGAGAATGAAATTGCGTGTGACAGGTGGTGGATCAGACACCACCAATCTCACCCTTTCTCGTCGTCACTCTTATGCAAGAGGATAGATGCACACGTGTGCACGCGTGGAACGCACGACAACGCATAGAACACGCGAACACGCAGCAACGCAACAACACATATTCGCTAATATACATATACGCGCGAAACTAACACGCGTTTACGTCCGTGTCCGTGTCCCATCATGCGTTACGATCGGTTGGCCGAGAGCTTGCTAGCAAGCAAGCAAGCGATCTGACAAATTGCAACGTCATTACTACTAATTTGTTTACACGACACTAGATAGGCACGGAGGTAACGCGCGACGGCATGCAGCACACCGAGACTGCGAATATTCCACAAGGATTTCCCGTATTTATTAGTCGCAATTAGTCAACCGATGCCTTATAACTCCTACGCGTAATACCGATCAACCCTGATTTTAACTCTGACTAATTTGTCACTAATAAGCGTTACGATCTTTACGGGATAACGAAAGCTCTGAAATAAAGCTGTCAGATGTGATACGATTAATTCGTTACAAATAAAATCATTATTAAATATTTAATATTATAATTTATTTCCGATTGTGAATATCGATTGAAATATTTTTTAAAATGTTTCAAAGAGTACTATATCTGAAGTCATAATACTATTATCATCTTTATAAGCAATCTTCGAGTCTAAAGATATAAAACTATGCCTGTTATCAGTGGTAGATTCGCGAACGAATGATGGTAAGAACGATTCCCCTAAAATCTTAATTCAGGAGTGTCTGATTTGCATGAAAATTAATTACAATGCGAACAGGTTTGTATTAGTTACAGGGAACAAATGTTTACGAGCTTATATATATATTTGCTTGAACTTAATGGTTGACAACGATTGGTCGACACTGCATAACAACCAGTTCTAACAATCGCACGTGGTACTTGACAATGAAACACACACACCCAGTCGACTTTATCAGCTTTAATAGGAAATAATGAAGAAGCGAAGGTTTCCATCTGAAGTCGTTAACCATGCTGTCAAGAGGGTGGACGTTGATCGTTTTATAATTGAATACGATGAAAACGGGGATGGGGAGGGGGGTGCAGCAGTAACAGCAGCAGCAGCAGCAGCAGCAGCAGAAGCAGCAACAGCATGAAAACGAGATGGTGGCGAGAGGCGTCTTCCTTTTTTTGCCTCGCATAAATTTCTATTCGGAACTTCTCTTTCCTCGTTCACACTTTTTTGCAATTATAAACACGCAAAACAATCAAGCCCGTTCCGCGTATTCCACAACTGCATCTCTTAAACCATCCCGTTTTTCGATATTAGCAATTAAATCGGATTATCCGAGGTGAGCTCGTTGATCGATGACAGAGATTAATTTCAATCCACGACTTTTCAATTTCTTCATTTCGAATTACTCCAAATTCTATCGTACCACTTATATATATACATATATATAAATATTACATTAACAAAATCCGTTAAATATAACAAATATGATAGCAAAAAGAAATTCATTTTTACGCTTACATATTATACGAATCTGTAGAGGGTGTGGAAAAATATAAATAAAAAGATGAAAAAGATAAAGGGAGAAAGAGGGTAGTACAGGGAGTGTCGCGACTTTGCAACTTTTCAGCTAACAAACTGCAAATATCTGGACTGCGGCTGCAAGATGACGTTAATTAATATTGCCGACGGTACGGAGTGTCGGCGGAGAAGCGAAGAAGTCTGCTGGAATAGACGTTCGGGTTGGCGGGAAGAGAAAGAGAGAGAGAGAGGGAGAGAGAAAGATAACCCTCGACAGGAGGTGGGCTAGGGACGAGGCAAATGGTAGATGGAAAGAGAAAAAGAGAGAGAGAGAGAGAAGGAAGGAAGAAGGTCTGAGTTTTTATCATCTCTCCCTCTCGACTCGATTCAGTTAAACTTTGAAATAACCCCTTAATGAGTCTGCCGTGCCGAGTAGACCGGATGCCAACGAAGCTCCCAGATTTTCCTCTTCTTCTTTCTATCTTTCTCTTTCACTCACTCTCTCTCTCTCTCTCTCTCTTTCTCTCTATCTTTTTCTCTTATTCTTGCGTTTCATTTCTGAATCTTTCTCCCTTTCTCTCTCTTTCTCTTATTCCCCTTTTTCTTTTTTCACTTTACCCTTCTTCCACGTTCTTTCCTTTTCTTCTTTCCCTTTTACCCATACCTCTTCTCATTCTACTTGTCCTTTTTTCTCTTATACCACTCGACCGAGACTACTACTACGGCCTCGATTATTGCTCGTCTCGTGTTGTTTCATAAATTCGCTTTATACTATCCGAACGATTCTAAAGTATTGGTTTATATATATTATAGTTTTACGTAATAATAGGAAAATCTTTTGTAAGGGTTACGTTACTAGAAGAAAAATCTTAGAAAATTTCTATAAGAAAGTTTTTCACGTGTATTAAATCGCACGTATCTTTTATATCGTTTAGTTTAATCTCATCGTTATCTACTTTTATTCTTAATAATACAGTCCATTAACTTGCAACATTAAAATGCATTACATTCATTCTATAATCGTATTTATTCGTACAACTTACAAACGAAATTATTTATCGTAGAAACAATTTTATCCAACTAACGTATTAAACGGTATAGAAATTAAGGATACGTAGAAAATTGTCACGATCCGTGAAATAAAAGTGAAACGTTTAAATATGTCGAATATTCCGATACTCTTTTTATAAGTTTCCAACGAATGTTTGTATTTGTCGATTTGTCCCGGTTGGAATTTTCATAGAAATCAAACGACATACGGGGTTATAAGGGACGTCTCCCGATTGTAGAATAAAACGTGGCGGTGGGGTGGGTGGTGGTGGTGGTTCTCCGGGATTTCCATATTGGTCCATATACGTGCTTGAGAGAAGGATGTGGAAACGGAAGCGAAGGTAAAGATCGTACGTCGGCTCGCGTCAAACACAGAAACCCCATTAAGTACAGGACTCGCGTGTCCTAGCTGCAGCACTGCAACAATACGCACTCTTACAGGGCAAACAAACACCCAGTAGTAGTTCTCTCTTCACAAGCTACGTGACCTACCCCTTCTTTCTCCTCCCCCCTTCTCCTCCTCCCCTCCACTCTTCTCTTTTCTCTTCTCTCCAATCGAGAAAGCATTTTGCCCGGTGGAACACCAAGCTTTTGTCATTGGGTATAGCTTTCAGTTCCACTCTTCCAAATACGAGATCGTATGTGTGTGTGTGTGTATGCGTTTGTGTGTGAGCCGATTTGTAAAACGTTTTTATAATGGCTCGCGCTCTTTACTACTATCTCGAACATTTCCCGTTCTTGTATACAACACCCCGACGATTATTGATTATTACCAAACAAAGAATGTCTATTAATATCTATTTATTTAACGTATAAAGAAATAGGATGCAATTTATCGAAAAATAAATAATTATTATCTAAAGTTTCTCCGTTATAGTTTGAAATATTCGCGTGAAACTAGGTCCTATTAACATAAACGTGATAACGCTAATTCATTCGTAATCATTTTTGTTAGAATCTTTTCGCATTAATTAAATTGAAAGTCGTGACATTAGACCCCAATTGGGTTCTGGTTAATAAACCGATCGATTTAATTACGAGCATCTCGTGATCTTGTTTAATTTAAAGAAAGGTAAGAGGCAGAGCTCCGATCAAGGACAAATAACGAGTTCTCGTACTTGCAAGGGAAAGGTATATAAGATGGAATAAGAAATAGGACTATCGTCAAGAACGGACAATTGGAAGGAAATACGGATCGGTCAATTTCGCAAAGTGACTCAGTTCAGTTTTAGTAGTTCGTCGAATTCGTTCTGCTCGATTGTCCGATATTAAACTCTCTCTCTCTCTCTCTCTTTCTTTCGATCTCGCGTGGACCACACGCAGAATCTTCTTCTCCCGGACCGATCTTACCTCCGCCACGCGAGAGGAGGGCAAAAGAGGAACAACTGGTTTTCTCCGGTCACGGGAATTAAATGAACGAACAGAGCAGAAAACAATTCCCACGATATTACCTACCCTTTTTTAACTTCCAACATCTTATTTCTCCTTGCAAACGAGTAAAATTGAACGAAACGAACGAATTGTTTCACTCTCAACCGGATAAATCCCGCAGAGATTTCCTTTCCCCCCTCCCCCCCCCCTAAAGAGAAGAGATCCTGTTTGTTATTATATATATTTTTTGTTATCTCGTTGAAATAAAACAAAAAAGATAAGATATAGAATAAGATCATCGTTACTCCGATCTTAATCTTCGAAAGAAATCTTTTGAACTGCCGCCCACGCTGGCAAATCGCGTAAAGAACACTGCCAAAAGACGAAATATACTTTTATTTCTTTTTTTTCTTTTTTTTTTTGTTACTTTTCTCTACCATACTAAACATACATATACTCCGACGTTGTGGTTCTCTCTTTCTCTTTTTTGAGAAGGAAAGAAAGTATATTTCCCAGCGTGCCTTGTTAAACGGAAATCTTAGCGTACTAATTCAATGTTCTTTCCCTAGAGAAGAGAGTATTCGAACTTGTTGGCATCGATTTCGGTATTTGCTCGACTACCACCACCGCCACCACCAACACCATAGACGGTTATGTTTATGTTATATGCCGTTTCTCGAATCTAGCTCCAAAAAATTTCACCGCATCGTATTCCAACAGGGAACTTTGGCCAAGACGAACCCGCGTGGCTTCGATTTTCAAAGCCCCACCCCCAGCCAATAGTTGCCCTTTCATTTTTCTTTTCTTTCCTTTCCTTTCCTTTCGTTTCGTTTCAATTCGTTTTGTTATGTTTTAGCAGCAACGTTGAAAGAACTATAAGAAACATGGGAAGAAGGAATGTTTCAAAGCTTTCCTTCAGGACGAAGAAGGGAACACGCGTAGGAGGTGGTGGTTGGTTGGTTGGTTGGTTGGTTGGTTGGTCCAGAGAACTCAACACAACGAAGACAACGACGACATGTAGGATATGCTGGCAGTCGTCGCCATTGCTGTCGAGTAAAGGGCGCTTCTTCTCTTCCCTCGGGCACGTTTCATTTCGGTTTTTGGCAGGGACCGAGAAGATTTTTTTTTCCTTTCTTTCTTTCTCTTTCTTTCTTTCCTTTTTTTTTATTTTTTAATGTCGCTCCTCAACCTATACACACACAAACACACATATATATACGCGCCGCACACGCACTTACGGATTACGTGAACATCTACCATAGAGTGTGCAATGCTTATGCTTATACTGCGAACTTTCTGAAGAGGTGTGGCAAAAGAGACCACAAGATTTCGAGCGTGTGTGCCAACGACACCAAAAGCTTCCGATCTAACGAGCTTCGCAGCTACTGCAAACGGAAACGCTAAATAATATTTGATGTCGACGTAGGGGAAACACCGGATCGGTGCTAGCCAAACTATTTCTTTCTCTCTCTTTCTCGTTTTCTCGCTTTCTCTATTTTCTATTTTGCCGTTTTAACCGCGTTGAAAGACATTCCTATGTATTTTTCATAAGAAAGAATCGTTCGACGATATTTTATCCCGACGAATGTTTCCAACGAAGGAGAATACAAAAAAATTATGTTATTCGTTTCTTTTTTTCCCTTACGCATCATCGTCGAGTGACGCGAATCATGAATAATGGAAAAATTCGTAACCTACTTTTCATTTTTTCTTTTTTTTTTTTTCTTTAATCAACAAATTACATTACCAGTCGTAAGAAACGAGAACGTATATTATTTTGTAAATTAAAGAGAAACAAGTATAAGCATATAGGGTTCGTTATTTCCCCTAATTATATTGCTATTCATTGGAAAAAGCTTATGTTCTTTTTTCTTTTTGTATAGTTTTTCTTTTATTCTTATCTTTAATTAAATATTCTCGGGAAATTGTATCGCGTGATTGAGCCGCGTATGCCGAGAATCTCGTAAAAACCTTTTCGAAGACGAGAGAAAAAGAAAAGAAAAAACACACACACGCGCACACACACACATATATTCTACGACTTTCAGCGATTACTGGTTGAGAATCAATTAAGTAAAAAGATTGTGGAACGGGAAGTTGACGACGCGAGACCGCTTTTTCTTTCCAACATTTTTTTTTTTTCCAACCCGCGACAATGAGAGCAATTGGTTTGCTTGTAAATAGGTCGGATCAATGAGCTGGCACTCCTTAACCAGTCATGGCAATACGCGACCTTCGCGTTCATCCAATGAAATACACAATGCGCCTAAGAATGCGTCAGTTTTCAATAAATTTTTCCAATAATTTATGTCATTGTATCATCTTAGATCTAAATCCTGTTTTTAAAAAAAAAACGATAGGATACGTTTATAAAATTATAAAAGTATTCGTGTGAAGAAATGTCGAAAAAATAGAAGATTAGTTTTAGTTCTAAGAAATCAGGAAAAAATAATACAATAAACAAACATTTTCTTCATAGAATTTGTATAAAAAAAAAAATACAGAATTGAGAGTATTTTTAATGCTACGAATATACGTTAACATTTGAAATGAAACTCGAATAAAACATACATCGATTAGGAAATAACGTAAATGAATTGTTCAAAATTTGTCGAGTATTCGAAAAAGATGGAATCACGTTTGAAATCATTCGTATTTCTATGAGCCGACTAATGAGACGACGTAAGAAAGGATAAAGAAAAGACAAGGGATAAAAATGTAAGGATAGGTGACCCTCCCTTGCCCTTCGGATCGAGTCTAAGGAGTCTTGCATTTGTAAAAGGACGACAAACAAAAGCCGAAAAGAGAAAACCTTCGAAGACCGGTCGTCGTCGTCGTCGTCGTTGTCTTTGGATGCGTGGCATCGAAGAACCTAGTAAACAGGGAAGAAGAAAAAGAAAAAGAAAACAAAATAAAGGAAGAAGGGAGAGGAGACGAGATAGTGGTGGAACTCGAAAGGAAGGTAGAAAAAGGGGTAGAAGAAGAAGAAGTAGAGAAGTAGAGAAGTAGAAGTAGAAGTAGAAGTCTAGACTACTACGACCACGACTACTAGAAAACGTTCGCAACCGTTATGGATGCAAATCCGAGGTACGAAACGTATAAAAGATTTGCAAGAACAAATACACGCCTGGGAGTTTCGTTCTAAAAGTGTACGATGTGAAAGAGAAAGAGAAAGAGAAATAGAAAGAGAGAGAGAGAGAGAGAGAGATAAGGAGAAAGGGCAAAGAGTGAAGAGGGGAAGGGGTTTGCTTCTCTCCCGATGGATTCAAATGAGGATAAATATTTATAAAAGAGCACAGACCGATGGAACTGCTCTCCCCTCCCCTTCCCTCCTTTAATCCCCCGCCCCCAAATCCCGATCCCGAAGCCCCCCCTTCTTCTTGACTTCTACCAAAATTCTTCTGCATTACTTTTTTTATATGTAAGTAGTAATACAGTCGCATTAACTCGACATTTATTTAACGAAGCATCGTTGATGGGAAATAGGATAACACTTGTCTGCCACGAAGAAATTGATTTGTTTCGTTTTCTAATCGAAATAGAAGAATAAAAATGTCGGATCGTAAGAAAATATAAAATTTAATATATACAATGAAATAAATCCAAACGTATAATCCTTGACCGATTTTTTGACAAATAAAGCTCATTTTAAAAGATGAATATATAAACAAGGATTCGGGATTTTTCTTTTCTTTTTTCTTCTTCCTTTTTTTCCCCTTTTTTTGGGGAAATTTTATGAAACAGCTTTATACACGCTTTAAAAAGTTCTTATTAAAAAAAATGCTGATTTTTATTCCTTTCTCTTTCTTTCTTTCTTTTTTTTTCTTTTTCTTTTTTTTTTAAGAATAATTTATGCACAGAAAATAAAGGTTCTTTCAAAATTTAAAAAAACCTACTTTCCGTTTTTAACCCTTTATAAAAGTGAGCTTTGTTCGTTAAAAAAAAAAAGAAAAAGAAGAAGAAAAAACAAGGAATTAACGCTTTACGTTATTCATTATTTGCGTAAACCATTATAATATTTAAAAGTATAATTAAACGTATATTTGCCGATTATTGAATTCTACGATTATAATAAACATTTTAGCTCATTAATTAATGCGACGCACAATTGACATTATTATTATTATTATTATTATTATTATTATTAAAATAAAGAGTACAAAAATATGATTATTTCTATGAAGGGGGGAAGACGAAAAAAAAAAGAAGAAAAAGAAATGAAATTAAATCTACGATTCCATTTGTAGAACTTTGGAAATATAACGATCGGTAGGGGGATAATATGATGCAGTCGACAAATGATCGTAAAAGTGAGGGGGGAAGGAACGTGTGCGCGAGTGTGTCATGACTGTGAAAAAAAAAGAAAAAAAAAGAGGTAGGAGGGGAGGGCGAGGAAGAAGAGTACGGTAGAGCAAGAGAGTCAATAGGAGTGGGGGGAGCGGGGGGCTAGGGAGGAGAGGCAGGATGAGGGTTCCTCCCTCCTGGTAAATGCGAGTGACGTTAATGGGGGCTAAATAATTTCCTTTATCGTCTGGTAGCCCCCTCTCTCTTCTCTCTCTCTCTCTCTCTCTCTCACTTTATTGACGCACACTGTGCCTTATGAGATCCTCTTCCGGCCCATGGAAGAAGATTTCCCCTCCCCCCTCCCCCCTCCTCCACCCCCGCTCACCGATTTTCTTTATCGCGATAAGAAAACACTTTCCGTTCAATCCAAGTCAAATTCAGGGGCTCCTTGTTTGCCGGAGGTGAATATTAAAAAAGTCGCAAAGGAGAGAAAGAGAACCGAGAACTCCGTAATAATGTTTCCGTTTCGGCTAGGAACGAACGAACGAACGAACGGATGGACGGACGGATTCGGCAAAGGGGGAAGGGGGAATAAAAAGATTCTCCTTGGAAAAAAGAAAAGGGAAGAAAAAAAACCGAGTTAGAGCTCTTTGATGCTTTTTCCTTTCCATGGGGTATGAGATGATGATCGGTTGAAAATCGATCTCCAACTTTTAAACGTTCCCTCCCCCCTCCCTTCTCCCACACCGCTGCCCGACCCATTCGGTATTCTCTTATTCTTTGTGGATATCTTTCCCTAAGAGATTAAAACTTTATACGATAACAACATCGAGAGATCGTTCCAATTGATTTCTTCCTTTTTTTTCTCTCATTTTTCTCTTTTTTAGTTTCCCTTTTTCCCTACAAATTTGCCATTATGGAATATTAATACTTTTTTCTTTATTTTTTTTTGGACGAACTTATCGTCGCAATCAAAATCTTTTATTCGTTCATACAAGGAATTACGAATAATCGGAATATAAATTTTGATTGTACGCTAGCCCGAAGAAAATGATTTTGCAAACGAGAAATAATCGTTCTTAGGAAATATCTCCGTGTTGTTTTAATATTAAATATATAATATATTATAACGTTTTATAAAGAAAGATTAAAGTTATCCTTTGTCGTAATTTTGTTTACAGAAAACGATCCATTTGAAGTGTTCGGATGGTCGCGGAAAGATTCGTTGGATCGGAAACAGGATTCTCGGGTTTTGTTTGAAAACGAGGTAACGGCCTCGAAGAAGGTCCGTTCATTGCACAGGGTTCATTGGGAGAAGGCTGACGCTGACGAAGAGGTCACGTCTGTGAAAATTGTATGCCGGTGAGAAAGAGCGAAGGAGAAATGTTGCAAGGAAAGATGAGAGAAAGGGAGAGGAGAGAAAAAGAGAGAGAGAGAGAGAGAGAATCCCTCGTGTCGTTCCCCGTCCTCTGTAATTTTCTACCGTCCCGCATATTCCCTCTCTCTCTCTCTCTCTTATATCCTCCCTCTCTTTTTCTCTTTCAACTTTGATCCTCTTATATCTTTCTGACACTCCCCCCTGGTCTCGTGATCTCTCACGAACGCGACCTTCGCGGTCTTATACGTTGCCTTACGTGCACTTCAACAGGATAAATGCATTCGGCCAAGTTATATGTTGCCTTGCATAAATCCTTCAAACAAATTAGACCAATCTCTTACAAATAAATAGATAACAAGTTTCACGTTATTTCCGTAATAAGGAAAGGATAGATATAAGCTTGGTTCCGTTTTCTTTTTCTATTAACTTTAAGTACGCGTTCTTTTCCTCTCCTTTTTTTTTTTTTTACATTTCGACGATGGATCTTTCGATAGATCGCTGATAATAGAACGATTATAAGACACGAACTTTTATAAGTTCGTAAAAAAAAAAAGAAAAAAGAAGAAAAAGTAAAACGAATGAGTCAGGGAATTAATTTCGAACGATCGATGATGAGTAGAAAACTCTTATCTTGTGGTAAGTTAAAACGGGACAACAAGCGGGACATTGGTGCATAATAGCTAAGTAGAAAAAAGAAAGAGGACAAGAAGAAGAGCCATGGGAATAACAAGATCATTTGTCAGCGACCATTTGCATACGTCGTTCGATGTTTCAAGCTGGCGTGTAAGGATGAATTGAATGAACCTTTGTTGAATATTGGATGAAAAGTAACGAGCGCGGTTATTCTCCCTCCTATCAACCAACCAACCAACCTTCCTACCTACCTACCTACCTACCTACCTACTTACCCTACACCTTTTTACTCATCATCCTTCCCGTCCACATCGATTTACTCTTTCTCACTCGATCTTTTCATAATATTCTCTCGCGTCCTCCTTTCGTTGTTTCTCTCTTCCTACTACTACTACTACTACTAAACAGGAAAATCCACGACGTATGTGAGCAACAATCGTATCGGTCAGTTTCACTACTGAATTATTAACACTAAAAAAAATAAAAGAACGAACGATGACATCGTTTCAAATGGAATATTCAATGAATCGGACCTTCAATTTCGGGACAGTTCAGTTTCATCGTAGGAAACACGATGGGTGGTTCCTTTTACGGGCCAGGATAATCCTTTATTCGATGATAAATGTAAGCGTAAACGTTTGTCCTATATTTCAAGCGAAATTTCTCTTAATATATAAAAAAAATATATAAAACATAAATATTATTCAAGCTTCGTTGAATTGGTTTCGTTTTAATTGACAAAATTTCAAATCTTACGGACAAATTTGATAGGAGCGAGTATAAAATAATAGAAGAGAAATCTTGAAAGAATTTCTGTCAGTGTCAGCAATAATGATTACTTTTCTCTTGTGACAAGACAATTTCTCTCTCTCTCTCTCTTTCTCTTATATTTTCGAGACCACAGCAAAGTACTTTGGGGTTAATAAGCTTAACGACTCCCGAAGCGGATACACGAGCCAAGCCGACACAACCAATGCACAAGCATAAGCGGAACAATGGCACACTGTGGTTACTGACACGCTGAGAGCGAAAGAGAAAGGAGAGAGAGAGAGAGAGAGAGAGAGGTAGACAGGAAGGGGAGAGAAAGCGCATGGCATGGGCCGTCGGTCCTTGGTGGTTCTGTCGGCAAGCGCATTGACAGAGATATAATTAATGCGACACATATCCGTCGGCATAACAGAGGTACGCACGCCGAAGGTTGACGCAAATATACCGCCATCACTACGGTGAAAGCACGAACGTCGGAGCACAACCTCAATAAACGTGCAAACTACCTTTTCATTCCTCGTCCTTCATAATTCTCCAAGTACCCAAATAAAATAAAACAAAAGAAAAAAGATCGACGCGTTTGGCCCGATCACGATAAATCTCTTTTTTCAGTTGGATTTCGTACCAATGTATGTATGTGTGTATATATGTGTATACGTATTAATTAAGTTATGTATTAAGTTATACCGATGGTTAACATTGTCTGATGAATTTTCATTTATAATATAAAATATTGATTTTATTTTATTTAATAATATTTTATTGATCCTAGAGCCTAGGCTCCCTAAAGGCCATTAATTACAGTAAAGTACAATATAATGTATAGATAAAACAAAACAAAAATGAAAATTATGTAATTATTATTAAACTTATCATTATATTAGTAGTAACGCACAGTAAGTAGATAAATGTAAAAAAAAAAAATAGTAAATAATACATAAATAAAAGTATAACAGTTCTATAATATTCTATATAATATATAATAAAAAGTTATAAGGATGAGACGTATAAGATTCTAAATAGAATACTATATATCAAAATATATGAAATATTTGGAAAGAAAGATATTGGTCTGTTAAAAAAGAATAGAAAAGGTTTGTTCCTCGATTCTCGTAATAATATTAAAAATTTTCTATTCGTTGATTGATGAAAATGATAAATGAAAAGAGAGAATATTCCTACGTGTAAACGATACTACCACCGGGGGGTCAAAGAGGAAATTACTGCAGTATGGAACGGTTGAAAATTTCCGGCAGAGTCCGACGACGTTATCGAAGGCCATCGTGAACGTAGGAATACTACTTTGAAACGCAGTCGCAAAATTCTCACGTTGTACTATGTCGAAATAAAGGAAGGAACGAACGAAGGAACGAAGTCGTCCCACGTACGATATGCACACACGGCATATCTCGATTTCAAGATCGACGGTGCACGAAATAGTATAATCCATAAAAAGACTATGAACGGGGGGCCGGGTTTATTTGACCGAGCGGAAAAAGAAGAAGAAAAAAAAACTATACGAGAATGAAAAGAAAAAATATCAAGTGGTTAGGTAGAAAGCAGCTTATCTCTCTCTCTCTCTCTCTCTCTCTCTCTTTTTCTCTCTTTCTTTCTTCGAGGGCCAAGAAACGTCTTACAAATATTTCCTTTTCTCGTTTCGCTTGCTTCTCATTATACCCATTCCCTTCCCCCTGCCCCACTCCCCATCCAATGCAAACTTTAACATAAAAAGCGACCTAAAAAAAAATTATAACCTACAAATGTCTTCAGTTTACACCTCTGATAAATTATATCGATAAAAATTTGACCAATGATCATCTTCTAATGTTGTTCGAACAGCAATTGTTTAACAAACTCTTATGTTAGAGAGAAAACTTTTCTCATCGGCTTCTTCTTCTTCTTCTCTTACTCTACCTTTACCACGACACTTTGACGTATATCGTTCGAATCTATGGTCCACGTGTAATGGAAAACAATGAGGGGAGGAGGAGGAGGAGTAGGAAGAGGAGGATGGGGGTGGTCTCTTTCTCTCTAGCTTGCAAAAGTATTGGGAAATCCGAAGAGGCATGAGTTAACGTTCGACGAAAGCTCGACAATGCAGAGAGAAGAAAAGCTGTCTGCTCCTATCGGACTCTTTAATAGCACCGGTTAATTGATATGTAGCGGAGAGCAATACTCTCTCTCTCTCTCTCTCTCACACACACACACTCACTCTCTATCTTTCTCTCTTTCTTATACGCGCGTGCACTATCTTTATGCGCGCATACCCATTCATAAAGAGGCTCTTTGTCGAGCACTAGAGCAAAAGCTCGTTTCTCTCCCGGATGGCCATTGTAGGGAAAGTCGATCTTTATCGGCGTGACGACGTATCCGTGACGTTGTTCAACACTCTTACATACATATGTATATGTATATATAAATATGTATATACTTATACGAAGTTTAGAAATTCGTTCACGGAATAACATAAGGACAAGGTAAGATATTTTCGATCGTTTCTACTATCCCTCCTTTTGATGCTTTCGAAGAAGACCACCATAATATTGTCGAATTCTATGGTTATTTTAATACGAGAGAAAATCGTCATTAAGATTATCCGTCGGAATGTTTCCCCTTCACAGGTCTCGCGCGACTCGATTAACGAAAACGTATAGGTATTACGTCATTCTCGTTAGGTTCGTATTAGTAAATGACAAAAAAGAAATAAACTAGGTGACGGGAAGGAACGTGCTAAGATCGATAAGCTTGTCAAATAAAAAGAAAAACTATATATATATATATATATAACTAACACACGTGCGCACGAAGGAGGAGGGTCGTCAGGGTTGCGTAGTGTTTCATTAACGTCTTGGTGGCAGAGCTTAGGATGAGGAGAGGAGAGGAGACGAAGAGGAAGGGGAGAAGGAGGAAGAGGAGGAGGAGGAGGAGGATGAGCTGAGACGAACGGTATGAGTCGTGGTATGAGCATAGGTATGAACTCGGCCGGGCAATAAACTAACGGCGCGTTATACGAGGCACCTTAGTACCGTGGCAACGTACCCGCCGTTATGCGATATATCCTGTAAGCGGATGTGTCGTGCACAACCCCGAGATCTTGGACGATGGATGGCCCTACCGATATGTGTGCACCTAGCACGCCCTTAAAGCCGACCGTCGGCAATAAAGAGCGCAAAATCGTGTTCCACCCGCGTTATTAATGCGGCGAACTATCGCGACGAGCATCGTTGCATGGTTTCTTCTCTCTCTCTCTCTCTCTGTCTCTCTCTTCCTCTCTCCCGTCTCTGACGTAGCTTCTCGTGCCGTACGATTTATTAACCCTTTAAATCGGGCCATGACTAGCCCTGATCTTCGCTCTCTACCGTTCTTCTACTCCCCCCTACCCTCCCCTTCCTCCCCCTCCCTCCCTCCTCACAACCCCCTCGTCGATCTTTCTCTCTATTTTGCTCTAACAACGATCTGGACCATAGAACTTCTTAATTGGTCGACTCGCAAACTGCATACCGGGCCCGAGCTTATCGCGTACCAGCTCATTTCGAGTCACCATACGTAGTTGAACGAAGTTCCTTCCAAAGTACCATTTTAACGAGATACTCGAACAAACAGGACTTAATCGTTTAGGGGACAAGTTTATCTTTCTTCGTTTTTTTTTTCAAATTTTCTTTCCCTTCCCCTCTGACAAAATCTATACCAATTCTTTTTTCTTTCTTTCTCTTTCTCTTTACTCTCTGACGTTACACGTCTTTGTCGGAATATCTTTTAGACGAGAGAGAAACGAGGGTACCCAGTAATTCCCTTACTTCCCACAATTCTCAAAGGATTAAAATTCGATCTCCATTTTGATGTAAGAACAAGCGGTCGTTCTGTAAAGCCACTAAAATGCATTTTCCAGCTCGAGGAGTTTCAGCCCAATCTCTTCCCCTCCCTCTCACTCTCTCCCTCTCTCTCTCTCTCTTTCGTTCTTTCTCGTCTGAACGAAGTACTCTTCCATCGACTTTGGCATACATTCTTGCTCGGGAAGGTTTTACGATGGTAACTACGACGGCCCGATGAGTGTCGGAGAAGTCACACGAATTTTGTGTATCCCGCGTTCACGCGCAGGACATCAATCTCTCCTCATGTATATTCAAAAACTTAAAAGTCATCTGGTAAAAAAGAGATAGAACGAGACCTGACGAACAGAGAGAGAGAGAGAGAGAGAGGAAAGTAAAATGGGGTAGTCATAGAAACGGAGGGAGAATGAGTCCTCTCCTCGAATAAAAGGGAGAGACCTCTGGAAATGAAGTTAGTCAGAGTATGTTAATCCTCTTCTCTACATTGTACGAAATCCAGAGACCGATCTCCGTTCCTTAATCTGTGTAAAACCAAGCCAACGTCCGTCCACCGCCGTCAAAGGTAAATGATCATTGAAAGAATCGATTAAAGTTCCCTCTAGTTAATAATAATAAAATTCTATCAAATTATTTCAACCACCGTGTTCGAGTTGTAAGATTTAATTACGATATATTCTGTTAGTTTTGTTATTATTTACGAGAATAAAATATAATATTGATTAATATAAACTATGATAAAAACGTGTTTTACTTTCCACTGGTATTGAAATAAATTTTCGAAAACGTTACAATTTCAAGATTAACCACGTAGGTAATATCGCGCTTCCGAAGAAGATCCCCCTCGTCCCGCCTCGACCCGCCCCCAACCAATGGAATCAGTATATTTTACTTCGTACATATGCATGCGCTGATTCGTTGGTATACTAGAAGTTTTTTCTTCTCTTTTTCTTTCTTTTTTTTTTTTGGAAATATGCTATTTCATATCTCACGAGCAAACTCCCTTCCTCCCCCCCTTCCCCCCGACTGCTCGTGAATCATTCTACCTACACGCAATCGTGCATTTTTGGTGTCGCACTCGAATGCGCGGCTTTTTTCTATTCACGCTGGGCTCTATGTGTGTTGTTTCCCTCGTCGGTATTTGCATCCGACCAATATTTTTGTAAACCGTTAGTTTTGTCGCGAAAGATCGTGCAGGTATCGACAGAGTGTGTGCAATCGGCGATGCAACGTCGGATCGATGTCACTCTCGATATACGCTATAGGTATTTTACCGTTGCTACAATTTTTTTTTCTTTTTTTTTTTTTTTTTTACGCAAAACTGTCGCCTCAACCTGCGTCCGGAGAAATGGCAGTAATTGGAAAAAAGAAAGAAGAAAAAAAAAAAAAAGGAAAAATAGGATCAATGCGCGACTAAAAAAAAAATAAAAAAAAAGAAAAATATTATTCCGAATTTAATTCTGTAAACCAAATGTAGGAAACAACGTAACGGTATCGTTTTATTATGCAATCATTTTCAAACGATTCGTTAAAATTAAATTCAACCACCCTGTCCCTCGATCGTCAACGTCACCAAATTAATTTTCCCTGTCGCAGTTTTGTCGAATGAGACAGGGGAGGGGAGACAGGGAAAAGCATCGGAGTAAACTAGCCGGATGAGCTTAAGTGTAGGTCAAGGACAACGACCCCTTGATGTTCTACTCAACAGGGTGTCTCCGCTCTGTCGAGACTATCTTAACCACCCCTAAGAAGATGGTTGCCATGGAATCCTTCCTGGGTTCACTCGACCAATCTTCCTTCTTAAAAAAAGTACTACGACGACAAAGTAAAACATACATACATCATTTTCCAACGAGTCCTTGCGAACGGTGATAACTTTTCGCAAATTGGAAATCTTATCGAATTTACAAATATTTTATAGAATTTATTTAAAAGAAGAAAAATAATTGAGACGCGCTAGACTGACTCAAACCTAAAACCCTAACCAACTGTGTTTTCTAATAGTTGATGGTCTCTTACTTTTTCTTATATCTATTTTGCAAATAAAAATTACATGTTTATTTAAAAATAATATTACAAATGTTCTCTTTAATTAATATAGAAAAAAATCACAAGGGTTTATTTAGTTCGAAAATTCTCGTATCGATATCCAACCCTTATTCGGAGGATACCGTGAAACGTATTATTAAAATTACCGCAGTTACCCTTCTGCTCAGTAAGAAATTTCACGAAGAAGAAGAGAAAGAAGAAGAAGAAGAAGAAGAAGGTACTTTCTTCTTCTCGAGAAGAGCCAAATTACGAGTTCGAATCCGGAAGGATTCCCCTCCCTCGAGGTAATTTAAAATCCGTGAAAAAAAATTAGGTTCGTTAATCGGCCGACAAGGGAAGCTTGTAGTAACTCTTAGCTCTGCGAAAAGGGAAAAAAGGGACAGATAAAATGGAGGAGAGGATTGGATTTAAATCTCACCATCGTTACGTTTGGAAAAATCTTTCGACTAGAAAGTTCGTCTCGATAATCGAAGTGATACATTTGTCTCATAACAAAATCATGAATTTTAATATCATTTCTATTCTTTCTTTCGTACATTCTTTTTCGTTATTTTTTGTTTTTTATATCGTATCGAATACAATTGTTTTAATAGTCCACTTCACGCTTTGCATTGTACCACTTTTATTATTAAACACATTATTTCACATATACATTGTTGTATATGTGTGTGTGTGTGTACTGTGTAGGAACACGTAATCGTTCAAATGCTGGATCCAGTCAACCTACCAACAACAACGTACAATCGAATCGAATGCGATGCACGATTCTTCTGCAATTTCTATATAAAAATATATATATCTGCATGCAATGCCGCAACCCGGTAACAACACGCGAGGATGAGAAGACACAAAATAATCGTAGTTTCTGTTGGAGACCTTTTTTCCTTTCTTCTCTTTCCAACGAAATATGTATTTTTTTGTTTAAATATATAATACAAAGATGTGACTTTTTTAAGCGTTAATATCCGTCTCGTTGCTCGTTTAAAAAAGAAAAAAAAAAAAACAGAAAAAAAAGAAAGAAATAAAGTAAAAAAGGAAGAAGAAGAAACGGAGAGAAGAAGATTTTTACAATCCTAAGAATTTCGTATCATCCTCTAGCGTAAAAAGAAAGAAAATGAAAAGTAAGGAGAAAGAATGAGGAAAGAAGAGAAGGAGGAGGGGGAGGAGGAGGAGGGAAAGAAGGAAAGAAAAACAAATTCCGTCGAGCGATACTTCATGACAAACAAGTCGTTAAAACGGTGTATTTAGAGAGATTCTCGACTTCACGGACTGCAAGAACCAAGGGAGTGGAATGATGTCTGAAGAATGAAGAAAAAGAATACGGTGAAATTTTCTCCTCCTTACTTTTTATCTTCCTCCCCCCCGCCGTTGTTCCTCGTCAAATTTTAAATCTTCAACTTTCGTCAGTTCTTTTTAAGAAGTCTTTCGATGATAGATCTGATACCAGCAATCGTATTAAATCACGCGCGAGATTTAAATCTTAACGCAATTTAACATCATTATCAATATTTATCAAACGTTATTATTACGCGAATTATTATTTCAAAAATACGTCCTTTGGCGCGACGTATTTTTCGTTATCGTTGTCCTGTCCAAAAATGAAAGGATATAAATGAAAATGTTAATCAGAGAAATAATAATATTAAACGTTTCGTATAAAACGAGTGAAATCATGTTACCGACAGACACACGCGTATAATTAATTATCCACGCATTAACGTAACGTTCCGTTTGTTTTTTCACCACACGTATCTTCGATAGAGATAACATTCGTTTATAAAAAATAATCTAACATTTGAATTCAGTATAATAATTATGTTTCCATAAGAGATGATATAACGTAGAACGTATTTCCTCGGCGATTAATTAAATTAGCTGTATGATCAACCGAGAACACAGTTCTTGTCTTTGAACATTAACGAATCATTAATTATACACACCTAGGAATAACGCACACGTAGTTATACACACACATACATGTATATATATTTAGAACACTGGACAACGTTCAACGAGCACGAACTGCTAGCTAGCTAGCTAGCTAGCCAGCTCTTTATTCGAATCGACAAAGCAAAGCAGCCTGTTCTCTCTCTCTCGTTACACCATTGTTCGCATCTCGAGGAACTGTGTCTCGAACGGCAACGAACACCCCGTATATAGGGATGGACTCGCCATTAATCCTAGAATTTTACGAGAACGAGCGTGGTACGGTGGAGTGGGGTGTGGTGGGGGTGGGAAAGGCACACAAAAGGTAAATTAATTCGACAAAATTTATCGTGTCGCATTGAGAACACAGCACAAGCTCCACAATACCGATGTACCGAAGTCAAGAAGAGTGAGAATAGGACACCCAACGAGAAAGAGAGAGAGAGAGAGAGAGAGAGAGAAACGACCTTGTAGCTGGGTTGGGCTTCGACAACAAAATGCTGTGAAATAGCCAGGCAAGGCGTTCATCCGCGAGACGTGAAAAAAATAAATAGAGAAAGAGAGAAGAAATGATTTATGATAATTATGCAGTGGTGCCAACTGTTTGAAGAACGTCCAAGTGTTCGCAATCGACGTTGTCATAACGTCAACGCACGAATGCAATAGAAATCCCTAGTTAAAGCTAATGAAATAATTCGTAGGAAATATTTTAATCGGATTTATCATTTGTCATTGGTAATACGTTATTCGATTAACGTTTATCTCGATCAATAGCAGAATATTTAATCGCTTTAAATTAAAAATAATATTCCATACCGTATAGATAATAAGTTTGATTATAAAAGCAAATATAAATGTTGAGATTCTACGAGATAAGAAATGATTATTAATTAAGATTATAATGAATTCATAATTTGTATGCGTAGAACGAAATTAGAACATGATCTTCTTAACTTGCTGTTCTGTCGTATTAGTGGTCTGTAATATACTCAATTGGTCGCATTCAATCGCGGTCATTTGATTAACGTGGATGTAAACTATAATGCACACACGCTAAGCTGTCGGTCGATCGATATGCAATATACATGCATATATATAAGTATACACGTATGTAGATATATGTATTACGTATATGTATATGTATATGTATATGTATATATCGAAGGAGAACGCGTTAACGACGATCATCGCCATTTCTGAACATAACGATGCAGTATAGAATATTCGATTGAAAGAATTTTTGAAACAAAAACAAAGAAAGATAATATTAACATAGTATTTGTGAGTAAAATGACGATCGGGGGTTCATCTTATAAGGGTAAAATCGTTAATAATGATTCTCAGAAGTACTCGGCAAATATTATCCGTATTCAAGTTCGTTCCTAAGTATAATACAAAGTGAACGATGATGATGATGATGATTAAGGGCGTTCGATTGAAAGATCAAGACCCTTCCTTCTTCCTTCCTCGTTCATATTTCCCTGTCAATATTCTTTCCAACGATCAACTCTTCACGCGGTTTTCATTCTTACGAATCGATGAATTCAATATTAATTGACAAGTTTATTAGAGACTCAACGATGAACAACAGTATTGAAAACAATGATCTACTGAACGTGGTATTATATAATACATAGGAAAGAGAGAGAGAGAGAATCGAATTGTTTCAAGTAGTTAAAACGATCACGAACGGTTGAAATATTTAAACGTCATTTCGTGGGGAAGAGGGGAAAATTCCAGCTTCGATTTTATGCAGTAGTTTAAATGTTACGGGTCGACAAAGAAAAAGAAAAAAAAAAAAAAACAGAAAAAGAGAATTGCAAACGACTCGATTATAGGTTATTTTCAATCTTTTTTTTTTCTCTCTTTTTCTTTTCTTCTTCCCTTCCCTTCCCTTCCTAACCACCCATAGAGAGTTCCCTTTTTATTATCTATAAGCTCAACTATGCTATCGCGTCTATAGTTTTATTACACACGGTGGCAACAGTAGTTTTGGTTGAGGATTAAACGAAAACGTAACGTCATTTATATTTCGAATCTATGTCTTATAGTATTTCCCGTTGAATCGTTATAGGAAATGGAACATCCAGCAGCACCGTGTGAAAATGAAAATCGATAGACGGAATGGAAACTCCGCTAGATATACTACTCGAGAAAAGGCTAGAAAACCGACTGTCGGTCACGACATACTGTCATGCATTGACCTTTCAAAGTTTACACCTTATTTCGTATCAACTCTTTATAAGCAATACCAATGGTGTATAACACTAGTAATTGGAAAGGAATACAATTTCTTGCTCTATTCTTTCTCTTTTTTCTTTTTTCAACAAACATTATTCAATATGATCAACAAATAACCTGCATATAATGATTATTGTTACAACTAATGAATTAATAAAATCCTCCCCCTCTCCCATAAAAATATGAAGTAATTATAAAGCTATGACGTATCGTAATGATGTTTATTTTGTTTCTTTGGTTTATAACATGTCAAAGAAAGAAATCTTTTCGTATTGAATTTTTGTTACAAATTCTTAAGTTCTCATCGCGAGGTTTTAAATAACCTAAGCTATTATATTCCGATTAAGATTTGTATTGAAATACCGTGTAAACTGAAGCTGATGAGGCCGGGCAAAGGGAAAGAGCTCATCTTTTAGCAAGCGTAGAGGCCACGTCCTCGGCCTTCGTCAAGAGACTCTGACCAGTTTTTGTGTTAATCATTCACGAGAGACTGAGACCAACAAAAAGCGGATTTTCTGCCTCCTCGACGACAGATTATTACGTACCGAGTGTTTTAAATAAATGTTGGATATATGGCTTAAGCGAAATTCAAGATTTTTTTTATTAATTACGTTAGACGAGTACTTTATTCATCGATTAAAAAGATATTTCCGGAATTTGATGATGTTTAAGTTTCATTGGTCGGAGAATAAAAACACAGTTTCATTATACTCGCTCGTGTTATAATATCCAAACAAAAATTGTCATGAAAAAAAAAGTGTTCCGACAAACGAGTTCGAGTAATTGCGAATAATAATTTTCTTAATCGACGAAAGAAACAGGAATCGTGTTACAAAGAAATATGCATATACACCTCCTAACATATATGTACCTTACGAAAACGGATAATAAAAAAGAAAAAAAAGAGAGAGAGAGAGAGTTTATCTCGATTGTATGGCGGGGAACACAGTCGTAAGGAATGGAACCAACGTTCGACGAGCAAACTCGCAACTATTTGAAGATTATACGTAAAGATATAAAGGGCAAGTACACGTTACCAACTACACAAAGATCCTCCGAATACCAATTACCGCCGAAGAAAAAAAAATAAAAAAGGAAAAAAAAAAAGAATCCACCGCTCCGTTCTGCTCCGCGAGTGGTCCTTCGAGACCTGCCCTTCTTCCCCCTCCCCCAAACTCTTCTCCCCAGTCCCTTTTGCGCAACTCTTCCTCCTCGTTCTCATCGTTTATATTCTCTTTAAGCGTGCTTTATGTTCACTCCCGTGCACACTAGGGATCGTCGTAAAAAAAAAAAGTTCAACGATTATCTCGAATATGATATATATTTTCAAAACCGTTTATATATATACGTGTACGTATTACATCGGGTTACTCACTTATGCTAACGAATTCGCAATCGAACAAAAAGAAAATAGAAATAAGGAATATTACATACATACATACATACACACAATACATATATTCCTATAATATAGTAATATACATATACATACATACACACACCATACCCTATATACATACACATACACTTCCTCCTGCCCCCAGTGATTGTTTGATTTCTTTTTTCCAATCGATAGAAAAAGAAACAAAATCTTTCCAACGAAAATATTATCAACGTTAATTCGTTTCTCGGTAGGATGATGCAGATGGATAAATGACGTTACGTCATCTCACGTATAATGCACTCGTAAAGAAATCTTATGTTGTAACACATCGGCAGTGCACGATAATTAAAGAGTTAAAACGCAATATAAGAATACACGGGTATTATTCGATTTTAATCTTCGTATCTTTGTAAGACTACGTAAAATACACAAATAAATTTGACATATTTATGTTTTAGATTGGAACGATTATATCTAACGTAACATAGAACAAAAATAAATCAAATATCTGTATATTCCGTTAATTCCGTAATATGATTTAATTTCTCCTAATAATATATTTTTGGTATAATAAATTTTGGTTACGGCTGTTCATATTTGGAATCAACTACCGGAAGATATCGTAGCTCTAAGTGACTATAAAGAATTCAGATTAAGATGCTATACCTACTTTATCGATAGAGATATTCAGCGTGTTTTGTGACTTACGATTTAATTTAATTTAATTTTTGTTTTTTGTCTTTTTTTTTTTTTTTAACCATATGTTTATTGCTTTGATCCAATACTACTATACTACTATATAGAACTATTATACTTTTATTTATTATTTACTATTTTCTTTTTACATTTATCTACTTACTGTGCGTTACTATTAATATAATGATAAGTTTAATAATAATTACATAATTTTAATTTTCGTTTTGTTTTATCTATACATTACATTGTATTATACTGTAATTAATGGCCTTTAGGGAGCCTAGGCCCTAGGGTCAATAAAATATTATTAAATAAATAAATAAATATATCGATTTCAACAGTAACGATTGTTACGTCTTATTGATATTAAAATCAGATCTCGAATCGAAGTGACCGATTCTTAATACCATTTAACTCGCGTATCGTGTTAACGTAATATAAAAAAAGTTTTTACGTCATACATATGCACATATACTAATCGCTACATTTATGTTACTTTTCAAGGATTTCATTTCGGATTTGACGTTTACGAAAAATATTTGTTTTTCGAATGATATAAAACGCGTCGATCGAAAACTCGTTTGTCACGCAAATTTAAGAGGTGTGCAGAGGCGCGGGGGAGGGGAGAAGAGAGGAGGGGAGGGGAGAAGGGGGAAATGATCGTAACGCGAATTCTAAGTGAGAACGAAATGATTTTAATCGCGAAAAATAACGGCAACGAAATAATCGGATAGACGCGCGCGCACATACACACACACACACACATATACGCACCGGTTCTCGTCGTAAATCATTTGTACAAAAATGTTCGTCCGGGAACGACGATGTTGCGTTTTTTTCCCTCGTTTTTTTTTTTTTATTTTTTTTTGTTCGTTCAACGAAGCAATGAACCCGAAATTCAAAACGCGTCACGGAACAAGCCGGAACAAACGGAATTTAAACGCGCGGCCCGAAATAATGGTGGTGCGAAATCGCACAACGTACAATGGTGGAGGAGAACGATCGTCCTTCGTTCAATAATTAAACTGACACGGTATTTTGCACTTGCGGCGAATGACGGAATAGCTATTTAGTAGTTAATTCGCTTCGTATATACGCGCTACATCCAAACTGGAATTACATATTCACCGTGTTTAAACGATAAAAGCGGATTGTAAAGTCAATGAAAGTTGTCAAAGAGGGGGGTGGGAAGAGAGGGGGAGGGGAGGGAGGAAACAATACCGTGGATGGAGGAGATTTAAAAAGCAAACAAAAATATCTACGATAATTATAATATCTCGGTCATTTGTAAAAACTAATCGATCTGGGAAAAGAAAAAGAAAAAAAATTCGAAGAAGAAGAAGAAGAAGAAGAAAAATCATAATCGAAAAATTCGCAAGAAGAAAGAAAAGAAGAAAAGAAAAAAAAAAAGGAAAAAAAATTGAGAAGGTAAGAAAGGAGTTAACGTTACTTTTATCTACGGGCACGAAAGAAAAGCTCGTACGTTTTATGGCTCACCGTGGAAAGCAATATAGAAAAAGAAAAAGAAAAAAAGGAGAAAGATTGAGAAAGAAAATTCGCACATGCGGTACGGTTGGCTGCACTTTTACCGCGTCAGGTTTTATCCGACATCGAATCCTTGAGAGTAAAAAAAAAAAGAAGAAGAAGAAAAAAAGCGAAGACATTGGTAGAAGGAGGGCGGATGGGTGGGGGTGGAGAGAGAGAAAGAGAGAAAGAGAGAGAGGGGAAGAAGCAGAGATAGAAAGATAATAAAAAGGGAAAGGAAAGAATAAAGTAAAAGAAGAGGATAGACGAAGGTATTAAATGGAAAAATTGCAAAGAGATATCTACATTGGACGGAAACGCTATTTAATTTTGAGATTGCTAGGATGATGATATTATTGGAATGTGAACGTACCCCAGCAACCAGGACGGCCAGGTATGGTACGGTAGAAAGGAGATTTAAATGGTCGAAACAGGTTTCGAAACCGAGCGAACAATAGCACGACGACGACGACGACGACGGCCCTTTCGTTCGATAATTAAAGCACCCGGGGTCTTTCGCACTCCTGGCAAGTGACGGAATCGCATTAATTCGCTCGCATATATGCGCGTACACGATGGAACATAGAATTAATTTCAATTTTAGCAGCCGTAGCCCCATAACGAAGTAGAAGGGAAAAAGGAAGAAGAGGAGGAGTAGTGGTGGTGGAGATGATGGTGGTGGTGGTGGTGGTGGTGGTGGTGGTGGTGGTGGTGGGTACGTAGCTGCGCGCACGTGTAATGCTTCCAGAAATAAAATAATAGCGACGGCATTTCACGGTAGCCGAGCTAGACGTTGCGTCGGTAATTATTACACCAAAAGGTACCAAGAGAAATTGTTCATCCTTTTTCAACCCTTTCTTTTTATTTTTTATTTTTTTTTTTTTACTTTCTTTCATCCTTCGCTTCAATTTTCATAGACGAAACGAGATCAATTTGCGTACTAAATGAAAATATCCAAATCTTATCTAACGAGACGAGATTATTCTTCTAACGTGTTAAAAAACAAAAAAAACAAAAAAAGGATAACGTCAGAGCTCGTACGAAAATCTTAACGAACGTTTGAAAATTCTTACCACGTTTTATACATCCGAAGTATCTCAAGTATCTCAGGATTTAAACGCGCGGTAATAAATAACAAATGTTAGTATTATCCTTCTGTCTGCTTGGCGACGATTTAGAATGCTCAGCTGTTGGTATTGCGTAATCGTTACAGCTCGACCGTCAGAGACAGACTAAACCGAGAAACAATAAATCGTAGACGGTTAAAGGTAAAATGTAAACACAATAATAGAGAACTAACGAATGTGACAAATTATTGTAGATATAATTTAATTCAATTTTTTAAACCTAAATATTATATTCTATATATATATACATATAAATAATCCTCTCAACGTCGTACCAATGAATAAAAAAGAAACAAAAAATGTACTTAAAGTACGTACTTACAACACATCGTATAAAAAACAAAATCGAAAGTGCATACCGGAAAGTATCGGAAGAGGGAAAGAATGAACGTGTGTGTGTATGCGTGTGTGGTGGTGTTCTCCTCCGATGTACACTCAACGGCCTTCCTTAAACGATCTGCCGTGCGTGCCGGTATTTTAATTGCTAATTTAATTAACCGCTTGGCACAAGAATGAGAGAAAGAGAGAGAGAAAGAGAGAGAAAAAGAAAGAAAGAAAGAAAGAGACAGAAAACGGCAAGTTGTGGGTAGATGCTCGAGTACATGGTATACCCGCCATAGAAGAATCCCGTGGCAATTAAGACGTTATCGGTGCAGCATTATTAACTAATTTATAGTGGACCTGGCCGAACCGTTCGATCCTACGACGTTGAAACACGCCCTCCTGTCGCCTCCTCGTAAAACCAATTATATACCACTTTATTTCTTAGAATGGTACTCTCTCTCTCTCTCTCACACACACACTCATTCTACTTTATTCTTATTTTTATTTATTTCGTAAAAAGCTTCCGCGCGTACTCGACTCTCTTTATTTATTTTTATCCACCGAGAACCGATTTTCTTACGAAAGGGGAAAAAAAAGGAATCGGCGGTTTCCGTTCTTATCTTTTCTCGTTGCAAGATGCGTTATCGAGAAAGAGAACGATGGGAGATACATACGGAAACGTTGTATCTAATGCAAGGAGAAGGCCACGAGAGATAAACGATAAGGATTATCAAGATAACGACGTACTCTTTAAAGGATGTAGAAACACGATAGATTAATCGATTATAAGTATCATCGGTTGAAACAAGCTTTAAACGTTTCAAACGTTTCCGCGAAGATAAGCTTTCTTATTTCTTCCTCGTTTTTCTTTTCTTACTTTGTCCCTCTCTCTCTCTCTCTCTCTCTCTCTCTCTCTGCATAGAATTTCATTTCTTCCTTCCTGTTACACGATATCGGATAAGAGAAAATTTCTGTGAAATTCTAACACGTTCGGAAAGGTGTACAGATCTATCGCGAAAACGATCAAAATCGGATCCTAAAATGTGTTAACGATAAAGAAAAAAAAAAAATAAAAAAGAAAGATAGGAAAAAGAAGGATGATAAGTTCTCAAGGTTAAACTCTCATCGTGGTGATGGAAAGCCATTGCCATGGTGAAAAGTCGAAGAGAAATAAGAACGAGTAAATCCTAGGCCATTTATTTGATTCACGGTAGAACGAATACGAAGCTACGTCTAGACGTATAAACGTACCCCCCACACCCACTCTCCTATCCTTTCCTCCTTTACCACCCACTTACTCTTTCTTACTTCCTGCATCCTCTTTTCTCTTCGTATTTCGTTCATTTTCCTTTTTTTTCGATCGGTTTTCTTTCTTTCGGCGAAAGGATAACGAGGCAAGAGCATGTCATTTTCCACGGTGGTAAAATCATGTCATGGTGTAATAGTTACACACACATATACACACAGACACAGAGAAAATGGTATCGTATAAAAGAGTGTTCCAGATCAGGTAAACCAAGTCCGTGTGAGTAGACTTGCGCTTCGTCAAAGCCGGATTGACGTTGGGTCTTGGTCAGGAATTATTATCGGATCTTTCGAGAGAACCACCGTTATCACGACCAAGCTGAATCCCTTTTTAGACTCTGTCTTCCTCTCTCTCTCTCTCTCTCTCTGTTCCGTCTATCTATCTATCTATCTCATTCGGTCCTCCTCCAGTTTCCCTCTCTTTAGATTGAAGTCCTGCTTTGTTGCGGGTCACGCTCATGAGTTGCAATCTCGTTAAACTCGAATCACGTCGTCGTCTATCCTCGCGGCTATTCGTAAAATATGCGCGACACGAAATCACGAGTTTTCGAAAGATCTTCGCGCCCTAGCCCTATCCCTAGCCCTAACTCTCCTAGCCCTCGTTCTCGTCCTCGTTTGAGTTTTAACAACGTTGCAAAATTTATACAACAGTTCAATCTATCGGTTGAAACATTTCAAGATCTCCTCCCCCTCTCTTTTGGAAAGTGATTTTATTCGTGAAATAGTTAAACGACGTTTGAAAAATCATTTTAACGTAGTAAACGTTTTATTCTATTGATAAATAAATTAATATCCTCGATGTAATATTTTATAAAATAAAAGAAAGACCACCACAAAAAGGACAAGACAAAAGTGACCCCAAAATGGGTTACTTTTTCTCTAACGAAGTGTTCTAAACGAAGTGCCTGTTTTTACAACTTGTTGACCAAGATGCATCCTGTACCAAAGCTATTCGAAAAACGAACATCGACAAGATGAAGCGTCGGTGAGATCTGACCGCAACATAAACGTCGTGACGTCTAATTTACAACTATTTTTGCTATAACGTCGAGGAGTTACAGAGAAAAAAGGGAAGAAACTAATAGAACATATTGCAAATTTGTAAATAAAAATACTGCGATTCTTGAAACATTTATTTCAATCCGAAATATAATACCATTTATTAACGTTTACGTAATGAATATAGAGAAACTAATCAATTTCCTTACTTCACTCTCAATTGTAATAATTCAATGTACCTACTTGAAAAAAAAAAAAGTAAAATCCGCACTGCATTATTACTTTTTCTTTATCTAAAAAAAAAGATAAAAAAAACAAGGATTGAACTACGTGTGTCCATCGTGTAAACGTGTTCCCTCCGACGAACAAGAGAACGGTAAAGGGATAAACTGATAAACGGGAGGGAAGAATGAAAGAAACAGCGAAAAGAGAGAGAGAGAGTGAGAGGATAAAAGATGAAATGGTAGGATGACGGCGATGATAGAAGTGGTTGTGCTGGTAATGGTGTGTAGTGTAGGATGTGGTGATCTCAGCATTGAAAAGGCTGGCGCAGCATCACCACCACCATCACCACCACCACCACCACCACTTCGACGAAAGACATTTTGTTGTCCAGAGTGACTCCTCTTTCTGTGAACGACGGAAAAGCGAAGAAGAGCACGGAGAGCACGATGCAATTACCGAACAAGGGGGGAGGGGGTTTACGAAGGGGGGGAACAAGAGAGAGAAAGAGAGAATCACCATCGTCCAGCAGGACACACTGCCGCGAACCTTGCCAGTTATTCTCTTGGTTCTCTCCGATGGACCCACTGTAATCAGCCTCCACCGACTCGCCTTTGTTCCGTTCTGCCGACTTTCTCTCTCTCTCTCTTACCTTCTCTCATTTTTCTCTTTTCTTCCTCTCCTTTTCTCTCTCTTATATCCTTTCGTCCTTTCTTATGAACTTGTCGCACTTCTCTTAAGCTTTTACCGACGTTTTTATATATATATATATATTTTATCTATTTTCAACAGTTTCATGCTTAATTCGAATTCTACTTTAACGAGATTTCAAGGAAAATAACGATGTTTGAATCATTTTAATTACACGTCTCGAGCTGTTTTTAAACGGGGGACTATGAAAGAATAATGCGAGTTTGCTTAGATTCGAATATATATATGTGGATGTACTTAATATATAAACTTTGATATTATCATGATGCATGTGTCTTAGTCGTAAGATATACATACACGAAGGAGGGTACACACAGAAAAGGGACATATGGAGAAGAGAAGCCTGAATACCGACACGTTTATAAATCCTACCGTGGCATTATACTGGTTGACAATAGCCTCTGGGATACAAAGAAACCACTGTCAGTGGGTTATTTTAGTGAGATCATCGTGAAGAGAAGTTACGGCTCAGCACGAGCGACTTACAACAAGCCGCTTCTGTTGTTTTATTTTTTCCTTCGGGACGTAAAAAAAAGAAACCACCCTCCCCACCCTCGCGACGCGACGTCAGGTTGGTTCGCATATTTTCCAAGACAGCCTGCAGCAACACGTGTACGCCAAAGTAAACGGTGCCGGTGCCGGTGCGCCGAGGTGGGTTGAATAAGAAACACAAATTTCGAAAATTGTGTGAAATTTCGTTGTAATATAAAAAAATTACATTCTCGTAATGGATTAGAACTTATCGAAGTGCGATTGAAAAAGAAGAATAAAGAAAGAAAATGACAGAGATTTAATAAAAAAAAAAAGTCGAGTTATTCGATCCGATAGGAGAATTACAGTTAAAAGCTAAATAATCCGAGTATTTTGGATGAAAATGAAGGTGGGTAAGAGGTTTGACGTCGGTGGTGCTCTGCTAGCTATTGTGTCGCTTGAATGGATGAAAAGAGCCGGAAACCGTTCCCCTCGATTGTTGCTTCCCCCTTAACAGAATCAGTGAAAGAGACTGTACACATTGCGCAGGCGGACGAATGAAGCCTCGGCTGTCGAGGAATTAGGTACATCGCTTGCCTTGGCTCGACAAACATCAACATTCTTGAAGTCGAGTATGACTTGGGCCTCCTCGGCCCGGTTGGTACGCAGGGAAAATGAACGAAGACGGCTAAGGTATGCAAAGAGACGAGTTTACTACTAGAAAAAGATCTAACCTATGTAATTGAAATGCTACCTCTCGTTTCAATGTTACACGTTGTGAGATATTACTATGGATTCAAATGTAGATTCAAATCTTAGTTTTGATCTTTAAGAAAAACGAATATCAAATGTTATATACGCGTTCTAAGTAGTTTACTTTTCCTATCATTTATTACTTGCGATTACATTGTAAGAAAACTAGAAATAACGATGAAAGAATATTATCTATAGAAAAAGTTATGAGAAAAATGGAATATGATAATAGTTAAATTTTATGAAGCTATAAGATCTCGTTGAAAGGAACGCGTTAAATTATCGTAAACTCATGGAAAAATGTGTTTTTTCCTGATCTGACATTTATAATAGGTCGTTTCTTTATTATAGAAACTTGGAATTTGTAATATTCTATGAAAAATCGATAATAAGACTCTCTTGTGTGTTAATCTTCCGATCTCATACTTTTCGATCACGCAACCCTTGCACGTAAATAATTTTCATTTAGATAGATAAACGTATAAATCGATCGTGCAATCACCTAATTAAAAGAACAAATGTATTATTCTTAACGATATAAATAATATATCTTATTATATTTCTCGTTAACGAGTCACGCTTAATAAGCAAATTAATCGTATTTCGATATATATAAACTATTACACCGTTTGTTAAGTATTCCGCAATAATACCTAAACCTCTTCTTTCAAGTTTCACAATGCGACAAATGCCATGTTTAATGGAAATAAATATATGACATATAAATTGTTCGTACTCGAGTAGGAACTTCTAACACTTGGCAAGGATTCAAAAGTGAAAGAATACATTTTAACAACTATTATGCGCTTTGACAAAAATCCCTTAACCGTCAATGTCAGGAGATTCCAAATTTTAATAGATACGAGTATCGGTGTCATCGGCATAACGTTAATAAACTATTTCGAGTATTTGTTTAATCTAATATCGTTTATTAAATGATTACAACGATCGGAAAATAGTTTTCGTAATAACAGCTATCATAAATTTGTAACAGTCTGCATGCATGCATGCATGCATTCCTGTAAAAAAAATTAATATCCATATCCCGACTTTTATATGAATATGCTAATGAAAATTTGACAATGACATTCGCGGGATCGTGTGTAACCTTTAAAGATATCAATAGTATAATACGGTCATTGCCATTGTTTAATCTCGTTGAACGAAGTGAAGTTGAACGAATTGAAGTTTAACGAGGCGATTTATTCGGTACTGCCCAACTGTTAATAAATTCTCGTCTCTTGACAGTTCTATCTTTCTAAGAAGAAGAAGTAGAAGAAGAAGAAGAAGACGCAGACCTCGTACAATTATCCGTGCGCTAAAGAGAAACGTTTTACGTCGTTCAACCACAAAATATATAAAGGAAAAGAGAAGACAAATAAGAAGAAGAAGAAGAAAGGAAAATTGAAAGTTCAAGATTAATACAAAATTTGAAAGAAAAACGAATCAAAGATAAATAAAAACGGAGAAAGTGTAAATCATTGATTTGAGGTGTTTTTATAAGATCTGATCATTAATTAAAAATAGATAAATAATAATTAGGACGAAAACATAATGGGAGATGATGCAAGGCTCTAAACGTGGGAGGGAAAGAGGACGAGCAAACATAGGACGACCAGCGGTGCATCGATTTAATCGGCACCCCCTCACTGCCCTCCGGTCCTCACAGTGTGTGCCCATACACCGTCTGACATCGTTATTAAGCGCATATAAATTAGCATATAAATTGTCCTGCGACCGATGATGCACCATCCCTGGACTGGTAAGAGGTGTTTCTTCGTGTTAGAGAGTAACCCGTTCCTCCCTCCCTCTCTCTCTCTGTTGTATTAGTTTCTCGCACGTCTTTTGAAAATAACTCGAACAGATCATACATTCATACATACGTATAAATATTTTCCTCGCAACTTTTTACCTTTTATCTTTCAGTTACAGTAAACTCACCTACAACACGGTTTCGTTCTAACGGAATAAAAAAATTGCGAAAATTTTAATGCACCACTATGTTATAACCAATTGATTCTTTAACATATTTAAAAACTAAATTAGCTTAAAATAATGACGCGAATATAACACGGTTACACTCAAGATTTTCTAGAAGCCTATCTATTACCGCGTTATAAAAAGGGTTAACCTGTATATTCCTTCGTAACCAAAAGTTCAGCATAATCTTAAAGTTACTCTCCTGCACGAAATGATTACCAAACTGCTAGCAGAGTTTTCAAGCTACTTTACTTTTTATCTATAACCCTTTCTTTTGTTCCTCCCTCTCCTTCTCTCTCTCTGTTGTATTAGTTCTCGCACGTCTTTAGAAAATAACTCGAACAGATCATACATACGTATAAATATTTTCCTCGCAACTTTTTACCTTTTATCTTTCAGTTACAGTTAACTCACCTACAACACGGTTTCGTTCTAACGGAATAAAAAAATTGCGAAAATTTTAATACACCACTATGTTATAACCAATTGATTCTTTAACGTATTTAAAAACTAAATTAGCTTAAAATAATGACGCGAATATAACACGGTTTTACTCAAGATTTTCTAGAAGCCTATCTATTATCGCGTTATAAAAAGGGTTAACCTGTATATTCCTTCGTAACCAAAAGTTCAGCATAATCTTAAAGTTACTCTCCTGCACGAAATGATTACCAAACTGCTAGCAGAGTTTTCAAGCTACTTTACTTTTTATCTATAACCCTTTCTTTTGCTCCTCCCTCTCTCTCTCTCTTTGCTGTATTAGTTTCTCGCACGTCTTTAGAAAATAACTCGAACAGATCATACATTCATACATACGTATAAATATTTTCCTCGCAACTTTTTTCCTTTTATCTTTCAGTTACAGTTAACTCACCTACAACACGGTTTCGTTCTAACGGAATAAAAAAATTGCGAAAATTTTAATGCACCACTATGTTATAAGCAATTGATTCTTTAACGTATTTAAAAACTAAATTAGCTTAAAATAATGACGCGAATATAACACGATTTTACTCAAGATTTTCTAGAAGCCTATCTATTACCGCGTTATAAAAAGGGTTAACCTGTATATAACCAAAAGTTCAGCATAATCTTAAAGTTACTCTCCTGCACGAAATGATTACCAAACTGCTAGCAGAGTTTTCAAGCTACTTTACTTTTTATCTATAACCCTTTCTTTTGTTCCTCCCTCTCCCTCTCTCTCTCTCTGTTGTATTAGTTTCTCGCACGTCTTTAGAAAATAACTCGAACAAATCATACATTCATACATACGTATAAATATTTTCCTCGCAACTTTTACCTTTTATCTTTCAGTTACAGTTAACTCACCTACAACACGGTTTCGTTCTAACGGAATAAAAAAATTGCGAAAATTTTAATACACCACTATGTTATAACCAATTGATTCTTTAACGTATTTAAAAACTAAATTAGCTTAAAATAATGACGCGAATATAACACGATTTTACTCAAGATTTTCTAGAAGCCTATCTATTACCGCGTTATAAAAAGGGTTAACCTGTATATTCCTTCGTAACCAAAAGTTCAGCATAATCTTAAAGTTACTCTCCTGCACTAAATGATTACCAAACTGCTAGCAGAGTTTTCAAGCTACTTTACTTTTTATCTATAACCCTTTCTTTTGCTCCTCCCTCTCCCTCTCTTTCTCTGTTGTATTAGTTTCTCGCACGTCTTTAGAAAATAACTCGAACAGATCATACATTCATACATACGTATAAATATTTTCCTCGCAACATTTTACCTTTTATCTTTCGGTTACAGTTAACTCACCTACAACACGGTTTCGTTCTAACGGAATAAAAAATTGCGAAAATTTTAATGCACCACTATGTTATAAACAATTGATTCTTGAACATATTTAAAAACTAAATTAGCTTAAAATAATGACGCGAATATAACACGGTTTCACTCAAGATTTTCTAGAAGCCTATCTATTACCGCGTTATAAAAAGGGTTAACCTGTATATTCCTTCGTAACCAAAAGTTCAGCATAATCTTAAAGTTACTCTCCTGCACGAAATGATTACCAAACTGCTAGCAGAGTTTTCAAGCTACTTTACTTTTTATCTATAACCCTTTCTTTTGTTCCTCTCTCTCTCTCTTTTCTATCAAACTATTCGTATCCTATTCGTTGTCGAATATACGACTGAATCGGACCTATGCGCTCGTTCGCACGCGAAAACATCAAGAGAGCAAATAAGAGAGAAATAGAGAGAGGGAGAGAGTGAAAGAGTGAAATAAGCGGTCGACTCATCAAGCCACAATGGCGGCCATTACCGATGCAACGATTTTGCTCTCTTGTCCCATTCATCTTCCTCCGTCCCGTTTGTCTTCTTCTTCTTCTTCTTCTTGGTCGTCCTCGTCGTCGTCGTCGTCGTCGTCGTCGTAGTCCTCGTTCTCGTCGTCCTCGACTAGCCGATGTGGAAAGTCGTCTTAAGGTGCCCTACAAGCCATTGTTCTCGTACCCAGTCAGTCAGACGGCAATTCGAAACGAGAGGAAAAGCCCCTCCGGCCTCCAACTGCCGCTGGATTTCAAGAATCAACCGCTTTTTCCTTCATCCCTTCCCTACCCCCCTCGTCTATCTCCTACTACTACTACTACTACTACTACTAACTCGTCGCTTTTCTACCTTCCCAATGAATGTTACATAACGAGGATTTTTCCTCGTAAGCAGCACTGGCATCGTCGTCGGTGGTTCTTCTCTAAACCCGTCTCTCATCTTCTTACTCTCTTACGACGTCTTTTCCTCGCCATTTAACCCATCCAAATGTTCAAACGTTCATTTTATTTTTCTCTATTTCCCTAAACGTGTGTGTGTGTATCATCAGAATTCGACTATTTCAATTTTAAAATAATATATAAATAAGTTTTGACACTGTAAAGGTATTAAAATAGTTTGTATCGTTTCTTTATACTCTTGGTAAATTGTATATTTGAATTTGATTAATTATTAGAAATAAATGTCTATGTACATACATAGAAACAATTTCTATATAATATTCCTAGGTTGAAATAAATGAGAAGAAAAAAGAAAAGAAAAGAAGAATTTTCTTACCACAATATTAATCTGACATAGTTTAAAAAAATTTAACAACAATAATAACAATAAGGAAAAAATATAAATAATATTATATAATCTAAAAGATAAACCCACTATTTTACTTACTTCGATATAATAACGTATCCCCTATATTCGCATAAAAATCGTTTTTATATTAGATAAACGGTACGATCCATTCTCAAGGATAAATTCGGGAAAATGCGAAAAGTTATCGTACCTCTTTTAAACTCGTACAAACATTACTCGAATAACGCGTTCGAAGGAAAGTTATGGCTCGGACGAGAGGTGGGGTTGGGTCGTTTCCTTCCTCGAGGAGTCGAAAATCCACACGATAGCAGCAACGTGGAGTTCAAGTTCCTAGTCACGAAGCACGACGGTGACCGTAAAGCTCGAGTAAAAGAGGGAACGAAGAAGTTCGAGTGTGTGTATGAGAGAGAGAAAAAATTCCTGAGAAAAAGAAAGGGAAAGAGAGAGAGAGAGAGAGAGGTATGGTATGTGAGCCAGCACGAATATCGCTGACACATAGAACGTAAGGGCTATGTTAGCCCTTTCCCTTGCTACATTCACATATATATATACACCTAGCTACTTTCTCGAAGCTTAAAGCTTCGAATGAAACTTTGACATCGCAGTAAGACAAGGATGGAAGATGAAAGCTCGAACGAGTTAGGAAGGAAGGAAGGAAGGAAGGAAGGGAGAAAGGTAGGAAGGGAAAGTGAAAAGCTCGCGCGCGCGGATAACAAAAGTTTGGAGAAGCTCCCCCACCCGATGGGCTTGCGAATAATTATTTATCGCCTTATCAAACTTTTATAATCCTGATGTTCGGATTAAGGGTTCCTCGGCGAATAAAAGCGATCTTGGTCGTTCGAGCGGATCGTTTGCAGCAAAAGGAAGAAGAAGAAGAAGAAGAAGAAGAGACGAAAGATGATCTATGCTAGCTCGCATCGGCAAAGTTTTTAACGAGTTTTTAAACGTCATAAATGATCTCGGTTCGGTGCACTGCGAAAAAGAGAGATCACGACCGAGAGGGTACATATAAGACTAGAAAAAAGAAAAAAGGTTAAGAAAAAAAAAAGTAGCTTTTCCCAACGCGTTGTAATCTTTCTTTGTTCCGTCGTTTGAAACCGAATCAATTATTTTCATTGGGACAGATTTTTTCTATCTTTTCGTCCGTTTTTTATTTTTACTTTCGTTACCTCAATCGCGAGATTGGGCTATTTTTTCTCTTCTCTCACAAATAAACCAACGAGAAAGAGACGATCAGGAATTTCGTTTAATCACTATGATTATTATACTTCGGGATAATCACAGATATATCAAAGAATAAATGTACATTATTTATTTAAAAATAAAAGAAAATATATCGTTCCCTATATCCGATTGGTTAAAATATTATTCTATTCTATATTAAGATATATATATTTTTGTTTAAAAGTAGAAATAAGTATGCACGAAGTGTCGGTAAGTTTAATGTTAAACAAATATTTAGATATATATATCCGACTTGGCTATAAAAAATTCAAATTTTCAATAGTCCTAGCTATATTTAAATGCCTAATTTTGAAAGAGTAAGAAAAAGGAAAAGGGGGAGAATAAACTTCGTCGGTACTTTGTAGAAAAAGATAAAAGATAAAACAAGATATAAAGAGATGAAAAAGGAGGGAAAATTGAAACTGTTGAGCGTGGATAAGCAAAATTAGAGAATGAACGAGGCAACGACACGAGAAACGAGAGATAGAGAGGGAAAGAAAGAAAGAAAGAAAGAAAGAAAAAAAAAGAGACCGCAGGAGGAAAATAAATGAAGGAAAAATGAGAGAAAAACGAGGATAGAGATATCTGGAGAGATAGACAGACAGATAGAAAGAAAGAAAGAAAGAAAGAGAGAAAGAACGAGCACACTCGATAGAAGAACGAATTTCCCGTTATTAAGTTTGCCTTGGGGCTTTAATTACCACTGAAATATTTTTCCTTTACTTTTGCCAGGCGATAAAATAAATTTGAGCAAGCAAAAGAAAGAAAGAGAGAGAGAAAGAGAAAGAGAAAGAGAGAGGAAGGAAAGGAAAAACCCCAAAAGGGTTGGACTATATTTTGTTAACATTTAAGGCATCGACAATGCACAAAGCGTTAAACCTAAGCTAACTGTGTCATCCTTTTCTTATCTTTTAAAACATAACCACACCTTTAATACTTTGCAGATGAATGTTACGTACACGTATACGTATATATGTTCAATGTGAATCATCTACGTGACCAATAAGATACGCTAGGATTGTTGCAGTTGGTTTCGATTAATCGGAACAATTTTTCGATATTATGAGTATAACATTTTCGTTAGAAATTATAATCATTTGCAAAGGAGTATTATATAAATATATGAATTTTCAATATATAATAATAGAATATAATTAAAATATATAAAAATATTATATATTAATAATAAACTAAAATATAATATAAATATATAATTAAATATAATAAAATAATAATAATATACAATATATCATTAAATATTCTATAATCTAATCTCATAGTCTTAATCTATATAATATATATATATAATAATATTTTTCTTGAAATAATCTCAAAATAATTTTCTATATGACGTTTCACAAAAGTATACCATTGTTTTATCCATTAATTATTTATCCATTTAATATTTCTATATTACTACAATCTAAAAATAGAAAAGTAATTATAAGAATTGACCGAACCATTTAACTCTACCCTTCCGCAAAAAGGGTTAATACTTTTTTCGAAACTAATCATAGAAAAAGAGAGAAAAAGAGAGAATAAAATAGAATAAAAAAATAAAAAGAGAAAGAGAGAGAAACGTTTTACGAGTCCCGACCTGGTCTGAAGGAAAAGGGCCTCTGTAAGGTGTAGCCGACAGCGAATACGCTAAAAGCAAGGTACAAAACGCACAAAAACCGGTATTTTCTTCGGTCTCACAGTAAAATATCGAAAGACCCTGCCGACACGGTTGCGACCAATACGCTTCCTGGAAGGAAATTGATACGTATATACTTGAAGGGATCGATACCACCTCGAGCGAGAAACGATCGTCATTATGACATCTAGCTACTACTCTCTCTCTCTCTCTCTCTCTCATTCTCTCGTTTTTCTATATACGAAACACATCTTTATAAATACATATTGAGATGTACATATTATATACACATAATTCTACTTCGGTGGAGCCAATCTCGAAAATCACGCTCGATCATTCAATGCGAATTCGCGTGCATCGTTCGAAATGTTACACAAATGTACGCTGGAATGAATAAAACAAACTAAAAAAGAAAAGAAATTAGGTCGATTTGAATGAAAACTCCAATCGAAAAATTTATCCTTACATTTTTCTCATCCCAAAGTATACATATATATGTTTGTGTGAGTGTGTACTTATATATTATACACGTGTCTGTTATTTTACCGATAAATATTGCGAATACGATGGCAATATTTTTGTAAATTCCAATTTGCGAGTTTTTAGTAACGTTGCGGAACAGTGATAAAACGATCTAGACGCGGTTAAACCTTTTTTGCAAATGCAAAGAAAGAAAATAGGGAGAAAGGAAAATAACGAGAGTTAAAGAAAGAAAAAGAAAAAGAAAAACCAAAAAAAGTATAATAATACGAGTATGAACATTTTGCTTGGAGACTTCCCATGTAACGTTGCACACGGCTTAACAGTTTATCCCCCAACGTAATCATTGATAATAGCCCGGTGCAACTTTGTTTTAATTACGTACAACCTAACGGTATTCGGAGAAATATCCTTATTTCTTTTTATTTGTTTTTATTTTCGGACGGATTTGCGCTATTCTAAGCAATGTTTTTAAAATTCAACCAACATTCCGGCTGACTTCGGACATTCGAATTTTTCTCGTTTTTTCTTCTTTTTTTTTTTTACAATTAAAATAAAAAATAGCTGATGCAGTTAGTAGCGCGTGATAAATTAAAAAAAAAAAGGAAAAAGGAAAAAAATACAGAAAAAAGAAAACAGGAAAACAGGAGAGATTCTGTTTAATTGTTCGTACAGGAAGAGAGATAAAATGTAACGCAACTGATACGATTCACTTTCGAATGTCGAATATAGCGCTGAAAGATTTTATCGACGATCAAAATAATAACGATCGCTCGAGCTTTATCTACTACTCCTCGAATTTATTTTTCACGAACGGTTGATCAGTAACATTTACTGATTTGCAGGATACGTCTGGCTAGATTTTTTTTTATTACGAATGAGCATTAATATAGATAGTAGTAACAGTAGAGAGTAGATACTCGCACTGCATTCGATCGGAGAAAGAGAGAAGAGAATGCAATTCAATGAATGGTGGAATTCTGTACTTCCGATATAAACGATAAATTTATTGCTATCATTGAAACGTAATTAAAACACGGCAAAAAGTATTGTCGGTTGTGTTGTAAAAGGTAAACAAAAGTTCGTTCGGTTTCTCACTGTAAAACAAGCTTTTATGCGAGTATTCGATGTTTGATTTAAAGAAAATGATAGTAGGAAAGATCAAAAAAAAAAAAAACAAATTAAAAGTTAACAATTCACGGTAGTTCTCTTTTATCTTTCGAAAAACAAAGATATCTCTCGGAAATAATAAATAACCCCGTTTTTCTCAGATCGAGCTTGAACAATCTTACAGAAATAATGAACGTTTAGATAGCACGTACAAAACCTTGACCGTATATATAGTAATTTGATGTTGAACTTTTGTATCGAGTAAGATCAACGTAATTAACTTGAAAGTTTTGCGAATGAGTTAGATTGATTCGGATACTTGGATATTCTATCCCGTATAGTTTATTCAATACGATATTTTATCCCCGACTGTTATAACTCGATCGAAAAATAGGGAATAAATGTAATTTAGTTAGGAAGAAAACTTTTTCGCGTGGCAAATCGAGCAACGTCATGAAGTATCGGACAAAAGTGATTTATGACTTTTAAAGATATCTCTTTTATAACCCCCCACCCCAGCTTCCACCCCTCCTCCCACTAAGAAGCTGTTGTTTCCGCGTTTATTCGATGTTGTAACATCGAAACGTTTCTTCTTCTTCTTCTACTACTCCTCTTCTTAGGAAAAAGATAGAAAAGCAAAAAAAAAATAAAAAAAAAATAAAAAAAGTAATAGCAGTTCCTGTCAAAGTTGGCAAACTCTGTGATATCCCGGAATAACGTTTCGCAGTAGCAGAGACTCGATATCCCTCCACGGTAGAAAATCGGACGTGAAACGTAACAGCTGCAAGTATTAACGTCCATCCAAGTGCCATCGTATGTGGGTTAGCTACTAGCCTGGTGCTTGCATAACTCAGGCTATTAAGTTAATTCATCGATCGACTTCACTCGACTTCATATCCAGTTGGTATCTTTCTACACGCGTACGAATACGTTTTTTTTTGTGTGTTTTTGTAAATGTTTGTTCTCTGACCTTTTTTTTCTTCTTTTATTTATTCCCATCAAATATTTCTTTTTTTTATGACACGATTATCGTTATCGAAATTAAACAAAAATTATTGTATACTTATATTAGTTGTAATATTTTATATCTATTATAGGAACATGTAGGAACCTACATAGGAACATGTAACATCATTTTGTAAATGTTTGTTCTTTGACTTTTTTTTTTCTTTTCTTTTTTTTATTTCTATCGAATATTTCTTTTTTTTATGACACGATTATCGTTATCGAAATTAAACAAAAATTATTGTATACTTATATTAGTTGTAATATTTTATATCTATTATAGGAACATGTAGGAACCTACATAGGAACATGTAACATCATTTTGTAAATGTTTGTTTTTTGACTTTTTTTTTCTTCTTTTTTTTATTCCCATCGAATATTTCTTTTTTTTATGACACGATTATCGTTATCGAAATTAAACAAAAATTATTGTATACTTATATAAGTTGTAATATTTTATCTCTTATAGGAACATGTAGGAACCTACATAGGAACATTTAACATCATTTTGTAAATGTTTGTTCTTTGACTTTTTCTTTTTTATCTTTTTTTTATTTCTATCGAATATTTCTTTTTTTTATGACACGATTATCGTTATCGAAATTAAACAAAATTATTGTATACTTATATAAGTTGTAATATTTTATATCTATTATAGGAACATGTAACATCATTTTGTAAATGTTTGTTCTTTGACTTTTTTTTTTCTTTTTTTATTCCTATCGAATATTTCTTCTCTTTTTTTGATGACACGATTATCGTTATCGAAATTAAACAAAAATTATTGTATACTTATATAAGTTGTAATATTTTATATATATTATAGGAACATGTAGGAACCTACATAGGAACATGTAACATCATTATCAAATGATGTTACATAATATATAATATGATAATGATAATGAGACGAACAAAAACCCATGAAAAAAGTTATCCTTTCTCGGTGTATATGTCGTCAAGCACGAAATAACCTATGAATAGTGTCCGTTGTAATAGCACCGGTCTTGCAACAGCAAATAGGTATCAACGCGAGCCACGCTAATGTTACCTCATATTATACGATCCCATTATCATACAAGACTATATGACTGTACTATTCCCATGAAGATATAATAGCTACGCTGCATTCTAAATGCACTTCGACGCGTAACCACCGTGCACACCTTCTACGGAATTCAAAACGCGTACCGTGTATCGTCAAGCAACGAGAAAACTAATTCTTTAGCACTACGACAATCCCCCTTCTTCTCTCTCCTCTCCCTCACTCCCTCTCTCTCTCTCTAATGGAACGTGTAATTTGCGGAAACAACGAAACTACGATAAAATTGTTATTGATCTGAAACCATTTTTATCTATCTCATAACAACGTTGCATTTACAATCAAATTTTGTTCTCCTTATATCTTATAACGAAACCATATCAAACATAATTAATTGTTTCCGCTTTTTATTTCTTTTTTTTATATATATATATATATATATACAATAAATTGTGACTAAAATATTTAAATATTGAATTAAACTGAGATATTAAAATAAATAACTATTCTTGTTTAGACCGAACAATTTATCTTCGATATAAAACAAACGATCGATCGCAATCCAATCGATTAAATATAATCGAACGAAATGAAATAATCGACTGATAGAAACAAATAGGTATATTCCCAAAGATATAAAAACATTATAATAAAAAGAAAAAAAGAATTGTATCAATATCGAGATAGTATTATTTCCAATTGAAAAAATATTTCATTATTATTGATCAGGTAGATAAAATTCTTAATTAGGCATACCAATGTCTTGATTTTCTCTCTCACTCATCTCGTAAATACTTCAAGTATTAGATTAGAAGGATTAGAATGAAAGGATTATGAATTGGTTGCAGTCAGGTCATTGAATATGCATTACTGGATAATTAGCTTCCTCAGGAACTATCCTTGCTACCAGTAATCGGTGCTTTTGATTGACAGCGCATTATCGTATCGCACCTACTCTTCTCTCTCTCCCTCTCCCTCTCTCTCTCTTTCTCGTATGCACCCTCACTGTGTCGCTTCGTAATGAGGCAATTACCTCTATCGAACGGTTCAAGTACCTTACGGCGATCTGGAACTGGTGCGTACTTAAGGGTTCCTGTTGCCGATTTACTGTTACCGGTTTGGTGTTACCTGCAAACGTGCTCGCACGAAGAAACTAAATCGTAGAACCAATCAAGACACAGCCTTAAGTAATAATACTTTTAACGTTCCGTTTATGGTGAAAGATTATAGGTGATTAGATTCTAGGTATAAAATGGTGATAGTTGTATAGAAAAAAAAATGAATATTAAAATCAAATAAACAAAAATTAGAGAATCAAATTAGTTTTTGATAAATATTTATTAAAAAAAAAGGATCAAAGAAAATGTGAAAATTTTGATAGTGAAAGATTATAGGTGATTAGATTCTAGGTATAAAATGGTGATAGTTGTATAGAAAAACAAAAATGAATATTAAAATCAAATAAACAAAAATTAGAGAATTATATTAGTTTTTGATAAATATTTATAAAAAAAAGGATCAAAGAAAATGTGAGAATTTTGATAGCGAATATAGAATTGTTTCTCTTTGTACTTTTCATAGATTATAAATATAAATTGAGTTGCAGTTATTTTTACGGGATGAAACACTTGGTTCTATCGCGTTGGTTTAGAATATTTAAATATCATCGTGTATCGCATATTGAATAAGTATTTCTTTCTTTATGAAATTATTATTATTATTATTATTATTATTATTATTATTATTATTATTATTATTATTGCGTAGGTGTACGCGACGATATTCCTGTCACCCACATTCGATATGTGTTGCGAAATAAAAATACAGACCAGGTCGAACGTAATGCCAATCAGTATCGAAGGTCTTCTGCGAAACAAGATCGCGTACGGATGTTTGTAAGTGTAACAATGTGCACCAGCCGTATCACAGGATGTCGAGATAAAGTCATGACAAAGAGAGTTGCGTTACTACGATTTTAATGAGAAAGATAATAAAATCGAAACAACGAAACAATGATAGAAATTGTTTTGGAAAATGAAGACATTAATGATTATGCCAACAAAAATTAAGAAAAATGGAAATGTTATCATTTTGAAAAGATGATATAACGAATAAAATCAAACTACGATACAATGAAAATCGAGAGAACAGATAGCCAATCTCAACGAACGATTATTAGCAATGGAGAAAAAATTAATGGAAACAAGTTTGCCCACTCATAACAAGTTCGACAATCTTTGAACAGAACTAGAAGACTTTTACGGAAAAATAAAGAAGGGAAAATGGAAATTGAGAGCAACTCTCATACGTAGAATTGGTAAACAAGTCCAATAAGAACATGATTGGTAGAAGGAGAACAAAAAGTCTGGCAAGAATGAAGCAAATCGGAAAGGAAAAAAGAAAAATGTACGAAGCTTTTCCGTAACTCATTTCCCCTGCACCATCGGAAGATTCAAATAAGATATTATCGGAAAGAACAAAGAGACTACTAGTTCCAATAGTAATAGAAAATGGTAATCTTAAATTGTTCAATTTCAAAAATAATGACTAAACATCAAGCGATAGGGAGAATAAATAAAAATAAAAAAACGTCAGCGACTAATTGTAACACGCAATACAACTGTGTAAAATGTAAAAAAAAGAAAGTAACTCCCAATGTAAATAAAACAGCTGAATAAATATGAAAAGAGGTCAACCATACTGTATTAACTGCGAACAAATAGGATATAAGGTACCTTTAACAAAGGTTGTCCCTTAAGAGGCCTATAAGAAATACATTATACCTGTGGTACGTAATATAAGATAAGACTGCTAGTATTTAATCTTTGTTAGGTCGTTTCAAAAAATATAAACTACGTTTATTATTAATATAAATACAGTATGTATATTGGGCAGTATTAAATAAATAACATAAAAAAAGAAAAAAAATAATTAGAATGGAAAGGGTAATACTAAACTTATCAACACTTCGTGTACACCTATTTCTACCTTTAAAAAAAAATCATATATATATCAATAGTAATGAAATTTTAACCAATTGCATAGGGAAGAAATTATTTTCTTTTATTTACAAATGAATAATATAATAATTATTAATAATATAATAATTTTACATATTTTCTCCGTTGGATTCTTTTACAAATTACAGGACACGCGTAATAGGTTTAATGTTAATACATTTTTTTATTACGTGTAAAACTTAAAGAATTAAAAAACGTGTTTAAAGGAAGTATGAATATGCGTCGTTGGTTGTCGACGATATCGTCGAAATGAAACGTAAGCCCCTATCATTCTCTCTCTCTCTCTTTTTGTCATTCATACTTGCACACAGTCAACCATCTCTCACTTGCATACTACTCGATAACGATAATATCATCGAGAAAGTCCTGGCACGAGTTTGTATTACGTACACGTTTCAATAGCCGCTAGGCACCGAGGAAAGAAAACGTATTAGTTATCCCCCCATATCGAAGGCTAAGGGTTAGGGCACGCTCGATAAAAAGGTACAACTAGGAAGAAATAAGATATTACCATTTCTACGCACACCTTTGCAACGATAATCTTATATGCAAGATATTTTTCGTTCGCTAGCAAGGATAAGATAAAATTGTCAATCGGTGCAAAGTATAAAAGTAAAAATTAAAAAACAGAAACAACAAACGGGAAGACAAGAATTAAACCGATAGGATTGTAAAAAAAAAAGAATAAGAGAGAGAGAAGGAGAGTTTGAATTGAACGTCGGTGTATTGTTTATCGTTGCTTATATAAGCCTATAAAGTTACACGATGCACCATATGCACCAGGATCGCTACTTTCTTTACGAGGGTGCGGCCCATTCGCGCGACAGTGATTCCTCTCACTGAAATCCGAGAAAGAAAAAGAGAATGGTGTAGGAGGAGGAAAGGGGGGAGGGAAACGGTGTCGAAAGAACGAAATCAACTCGGTCATTCGTCGAACGATTTTTGCGTTAGGAACGATGATTGAAAACTTATGGCAAATGAGAAACACTGACAACCGATAGCGTGTTCCCGAGAAATAATATGTGGTTTTAAACGAAGTAAAGGAAGTTGGAATGTCATTAATCTTCCACAAAGAACCTAGACACTACTATCATCTCCTCTCTTTGGAAAAGTTCCGTTTTCTTCTTTCCGTTGTGAGTTTACACGCAGTTTCTTGGAGTACTCGCGAACGAGGATTCGTACTACTACACACGGTGAGCTAGAAACAATAAACCTACGTTGATGTTTTATGTAACGCGGTTTGGTAACCGAAGCTGCTGCTGCTGCTGCTGCTGTTGCTGCTGCTGCTGCCGACTTGCTGCATTGCGCAACCGAGCGAGTGAGCGAAAACGGAGACATTATAAGATATGTCATGAAAATTATATCTCCTTTCCTCGGTGATAACAATACCAAGAGAGGAAAACGAAGTACGTTTCGAAGGTCACTTCGCTACTCGTACGTATTCAACCTATCTAACCGGAGTGAGAGAGAGAGAGAGAGGGAACGTTGCTGTTATCCAGTAGGAATTACTAAGCATGGGATCAAGTGTAAAACCAGATAAGATACGTCCGAATCTTATATAAGAGTCTATACTTACTTAAAAAGAAAAAAGGAAAAAGAAAAAAAAGAATTATAGTTGGTGAGTCTTCTTCTGAATTTATTCGTTTTTCTCTAGTATGTACTCTATATTTTTTAATTTGAATAAATTTTTAAATATATATATATATAAAATTATATATAATATATAATATATAGAATAATATATAATAATATAATTATAATAATATAATATAATATATAATATATTTATATTATATATAAATATATATATATGTGGATTATTATTTATTTAAATATTTAAAAATGACATATAGGAATATAATTTTCATATAATTCATTTATATTAACGTGATTTTTTCAATCTCAATAGATTTAATTTCTTTAAATGATGTAACGTCGATATTGCGAGTTACGTGAATATAATACGAAAGTGAGAATTGGTATATAATGAGAAAAAATAATTCTTGGTGTCGGAGAAATCTCTTGAAAGACGAAACGTTGCAGACAATAATCGCACGTTGTCCATGAACGGAAAACGTAAGAACGCATTTGGATGCAAGCTGGATCTCGCAACTGTTACAAATGATCAGATAATCCACGATGATGATGCCAGCATTATATTTTCACTCGACTTTATTTTCATTTCATTTTATCGCATACGCAGAGATCCTCGGTTTTGTGAAACCGAGTAAGAGTGCACGAAAGTTTCCCGAAACAAATTGTGGAAAATAACCCCCTCCCCCCCCCCCCTAATTCGTGTTCGCGGTTAGATTTCTTATTTCGCGAGAGAATAACGCCACCGAGACGGACTTCGTTGCCGGCACATTTTTTTTATCATTATCATTGATAAGAAACAAGGAAGCAGAAAGAAAGAAAGAAAAGAAAAAAAATTCGATATTTTTCTATCTTTTCGTAGCGAACAGAAAATAGCTCGTTACAGTAACATAAAAGTATTTCGAAGTAAGTTTATCTATCTAGGAATCGATATTTACTCGATAATAAAGTAAACCCCTAGGATGTAGTTGAAAAGATGTTTTCCGGAATGGCGCAAGGAACACGAAAGAAAGAAAGAGAAAGAGAGAGAGAGAGAGAGAGAGGCAAATGAGATCGGATTATTGGTCGGAGGAAGGAAGTGACGAAACGACGAGATGGCAAAGTTCACAAGAGGAGAAAAGGGGGCGAGCGAGGAGGGGTAGTAGGGGGAACGGGTGGGGAGGACTCGTTGAATTTTCAAGCGGGTGTAGGAAGTCACGAAATTGTAGCAAAAGTTCGTAGATTTCCGGCAATGATTTTACTCCTTAAAGCTACCCACCGGCTAACGTTGCCGCGTGTAATCCGAGACGACTTATAATCAAAGTTAAATGGGGCAAAAATCGTTTCCCGGGAACGATAAAGGCGCTGTTATTCGCGGTCGGGTATATTTGTTTGCTGTAGAGAAGAGAGGCGAGATTTTGCCGAGAGAGAATCCGCCAATGGTGGTGATGGTGGTGGTGGTGGTGGGTGCACCATCGTAGTTGCCGGATGGAGAACCTGTGGAGGAGTTGGAGAGATGGAAGGGTCGAAGATAAAGAAGAGTGGGAGGAGGAGAAGAAGAAGAAGAGACGAGTTGAAGGTAAAGCCGTACAAAAAGAGAAACAACTCTCACTCCCTCTCCCTCTCCCTCTCCCTCTTCCTCTTGTTCTTCTTGTTCCTGTGGGTTGAAAGGATCGAGATCTTTGAAAACCCTCGACCGGAGGACCTACGGTGTTTCTTCGAATCACACTCGAAACACTCGAGAATCATAACGGAGTTCTCCAATTTACCGTATCGAATACTATATGTACAATCAAGTACTGTATTCTCGACTACATAGGAATCTGTAAGGAAAGTTTCCTCGAGCGTACTAACTAGTGAATGCGGACACTTCGACCCCTTTATCATTCAACTAAAAGCATTATTAAAGCTTTCACTCTCTCTCTCTCTTTCTCTCTTTCTCTTTCTCTTTATCTATCTATCTATTTCCCTGTTTACATGAAAACCCTGCAAAATGACGAAGTTCGAATTTCGAATCTCTCGACACTTTCCGAGTCGCCGTTTGTATATTTGGAAAATACGAATCGGAGAAGAAGAGAAGAATTGTGGAAGTAAAGAGAAAAAGAGAGACGCGGATGCGGAGAGGAGGAAAAAAATGGTAGAAAGAGAGATAGTTACCTATGGAAATCATAGTAAGCTAGCTAGACTTGGAACAAATCCAACTAATAGTAAACATCTTGACATCTATATCTACGTCCGCCTAAATTGCGTTTCGACCATCTTTCCTATTCTTTCTCTAGACTCTTACTCTTCTTGGAACGAAATTGGGATTTCCATTTAATTTCTTTTTCCATCTCTTGGGTATCTCCCTCTCTCTCTCTCTCTCTCTCTCTCCTACCACGTTCATAAATATGTAATCGTAGTCTGTTACCTCGAGTCACGTGCATTCGATTTTCTCAACTTCGTACTCCATATCAATTCTTACAATTAGTGTTTATCAATTATTTTAAACGCGAACTCACGTGCGATGAAATACAGTTGAAATAATCAATATGAAAATTCATTGTCTCGTAAAAGGAAAAGAAAAAAAAAATAAGAAAAGAAAAAAACTAATGTCTCGTGCTACCTTCGTGTATTATCTAAGATAATAACAAAATGAATCATTGTTTACGATAACTCTATTACGAAAGAAAAAGATTTATCCACTAGTGATTGTACAATGTAACGGGTAATCAGCGTGTTATTCATTTGAAACTTAAAAATACGAATTAACTGATATTTTAATAGAAGAAAAAAATTAATAATAATGAAAAAAGAAACACGTCGTGTGAAGACTCTTAGAGCATATACACCTGAAACGAACGAAGCAAAGAGAAATATGATTAATCATCATCGAACATCATTTATCATGATTCATTCGCAAAGGCATCTCAACGTGGAAGGAGGAGACACGTATGCTTGAAATATATAGATGTATATATATATATATAGTTATATGTGTTAGGAATTAGGTGGGCTGCGGTTGTTCACAGAATCTCGTTTGAGTCGAACTGTCGGCAACTGAGAACAAATGAATGAGTGTGGGCGAACACGTGGCTGATGAGCTAAACATCCTACCACTGACTCTTATCCAACTCCTCCATTTTCTTTCCTATTAGCTTTTTGATCTAAGCAAGAGATATTCAGCATACACGTTCATCCATGAACGAACAGTTCATTGCAATACGTAAAACTAGAATCTGCTTAATTTTAATAATTGTTAGCACGAATTTTTATTTAATTTCGTTAATAAAATTCTTTTATCGTTCAGTTTATACCTTTCAAAATCATTCTCGTACGATACTTTTTCTTTTTCGTGAGTGAAATAATAATATATTATTCGAAAGAACGATATATTACGAAATAATCCTCACACGACTTGTGCCAAATGATTTATATTAAAAAGAAAAGTAAACTATGTGTTAAAATGAAACATTTTCATTCGTCGAATCGAATAGTTAACGCGACATCATATTACTAATGTTTCGTTCCTACCATTCTTTTTCTTCATTTTGCTTGCATCTCTCTAATTTGATTAAATTTTCATTACTTTTTTATTCTATTTGTTCGATAATTCGTGCGTTACGTTATGATCTGCGTTAACATTAACGATTTACATTTTCAAGATTTGTTATTATTACGAGTTCATCGGATTTATAACGAGAACGAAACGTTGTATTCTGATAATGAATATTAATATGTGGAAGCGAAATGTATCAAAGTGAGAGAGAGAGAGAAAGAGAAAGAGAAAGAAAAAGAGAGAAAGAAAAAGAGAGACGTGTGCGCACGGCAAATATATTTCATTTTCAGGTAATTATCGGTTTATTTAATCGAACCTGTTAATTGGATTGCCTAGTAATGTATAGTCACACTTGCAGGGCAAATTGAATAAGCCTTCGCAGGGTGGTACGCGTTGCTTGGACGATTGTCGCCCTATAATTACAGCCTTCGGTCCCCAAAGGGTACGTCGTCGTGACAGATCGATAATCGTGGCTTATGTTAGAGCGAAGGGCCGGGGTCAAACGGACCCTCGAACTCCTGTTTGTGTGTGTGTGTGTGTGTCCTTCGACATGATCGATTCAAGCGTGCTCGATCATCGGGTCTCACATTGGTCTTTCATAATTAAAATCATTTCCAAAATTTCGAATATATCTTTTCGCAAATTATTATTATTATTATTATTATTAAAATAACATCAAGAAAATATTGAATTAATTCTATCCCATCTTTCAATCGGTATCATTGAATGGAAAATGTATAAATGAAACGAAGGTTAATTAAAGTATAAGATGATGGAACAAATATGTTGAAACAAAAGAAAAAAAAAGGATAAGAACGAAATAAAGTGAAGGATGAACGTGAAAGAGAAACTCGAAGATCCTAGAAATGAAGCGAGCGAAGAGATTTAAAACTAAAACTACTGGACGGAAACGAGTGGTATAAAACGAGAGTATAAAAAAAAAAAAAAAAAAAAAAAAAAAAAAAAAGTAATCCATTCCCGAGAAAGAGGAGTTACCACCGCTTAACGAACATGGTGGTCGGGGCCATGGTGGTTAGGTAGGTAGTATTACTCATAAGTCGCGGTTTCTCCGTTAAGGAAAAAATTATATTCCAAGTTTTCAGTCCTCTTTACCGGATTGATATATACAACATAATGGATATATAGACTTTGCACGGAAACGCATAGAAAGTTTTAAGGAGGATTGCGGGACCCGCGCTAACAGACATTAGAAACACACGCACGTACGTAAAATAGGACACGCGGCTCGTAAAAGGCCAGCCAGTGCCTACCGCTTAGGGTGAATAAAAAAAAAAATACAACAAAAATAAAAAATAGGGGAAAATAAGAAGAAGAAGAAGAAGAAGAAGAAGAATGTTGAAGGAAGAAGAAGAACTTCGGCGTTTAACTTTTACGCCAGTATGCGCCGTTCCTCCACCTATTCTACTACGTGGTCGTACATGTGTGTCTGTATATGTGTGTGTATATATATATATATTTATGATATACAACATACTTGCGAAGAACACATAGAGACGCAAACGTTTTTACAGAAACGGCAAGCCGTTTTCTCCGCATTTATACGCGAAGAAGAACGACGTAATGTGAGGTAAGGGGGAAAAGGGGGGGGGAGGACAGGGAGGAAATAAAAAAAAGCCCACCCCCTAAACTCGCTCACTCGACTCGACTTACTCGCTCTGGAAATTTACTAGAGTAAAAAAACAAAAAACAAAAAATCATCAAACGTATAACGCGCAACGCTAATAAGTTTGTTATAGGAACAGCTTATTTTTCTTTCTCTCTTTTTTTTTTTTTTTTTATTTTCTTCGCATTGAGTAAACTCTATAAACCTTGTTACTGAAAATTATTGCGAACGAGTTATGATGGGGGAGGTAAAAAAAAGTGCAGCGAAAGGATCACGATCGTTAATTCGCCAAGACAACAATTATTAGTAGAATAAAACGTTGATTACTGTGAACAACGCAACAATAAAAATAATTAACGATTAATTAAATTATATATATAATTTATTTTTTATAATTTATATTTATATTATATATATATATATAAATTACAAAATTATAATTAAAAACAATATTTCCATATTATCTGTAATATCTTTTCTTTGAATTAATCAAATCTGCATCACCATCCCCTTCCCCATAAATCCAATCAGTCAATAAATTATAATATTATAAATTGGAACATGTGTGTGTGTGTGGTAACGAGAAGAGGATACTGAACACTTTGTACATCGAATCGCGAAAGAAAACAATAAAGCTTGGATGTAGAAAGATCGAAGTAGGTGGTCAGGCAGCACCTTTGGCCAGCACGAGAAGACACTCGTGTTCTTTCTCTCTCTCTCTCACACTCTATGGTGTTTTTTTTTCATCGGGGCAGCGAATTGAGTCGTGACGAGTCTCGGCGGTGCTTCGACTTGTCGGATCTCTGAAAATCCCTGGAGAGATCGTTGACCCTCTCTCCCTCGGTTACTCTCTCTCTCTCTCTCTCTCGGAATTCCGAAGCAATAAGAGCAAAAAAAAAAAGAAAAGAGATGGAGGAGGAGGAAGCGAACGATAAAGAGGAAAAAGGAGAGAGGGGGGAGCGAGAACGAGGGATAAATTCGATATCGATACTCTCTCTTCATTCTTTCCCTCTATTTCTTCTATCTATTTGCCTCTCTCTCTCTCTCTCTCTCTTTCTTGTTCTATCATCCTCTAGCAATATCGCGCCATATATCGCTATCGTGTCCGATCAAATTGCTCGTTTATACCTACACACCATCTATAACGATTCCGGCCGAAGGCAGAAATCACACGGTCCACTTTCATTCGCCCTTTTCTTTTTTTTTCTCTTCCCCCTTAGCATCTATTTCTCATCTTTCTTCTTTCTCTCGGTGCTTTAACGAAAAACTAAAAAGAAAGAGAAGTGTCTACCTCTAATACTCGACTCGAATAATGTACGGAGAAGAGAGAGGGAGAGAAAGATCCGCTGATATTAGCCTACTCTCTCTCTCTCTCTCTCTCTTTTTCTCGATGAATATTTCCTTTTTTGAATTTTTATTACTCATTTTTTTCAGTATTTATATTTATTTCGTAAGTATAAGCCTCGGGGATATAGATCTCGTTATTTATTCTATTTATTCTATTTATTGTAACTAAATTATAGGGTTAGTATGTGTGTGTATGTGTGTGTCTGTGTGTATTAGCGATAAGATGTAAATGAACGTTCCTGGTTGGTCGACTGTGACGACATCTCGGCGTTATCAGATAAAAAACAAACAAACGTTACGATATAGTTTTTTCTTATTGCTAGTGAGAAGTTTGTTCGGTTAGGTATACGTATCGAACGTTCTTGAAATATAAGTCAGAGTAGGGGGATTTCTCGAAAAAGTTGAGAAAAATGGAAGGGAAAGAACGGGGAATGCCCTAAAGATTGTAAAAATGTCAACGAATAAAGAAACATTGTTATTCGAATCAATGGATATCTTAGAATCCCAATCGTTCAGAATTATCAATTGGTTTAAATCTAATCTTTATACAACACATTTTATTCTATATTTCGTATCATATCGAACGATATTTTAAATCGTCGAAAAATCAATCCTTTCGATAAATTTAATTGCAGAAAAGAAAAAACATTTTTCGTTGTTTGCATTTTAATTTTTTATTTTCGTCTGGATTAGATAAATTCAAAAAAAAAAAAAGAGATCACTGCTTAATCGTTCACGTCGCATTTTTTTTGTTTTAAACAGATCTATCGTTAACGATGTCTACGAATAAAGTCGTCATCTCTCTCTCTCTCTCTCTCTCTCTCTCTCGTGTATTTACTTTCGGCAAACTTTACAAGATTAATCTCTTTCATTTAAGAGTGCACACAATTTCTTCTTACACGCCGTGTAGAACGTGTACTCGACGTTATCGTTACGTAGAGAGACGCGACCGTGTTACTTAGGGAAGATGAAAAAATGAGAATAAACATTCTTCCTTCTTAGCTATATAATCTCTAATATAAATATTCACGCGCAAACCAGAGACGGGAGATAAAATGCAAAAACGATTATCAAGATGTTACGCGTCTTTCTGTGAACAAATTTTTACGAAGATTATATTTTCCCTTTTTTTTTTTTTTTGCATCTTCGTATATTGCATAACCGTCGAATATTGGATTCGTGTGAGAAATAAAACGAAAACAATCTTATATATTATTGTTACAAATAAACGAGATAAAGTAATATTTGTATAAATAATTATCGATATAAAAAAAGAAAAAAAAAGCAGAAAGTAATGCAAGTCAATTGAAACTTTTGCCTTACTCCGCATTTCCTTTTTAACCGTAATCTTTGATTATTTCAAAAAAAAGTTTTAAAATTATCGACTAACGAAACTTATCTTTGAGAGTCACTATCCCGTCCAACGTAATATAACTGGTGATAAAAAAGAAAGAACTTGAGATTGTACGAAAAGCTTACGCGAACTCCGCTTTATTTGTGTTTATCCAGTTTTACGCGGTGGGTGTACAGAGAGTGAAGGAGTATGCACGTCAGAAAACCTTCCTAAATCTGTCGTTTAAACCTAAGAGATAACAAATCGCGAAAGATTAAGCTTCGTCTCGAGTTATACGAGGAAGAAGGCCAAGAAGAAAGCCGATAAACGGTCCAGACTGGATTTGATTAACCGACGGATAGGTCGAAGGTGGCAAACTCTTCGATAACGTTACAAAATCGAGCGTTAATATCGCAATGACCTACTATTCTCGATAATAATTCCAATTTTTCCTTCAGAAAAGCAAGCAATCGTAACGCGAATTTAAATAAAAAAAAAACGGAGCAAACGATATAACGGATAATAAATTTGTCTTCTCTCGCGAATCAAAAATTGCTCGTCACGAAACGCGGATACACCGGACACCTATATGTGAAATTAATAATTAAAATAGGTGTCTTAGAAAATTTCAACGGATTAGAAAATCTCTTTGAACGTTATTTTGATCTTGTTGCAACAAGATTCGTCCAAATTTCCAAAGACACCTATTTAAATCATTTTATTTTTTGGACAAGATAAAAAAACCAATTAAATTAAAGGTATCCATTTCCTTAAAAGAAGATGAATATTCGTTCTCTTACACGGTGTTTCGATCTAGGACAATCTCGATAAACTCGTGACACGACCATTATTTCTTGCGAGCGACAATTGAGCATAAAACAGTTCGGTTAGAAGTATCTGAAGAAAAAGAAAGGAAAGAATGAGACGAAGGAGAAGAAGAAGAGGAAGAAGAAGAAGACAAGATCTCGAGAGATCCGGATGTACTTCGGTCGAGGCATAGGCGAGAGAATCAGCATCGTCAGCCTCTTGTCGTTACACCCTCTCCCTTTTCAACAAAGTGTTACTAGAAGCACTCGTGCACGTGCGCGCACACTACCACCACTACTACCACCACCACCCTACTACTGAAGGAAAAACACAACACTCGCATACAGACATATGTGCATATACATATATAGCTTCGTGCATAGTTTTATATAGACGAGAGAGTACATATACGTATACGTTTGTATATACGTATACAGTTTTATTGGAACGAAGGAAAAAGTATAGAAAAGAATATGTACGCCGCATGGCTAGGTGTGTATGTACACATTTGCGAACGTGAAATATCATGCAGAGGTAGAGAACTTACACATACAAACGCGCACACACGCGAACGTATGTATGTGCAGCTTGGAAGAGTAGTATCGGAAGGTGCAGGGTAGTTAGAAGAGAGGGAATAGATAGAAAAAGAGAGAAGCTAGTTCCGGGTGTGAGTACGTTGAAGAGAGAATGAATGAGGAGGGGGCAGGAGCAGGGGGAGGGGAGAGGGGGAGGGGACGTTGGAAAATGGTAGAGAACGACGAACGAGGAAGACCGCGAGAGGCGACTAGAGAACACCAGGGGGAGGAGGGTTAGAGAGGGGGGTGGAGACGGAGAGGAAGGACGCGCGCGCGTTCACGTCAAAGAGAGCGAGAGAGAGAAAAGCAAAGGTGCAACGAGGAAGCCACGAGTCTGGCGGGAAAAATCAATAGCGGTAAGCCGGCGAACCCAACCCATCCCCAACCCTCTCTCCTTCTTTCCCTCCCTCACTCTCACCCCCTCTCTTGTAGCCTATTTCTGTTTCACTCATCGAACTCAAACCAACACCGCTACTACCCCCGCTCCTCCCTCTTCTCGTGCTTAAGCCTAAATCTTGTCCACCAGAACCGTTCCTCCTTCTCCTCCTTCTCCTTCTTCTTCTTCTTCTCTTCTTTTTCCTTCTCTTTCTAAAACCGATCGTCATACCACCGTCGTCGTCGTCGTCGTCCTTAAATGGCTCCAAGGCTCGACGAAATCGAAGTATCGGACTTTCGAATAATCGCTGAAAATTCCAAAAGCATTTTATTTGTTCCTATTTATTTAACTCCCCCACCCCCTGCCCGTGTATTTATTTTTCTTCCTTTCATTTTTTTGCTTTTATTCTTTTGTCATTATTTTCATCATACTCCTTTCGGAAAGAAATGAAAATAAAATAAAATAAAATAAAATAAAATATCGAATTGATCTCCTCGATCTAGTTATTTCAATCAATGAAATGATTATTGAGCCGATCTCTCGTCGTCGTCCTCGTCGTCGTTGCTCCATTCGCTTATACGACAACGAAATTGCTAGAGCAATTTATTCCTGTCAACGGGGGTGGAGGAGTGGGCTGGGAGTAAAGGGTGGAGGAGGAGTGGTACATACAAACGTTCATTGAAAATCGCAGCCACGAGGAGAACTATCGAGAGAGAGAGAGAGAGAGAGAGGGAGAGAGGATGATCATCGATCGTCGAGAGGGATGAAGCGTGAAAATGACGAGGTTCGTCCTATCAAACGGTCTTGTGCATACTACACGATGAAACGTCGAACGGCCAGTTAACTCGATTCGAATTCTCTTCGGGATCATTCCAAACTCGCCTTCTGCTCTCCTTCTCCTTCTCCCTCTCCTCCTCCTCCTCCTCCTCCTGCTCCTCCTCCCTCATCTCCCCCTATTTCTCTTTCGGTCAACTTTTATATTGCCAACGGTTCCGATCGTTATACCAAAACACCAGACTGTTCTGTGCATCAGTACGAACGACCAAATTTGAATACAATGAACTGTTTTGAATTTTTATCGGCGCCCGCCCGGCACAACGATGAAGCTGAAGTGTAAAGAGAAAGAAGAGGAAGAAAGGGGGAAGAAAGGAAAAAAATAATAGGGGGTGGATGGGGGACGCGTGAAAGGAAAACTACGAGAACGGGAGACGGAATTCAAATACACGGTCCCTCGCCAATTAAATTTTAGTCACAGTGTGTCTGTCGGTCGTTTCCATCGGCGAAATGGACCGAAGACTGACCACCACCTATTGTGGCTACGGAACGATACTCAGGTACGACTGAATTCGGAGAAAACGTCCCGGTGGACCGAGAGATCATACTATTCTCCGTCTCTTTCTTTCATTCCTGAGAGATGGAATCCCATCCCCCCCTCTCTCTCTTTCTCACCGTTCGTTCTAACGAGTAGGGTGTTATCGCAGCTAGAGGATAAGAGTTTGCGTTGAATTAAATCACTGCATATACGATGATATTATGGAACGACGTTATGATTTTATCGTTTTACACAAGCGCCGAGAGTAAATAGCAGTGGGCTATTGAAAGAGAGTAGATTTCAAATAGATCGAATGAGTGAGAGAGAGAGAGAGAGAGAAAACGAATGGAAGTGCCATTAAAGCTTGGACGTTACGTTTATCGTTCGGATAATGTTCTACCTATCTGAATTTGAAGCAATGATTATCTTTAAAGTAAACCTTTTAATTCTTCCATTTGCACGTGTGTTTGAGAACAAATCAATTTTCAAAACGTTCGCGCTCCCATCGATAGTTTGTTAAAACGATCGAATAAAAAAAAAAAAAGAAAAAAAAAGAAGAAATTCCCCGGGAATTTATGTACGTTTTGCTCATTCGTTGTTCTCCATTCGTTTAGTTGATTTTGGGTTTTGTAAAAACAAAAGCGAACAACTAAAACGTACTCTTAACTCGGTCCCGGTTTCAACCCTTCTCGCAGTTATCGTTAAACAATTTCGTTTGTTAAAATAGATAGCCTTACATTCGGATCAAGTTGTCCCCGATCAACCATTTCGAAAGTAGTTTTAATACAATACTTTACAACAGCTGGTACCACGGCATGCTTGATAGGTAAGCGAATCAATTATGTAACTTTCAATTTGGCGAGTGTAGAGTAGCCATTTCCCTCATGGCCAGTCGTAAAGGTTATACCGATGTAGTCCTTTGAATTTACCGACTGTCTACGAACACACCTTCGGTTGCAATGGAATTCGATCGATTTGCAACTATCCCTGGCAGACGTTGCATAGACAAACCAACTTTCACGTAAATTTATCTCTACGTGTAAATCTACGTCCTTTCGTCGATTTTCCCTATCATCGAAAAGACATTAAACGAATTTTTACAATTTAATACCTTTTTTTCTCGATCTTTCGATAATAATATAATACCTTTTTAACAAGTTTCGAGCAATTCAACATTATCTCTCTCGTATTTCATCGAATTACTTGCAAATCATTTACATCGTTGAACAGATCGAACTGAAATAATATTTCACCATTGTTTTGTGATATCAAAAATCAAATTTTACAATATCGTCCATCAAAAGGTATGATACGAGTTGAATAATGCGTACAATTGGCCACGAAGTGATTACTCGTTCGAAAAAAAAAATCAAACGAAAATATAAAATATCATTTTTAGGTACGAGCTTAAACACCTACGAAAGTACATTTTATACGTCGTTTAGTGAACCGTATTTTACAATTTGCCGTAATCGCATATAGTGGATTTTTGTCAAAATTAATCTCCGTTTCTAAAATTAAGCCACGAATTAAAAAAAAAAAGAAAGGTTTTATTACTATATTCATTTCTAATTTCTTCGTAAAAAATCATTTCGTGTGCGGTTGAATTTAAATATTATTCGGCCACCAACCACACCCTATATATAATACAATAACGTGCTGTGTTTCAGGCACATTGAACAGAATCGCAGAGAAGGAAGGCATTACAAAACATGCGATTCTGTTATGCGATATGTAGGTTAATCGGTTTTATTAGACGACGTCCGTTTAATCCGTCCCAACTTAACGTAATTTTACACACGCACACACACACACGCTACTCCATACTCTATTTTCTTTCCTTTTTCGCGTATAAAAATTCTAGGATTCACGCACGATAATATTTAACGTGAAATCACGCATAAATAATAACACCCGCGAGACTATCCTTGTTCCTGTGTAAAATTAATATTCGGAAAAAATGTTTAAATACTTTTAATCGAACTTAAAACAATTTACACATAAAACATAAAGGAAATAATTATTTCTCCAATCGACTGTTAATAACATTGTTTAATTAGCAGATCATTTTCCGATCGAACGAACATTCTCCCATTAGTAAATCTTTGATAATAAATAAGAAACACGTGTATATCGTCTAACGTGTATACACACACACACATATACAATACATAAATACGAAGAATGGAAAATTAGCAAATATGTACGATCGTTTATTGCTAATTGCGACACGGTGAGATGAAAAGCGATGACTCAGGGCACATGACGCGATAACTATTAGAACTAAAAAAAAGAAAAAAAATTGTATTCACTTCGTAGAACAATCGGAACGTTTATGGAAACGTTTCAAGAACTATGAAGTAATCTTTAGAAACTCGACAATCATTTACACGTTACGAGGATTTTGTAATTGAGTAGGTAAACCAGTAAAAATATAGTTCAATTTCTATATTACGTTCCCCTTCCTCTCCCCCCTCCACCCATCCTTCCCCCAATGCTCATCGCATATTTCATCGCGCTCGTTAGATTATCTATAAACTATGTAATCAAATAGAGCAAGTTACGTTAGAAAAAGTTACGCGTGTTGTAACGTCAAATATATTCGATAAGAAGTACTAGACGTTATTGCCGGTAGTATAGTGTTCATACATACGGTTGAGTTCTTTTTGCGTAAAACCAGTTCGCGCCGATCTACTTACACGAACGACAAGGCAGGCAGGCAGGCAGGTATTCTCATACATAACTGGCAACCTTAGAACGAGAAGCACGGGTACACTCACGTAGGCGCATGTGCACATATTTACTTAAGTACGCGTGTAGGAAGAAAGTTGCGTACGACTACGATATATATCCTTGAACTTGAAACTAACGCATTGAAAGCAATGCATAATTCTCTTCGTACAATGGTAAGAAGGAGAGGAGGGGGATGAATGCGTCACACGCTGACTTATTATCATACCAATTCTGCATTACGTACAAGTGGAATCGTTGGGAAATGATGTAAACCTAACGGACTTTTCAACTATAATTCCAATAGGATTCATTTATTTGTATTATTTATTTTTCGTTTGTCATATCCGGATTATCGATGATTACAAGTCAAATGAAGTAACGTAAAAATCTAAAAGATCATCGTGTGCTAGGTTTTTGTGGAAAAGATCGTTCTTCTGAGTTTCACGATTACGTAAGTTTGAGAGGAACAGAAAGTCGGAAAGCGTGACGACGGTGAGCTCTTGACAACGTCAAGGAGAAGTAAAACCATACTTCTTCTCTCGTTCTTGAATCGTGCACACAAAGCGAACGAAAACTGACGTACGGATGGAACGATCGGGGACCGTTTTTCCGTTGTCCGACAGAATCGTGTCTAACTATATTTAGATGACGGGAAAATATATGTCCGCCATTTTCGTGTTTTATAAGCAAAAGGAAATAATACGATTTTCCGTGATAGAAAGTTTATCAATTATTATAAGCATTCCTTTTGAACGAAACGATTTCTCCCTCCCCCTCCACCCTTATCCATTGATCGAAAATCTACTATCAACGATTAAAACGCTACTGTTTGATAATACGCAATTAAAATGCGACAAATAATTAAACACGAATATAAACCCCCTACGAGAATATGATTGATTGACACCTTGTTTATGCCAATGGACTTCCCGTAATAGTAAGGGAAACCTAAATTTGCCATTGAAAAAAAAAACGTATACCACAATTTCAAACACGGACATTTCCTTCACAACTCCCTTCGTCAGGATAATCCTGAAAGCAAATCCCCTATCAACTCATTGTTCAAGTTATATTCGATCAATTCGTTTACTACTGTTAAATTATAATCATTGATTACGTACTCAACCAATATTCATCATAACTATATCCGATCGTGATCACATTTTCTTGTAACATTTATGTACATTAATACACCTACTTAAAACCAATACACACACACACATATATATATATATATGTTCACGAATACAACGTTTCGTTATTACCGTCCTTAACGTTTAATACAAATCCCAAAGGCTCACAGAATTGTTTGATGCGAAGTAAAGAGCTCGAAACACACCGATAACGCGAAGCAGCTTTACGAATTGATACACTCGACGTTTTGCGCAGCTGTTACCGAATATTCGGCAAAATTATACCCCTCTTGTTTTGCGCCATGGCGCATCGTTTTGTAATTGAAACGGATTGTACATTACTGACCATTACAACAAGAAAGAGAGAGAGAGAGAGAAATAAAACTCTATTAACAATGAAATTACATTGCAAAAGCATATACAAAATTTGTTTCTAATTTGGATTACGTTAAGATATACAAATGATCTTCTTCTATATCACATTATAATCTGCAAACATTAGACAAAATAATGAATCGTTCATACTTAATAACTTAAAAAGAAAACTCAACCACAGTCAATCAACTTCGATATATAAATTTTCAACTGACGAAGATTAGAATATCGTACTCGTTTAATTTCTTTACCCGACATCGATGATACAACCGTCAATTTTTCCTATAAAAAGAACTTTACGATCACTTTATGCACTTGTCTTAATTGAGGGGTAAAAAGATACACCTACGAACAAAAGAAAAAAAAAAAAGAAAAGAAAAATACAGAAAAGAATGCATTGTACGTTAAAAAGGTAACTACTTACAAGATGACGTTCGGTTATTATAGGTGACTACCGGAGACTGAGCGAAGTTTATGAGTTCTACTTTTTTACGATCACGAGATATATATATATATATATACTCTTTCCACTCGCAACTTTTTAAGACGAATTCATATAACGTATCGTCGAATCTTCTTTGGCGCCACGGTTACGAAGAAGAGTACTACTCCGTTACTTGACAACCCTAGCCGATAATTTATCCCGGCTCGTTGGTTCGCGCGAGTAATGTACTTACATAAGACGTACGTATACATATATACATATATATATGTGTGTGTGTGTAGGTACCATATACTCACATTTATATACGTTATGCCTTGCCTTAAGCACGGGGTTAGAACGCGTAAGTTAGCAGCGTATCCCAGTATTACGCAACGCTTTACGTGATCCCAATTTCTCAAACATTCCGCGATAGCCAACTTTACGAGCAGTAAGTTTCTGCGTTTGTCTGTCTTTGAGTTTACGTATGCGCACACATATATGACCGATTACTAAAGAGAGAGAGAGAGAGAGAGAGAGTGGAAAGATCATTTCTGACGTAATCTTAAGCTTTTCAACGTGAGTCATATTATTATCATTGTTCCTATCTTTCTGTCTCTCTCTCTTTCCTTCTGTGCTAATAAATGAATTCGAAAAGGCTTTATAATATCTCTCTTTGAACTTTCCTACGGAAAAATGATTTCGCGCGAAAAAGTGAAATCGCAAATGTGAAAAGGCGTCTAATGAGACGACGGATAAGTGTACTCGCTTCCTTTTCTTTTTCTTATTCTTTCTCTTCCTCTTCCTTTTGATTCTTTCTTTTCTATTCTTTTTTTTCTTCTCTTTTTTTTCTTTTCTTTTTTATTTGTACTTGTTGCTGAGTAAGTTTGTTCTCATCTCTGGAAAAGCTGCTTGCTGCTGCTTGCTGACTGCTGCTACCGAGAGTAAACAACGCGATATTGACCGTTCTGTTTGCCACCGACACCGGGATTGTGTATAGTAGGAAATATTTTAAACGCCATTGCGAAAAAAACTTAAACCACGGGGGAATAAGATCGTACTGCGACAATTTTTTCAAATCCAAATTTTGTCTTTTTTATAGTTTACGAGTGCCATCGAAGGAAGATTCGTAGAAAGGAAAAATCATGCCGCGGCGTTCCTATTTTAAATATCGATCACGAAGGTGGGGCGGTGCGATAGTAGGGTTCTCTTTCCCTTTTCAAACTACGCGTGTGTTTTTCATTCACTCTTTCACCTCCCCCTCCCCGCCCCCCGCCCCTGTTCGTGTCTATCGACGTTGCAATAGCCCGACAACGAATCTATGTGGAGCAGGGTTTTATGGCAGAAAGGACGGAGGATGCGACGTGGAAAGGGAGGGGGCCCGGGGGGGCGCAGGGGGAGTGAAAATAAAACCATGAGCTCTATTGGATGTCGTGCGCACGACGCCTGAAGAGAAGAGAGAGAGAGAGAGAGAGAGAAAAAGGAGACAGGGAAGAAACGTCAACATTCACGAAAATCGAGATAAAATTCTCTCTCTCTACCAAGCGAGTGAAAATTTCGTTGAGTCCAACGTAGAGAAATCGAGGAATTCCTTTGTGTGTAGGTAGGAGAAAGAGAAAGAGAAAGAGAGAGAGAGAGAGAGAAAACAGCTCCGATTTTGACGAATAGAGATAGAACAATGCTGATTGAAACGATCTAGACGGAGAATAGAAATCGCGCCAAGTGCCAGGAATATGATATAAGGATTATATTTTCGTTGGTAAAAAGAGAAGAGAAGAATAATGACAAAAAAGAAAGAAAAAAAAAGAAATAGATGAAATTATATGAGATTAGTTTAGGACTCTTGCTCTCTATCTGAATAATTGTTCGTCGTGTTATCTCGCATTGCGCAGAGAGTAATATTACTTCCAACTTCCGAGACCTAGGATGAGAGACTATAATGAGAAAGGTAAATTACACGAGTTGACTTCTCTATTTTTTACCATTAATATTATTGTTGTTCTACCGAATGGGAAGACTTGGGGCGAAGGAAAGGGAGTGAAAAAAAGGGGGACGATGAAAAATGTTTGTAAAAAAAAATAAGAAAGAAAAGAAAAAAATAATATAAGCACCGTGTTAGCACGTAGAAAACAAGCATTAATGAGCAAAGATATCTCTCTGCGAATCGATGTAAGTGTGGTGGTATTTTCTAGCACGAATATCGTGCGCGCGCGCGCGCGCGCGTCCTATCTATCGATGTACAGGAGTGCTTTATTAGCATATCGAGCTCTGCCACCGTCTGGGGTGGCACCGATAAATCCCCGAGTTATGTCAGCATAGATATATCGTTCGACAATCGATTAACAGTGATAGGCTTGCCATTGGAGTTAGCTGTCGTTGTTGTTCGCAGTCTGTGGTCTCTGTGGCAGTACCCTGCCAGCCAACCAACCAACCAGCCAACCAGCTAGCCAGCCAGCAATCCGTTCACCAACTCTCTTTTTATATTCCAATGCAATTGTCAATGAAACTTAATTCGTTATTCGTGTCATTAGTTTTGAATATATATATTTTAACATTCTTGCGTAATGCAGTAGCTAACGCAAATCGATTCCTCGAGAAGGGGATACAACGTGACAAAATAAGATAGCGTGGCATCGAATTTTGTTCAAAAAATAATATAATAATACGCGAAGAAAAAAGAAGAAGGAAAAAAAGAAAAAAAAGAAAAACAACGTTTAATATGCGAGCGTACATACGTAAGTAGAGATTGGTAGTAACCGTTTATTACTTCAGAATCTCAGCGACAAACTTGATATTATTGCTACCGTTTAATCGAGGGACTTCAGCTTGGTAGAGGAGGATTTAATAACTTTGGCGCAAAGCCCCATTTCGAAACCTCTCAGAACGTCTAATCGATATTCAATTTTACGCCATGTGCTGTCTAGCATGACTGGCGTCGCCGCTGCGATGGCATCAATTATCCTAGGCATCGGTATTTTGATGGATGGCATAATTCCGCGGTGGATATAATATTCTAGCTCCATAACGTCGCACGGAGATAGTCCCTCTCAATTTACTATGTCTATTCCCTCTGTAGTATCGCCGATTCACCGGATAACTAGATATTCCGGAGGTTCTTCCCACCACCACCACCATCACCCAGAGTACCTCTCTCTCTCTCTCCTAGTCGTCGATTTTCCGTTATCCCTTCATACGTTTAACAGAATCATTCCGATGACGATCATCGGAACCTCTTCTCAATGTATTAGAGATACGAGATATATAGTTGATTTAGTAATCGTTGCGATATTTCTTGATCTACTATGTTGTTTGATAACCCAACACATCGGGACTCGAATACGCTTTACCACCATTCGATCGCATATATTCAATAGTTCGATAAGTGAATACGTCAATTAAAAATACGAAAGTCGAAGTATTGTTTTTTCTGATACAAATATATCGTACGATAATAAATATTTCTTACAACAGTAAGATTTCGTTAATCGTTCGAAAACACGAGGAATGTTTTACCGATACGACTCTTCTAACAAATTACAAATATCTTTAAAGCGTTACGATACAACGAATTCGTATTACAATATATTCTTTTGTTCAACTTGAAACGTTGTTGAAATAAAAAGAAGAAGAAAAGAGAAAAAAAGAAACCTATGATTCGAGTTATAAAACATCGAGAGTTTGATAAGACTCGAGAACTTAGCTCGCGCTTCCCTTTACCTGAAATAATACAAAGAAAACCGCTATTTTTCCTTAAGCTGTACCTAGCTGCTCGTGAAGAAGAAAAAAGTCAGAGAGGATATAACGTCGTTCATCAACAAGCAAAAAGCTTTCCCGTTGACTGATGGTTCGCGAATGTTAAATCCCATCACGTTATCCGGTCGATTCGTTCGTCCTCGACGGTTCCAACGTGACCTTAAGCCCTGCTCACAACCCACTACCATTACCACTACCTCCGGCAGAAACTCCGATGTTCACCACGACTTGCACGTAAACGGGAAAGAGAAGAGTGCTGAGAGACGAGCAAAGAGGAGGGGGGGGCAGAGAAAGGGGGGCCGGGGAGTAGGGTGCAGAGAGTTTTCAGGCGGATACTCAACGATGCCGCCGAGATGTAGGCGGTAGCTTTATGCTCTAACGATAATCGCAGTGACAAGGTTTTAGCGCGTAATAGGTTGCGGGTAATTATCCGTAATTGGTCTTCGAAGGAAACCTGGCAAGAGGATAGAGTGTCCGCCGACATTAACAGTTAGAAGTAGAAGCGTATGACTAATGGTGAGGGTAACTGACCTTTTTCGAAGGGAGAGAGAGAGAGAGAGGTAGACCGCGATAGCGACAACTCGGACGAATAATCTTTATTCCATTTGGAACCCTTTTCTGCTCTAAAGCCCTTTGCAAAACGAAATCACCGCTTTCGACTGTTTTCCAGGGTTTGCCTATAGACCGTATTCACTGACTCTTACACTTCGATAATCCGTCCTGAATGCTTACGAGTCGCTAAGCCGATTCATTAAATAGCAATCAGTAGTGTTACTACCTGTTACCATTACCTTTGATCTTATCGATCGACGTTAATCTATGACTTGTTTTAATATTAATTCGAAACAAACAAAAAATAAAAAAGTAACTAAACCGAGATGAAACGAACTTTTATTCTATTCAGTACAACAAAAATTAAATACTTTTTCATATATATATATTTATTTATAAAGATAGATTTATTTTCTATTGTGGCACGTTAAAAAGTAATACGATTTATATTTAACTCTCGTTAAAGATACCCCAAATTTATCTTCGATACGAGTCACACTTATAAACTCCGGGATAAGACATAGGGACGTTTATCTGTAGAGATCTTTCCTCCTTGCACCAACATTCCATTCCATTCCATTCCATTCCATTCCTCTTTTAATAGCACGAAGCAACGCGCGCGCGGTATTAAGAACGTCTAATTAGAGGCGGCCCTACATTCATTAACTAAACGTAGGAGTAAGTGAGCGAGTGTGTATATGCAAGAGAGAGAAAGAGGAGTCCCTTAATTCCAGAGTGCAGTTTCGCCTGATTTACACCCTCGTTGTCTTGACTGCGAGAAAGAGAAAGAGAGTGAGAGAGAGAGAGAGAGAGAGAAATCTACTCGCCTTCGTAGGTCTTCCAGCTCTAGGAACTGTCGTCTTACCTCGAGGAATAAGCCTCCAATGAGGTTACGAATACGATTCGGTACCACCATGCATGTGCATGCAGGTGCTGCTACTGCTGCTACTGCTGCTGCTGCTGCTACGTGCGCTTTCAACGAACAAACTCTAAGCTGGGTAGATTGCTGCTTGGCACCTACTATCGTGAATGCTGTTCACGATACATCAGCTAAAAGAGACACTAAGACGACGACGACGATATGTTCTTTCGTGATTACCGAGGACTACCTTGTGTCGCGCCTAATCAATGTATTCCATGAACTAACAAGAAGAAGAAGAAGAGCATGTTAAAAGCATAACGTAATATTATCAGGATTATTCATCAAGTATGAAATGTCTGATTTTTCGAACTGAATGTACTAGGAATAATCGTACGTTTCATAATTAATGATATATTATGTTTAATAATATTAATATTATTAAAGGATTTTTTTGTTTGATAAACGTAACGCCAATCTTTGCGATCTTTAACGTCTTTAACGGAATATATATATACGGTAATACTTTTAGAAAACTAATCAAGCTGAGAGGACACCTCGATTGGATTACTAATGCTTGAAAGGGTTCGTCCGAATTGGAACGTGGTCGATAGTTAAAACGTACGTAGAAGATTTTTCTTCATTTTCGAGGTCAAAATCTCGAAGTCTGTATTTTTTCTTTCTACAATTTCTTACAAAAGTCATTTATTTCTAGAAATATTTGTGTAGAAAGAACAAGAAAATTTACTTTTTTTTATATTTGCATTATCGTTAATCAATTATTTTGATTTTATTTTTCTGGTATTTTTTATCTTCGAATAAAAATGGACGTTGAGAAACAAGAAGAAAGAAGAACTCAATAAGATGGGGTCCGATTATCTTGGATGTCTGAGAAACGTACATTTTGTATTTTTCTTGGAGGCAGGGGTTGGTCGTGAAAGTACCAACTACTATAACACGTGCGTCATAGAATAAAATGGACCGGCGTTATATTCCGTAACGTGGGAAGCAATAAGGGCTTCTTCGAACGCGAACCATCGCGTGCCCAACAAAAACAATTTTCGAATTTAATGGAGTGCCGGTTTCATAGCGAATACGATGCGTCTTTATAAGCTTATTTCTTCTCTTACGACCAATCACGTTCATATCGTCTATTTTTGATAATTATATTATTATAAATAAAAATATTCTATATTAATCTCAACATTAATTCGATCCTACGTTAAACAGCAGAAACAAATTTGAAAGAAATGTAAAGAAACAAGTTGTAGACTCCGTTCTCTCTTCATAAATATTTTTTGTTAACTAATATATACCCGCAAAGTTTGAAAATATATACCCGAAAATGTGAGAAAACTATTTTTGTGAGAATCTCAGGCGATATATCGTTTATCGATTCGTTCAAAATCGGCGCTGGAGACATTGGAAATTGAAATAAAGATAAAACTAATAACTTTCGCCCGTTCGTTCGTTCGTTTGTTCATTCGTTCGTTCGTTCGTTCGATCGAATTTATTTCACTGAAATGAAATGTCGAGAAGAAAAGCACACCTTTGAATAAGCGTATATGAGAAAGAGACGAGTTCAACGTTATACGCATTCAAAGGAATTACAAATAAAACCACTTAAGTCAACTTTATGTTAAATTTACGTTTTTAACGTGTCCGAAACGTAAATTTGAAAAAAAAGATAGAAATTTTCAAATAAGAATATAATCTAAAAGAGTAAATAGCTCTAGTAGAAAAACGTCCGATGTAACGAATAGAGAATAGTAATAGTAGAAGTATTAGTTTTAATAGTAGTAGTGTAGTACTAATGTTAATAGTAGTAAGTAACACATGTACTATGTTGGCTAGTATCACCCTTGAAAGTTTTCTCATGACGTCGACTTGTTCTTTCTACGATGAGACTGATACACATACATATATTGATATACACACATATATATATGTGTGTGTGTGTGAGTTAGCGTGACATATGACCGTGCATACGACCCAGAACGCAACAGAAGCGATTGTGCGAGTGTAACATGCAACGGTGGATCATGTACCACACATATGTAGAAGAAGATAGAAAAAAATAGAGAGAGAAAAAAAATAAAAATAAAAATAAAAACAGAAGCGGTTATCTATACGGCTATGCGATATTTTTCATTCGATTATTTAACGGCATTATGCAAATAAAATGCGATAAAAATCTTTAAATAACTCATTGAGTGAGAAAAAAATTGTTATCGTTATCGATAAGGTTCGTCTAATCGTCCGTCTCACCGGCTTTTTGCTCAAGTATCATAATCCTATAGCGTATGCACCGGACGTGCCTTATTTGCAATTATTTCTCTATTTCCTTTATGACGAACCCTATGATTTATTGCGTGCTTTAATAGATCTACGAGCCCGATTAACTGCATCGACCTTTACCGTGAAATGCTTTCAACGATGAATTAATACATCGTTGTATACGTTTAGAGTCAAGAAAATATTACGAAATGCAGGTGTGCTCGACAACGTTTTATTATCGTCTCGTTTAATCGTGTACCAAAACAAAAAAAAAGAAAGGAATTATTATAATTATTATAATAATTTATTGTATCGAAGTAGAAAATATTATACGATATTTGTTTGTCACGTGACAAGTATGATATTACGAAAATACGTATGCACATTTGAAAAAAGTTCTCTTTCAAATGAAAACAATATTTCAAGCTTGTTAATCGAATGAACTTTACGAAAATATCAATGAAGGTTTAATACGCTTTGCTGCATCGCGCATATTTTCTACTTTCATGGGGGAGAGAAAAAAGGAAGGAAGGAAGGAAGGAAGGAAGGGAAGAACGAGAGGAGAAGCTCAGAAGCAAATGGTCAAGCAACCAACGCAATAACGAGAACGGACACGATCGTTACATCGAGTGTACGCAGGGTGTTTCTCTCCCATACATATGTATGTATACATTGATTGGCTCGCTCGGTATTACGTAATGTCATTAACACGTCACTTATATGCGCACCTATTTCCTTCCACCTTACCACCCTCCTCGTTGTTCGACGTATTCATTGTGTATCTATCCTACCATCTTTTCATCACCCTTCGTTTACACGCGCTAACACCGTACGCGGAAGGAAACCAACACGAGCACGCGGACACGCATTAAATGCAACTCTCCGCACAAATCATCGTTTAAATAATGTATTCGATGAGAACACGGATAGATGGATAATTAACGTACACGCGTTACAATGCCACGAACACTCACTCTGTTTAATCTTGTTTTCTTTGTTTTTCTTTTTTTTTTTTTTTTTTGAAAAATCTCATCGATAATATATTTCGTAACTGCTTAACCGATCGAACTAACGCGTGATATCGGGGTTATTTAATACGACGATTATTAAATGCGCCAACTAAAATAAAAGACCAGCAGCAACAGCAGCAGATTGTTCGGGAAAAACACTAAAGGTAATTTTCAAACATTTGCGCGGATGACGTAGATTACGCCGATGCAATGTGCAATCGCAAACAACGTGAAAGGCACGTGCGTTAGTGGAAAGAGAGAGAGAGATAGATATATATATATATATAATCAGTAGTCGTGCGTTTAAAGAGCATCATCTCAATGCGATTATGAAACAAACAACATATGTATATATAATATATTACCCGATTAACCACCAAACGATTTGCCAGGCAACGTTGCTCATTTTCGTGTAACAAAACCGAGAAGTATTCTAAGCAAAATAATCTCTCCTACCTGATCTATGAAAACTATCAACGTATCGTTCAACTAATCTCTAATATTTCTTATGTTAATTAAACGGAAATTGTTTATCGGTGTGAATTATAATCGCTTTATCGTTATCACCGGTATGCGTTATTATATCACGGATTAATTCGCTAATGCAACGTATGTCGTAATAGAATATATATTTGTTTTTTTATACATGCAGATTTATAAATGCAATAACAAGGAGACGAAAGGATAAGAATAAATTTGTCCGATAAAATTTTTCATCCGCGATTCCTTCGAACCCTATAGAATATATTCATCATTCATACGACACTTCTCTCGGTAAAAATTATTCGACGATTTTAATCACGGATATATATAATTATTTGAAAATGAACGATTTGAATACGCGTAGCCTGCCATTACGGACATGTGCATTGGCGCGTACATCAAGCTTGAATCTACGAAAATAACCTGATACACATTATTTTTAGCGGTAGTCAAGTAAACGTATTTCTGTGCGGCACGTGAACGCCTTGATACATTATAAACGTAAGACTATCGGATAACCGCAAGACAACCACGAAAATTGTAGCTGCAACGACTGATGAAAGTTATTCCTATTGAAAATTTGAAATAATCGATGTAGTATGCCAAGCATGCACATATAATTATTATCTATATTTTTCAAATCCCTGTCACACGTTCGAACATACTTTTAATATAAAATTATAAAATATTATATATTAATATTGAAATAAAATGAATATAATGAAAAATATACATGAACGTTGCATATTAATTCGATGACATTTTATCAATCATCGCGAGAGATACTCCTAACCGTTTTCTTACCAAAAACAAAAAAAATTAAATCGTACAGATATCGAGGCATTAGATTAGATACAAAATGTTTCAATGATAAATCCTAACTGATACGACAAATGGAAAAAGAATAAATATGGTTAGTCTTATTCCCATATCCGATAGAGAATATATTTGATATTTCACGTATAAGTGTTTATTTCAATGTTATTTAAGAAAGTTTGAAAATGTTTGAAACTACTTTACCAAGTAATTTAATTTAACTCAACTATTACATGATACGTCGAATAAGAAACTTTCAACGCATAACATATCGAAATATTTAACCGTGAAAAAATCGTGAAGAATAAAAAGGAATATAGGAGATGGAACACCTAGAGTAGTACCATCGTTACGTGTGCTTTGAAAGTATAAAACTTAACCGCGAACGAAATTCCGAGGTACACGCATGCAAAACGGCTTCCCGGCTGCGGTCTCGTGCGGATGGCGGGATTCATCAGAAACGCTTTCGCAAAGTTACGCCTGACAGCGTGGGCAGTATCTATTTTTGAAACGCTTTTGAAATCCGTCTAAGCAAAATTTATATGAACGCGCCTTGGAATAGGCTTACGGAAAATCGAGAAAACTAAAAAAAAAAAAAAAGAAGAAAAAAAACCGAGAAGGAGAGAGGAATAAATTTTTGGCGTAAAATAAACGATCGTCAAAAAAAGGAAAAAGAAAAAAGATAAAAACCGTATACCTTAAAAAGAACAACTAAAAATAGGATACCGGTATTTTTGTATTTCAGTCAGTAGTTATTGTATTTCTATTTCTTTCCCCCATCTTTTTCCTCTCTTTCTCTCTCTCTCTCTTTATATTTTCATCGATCTATTTCTCTTTCTTTCACGTGGCTGTTTCTTCAGATCTCGTTCAATCTCAATCTCATTCTCTCTCTCTCTGTCTCTTTCTCTTTCTTCCTTTCTTTCTTTCTTTCTCTTTTCTCGCACTCAAGATCTCAGCTGCCAAACTAAGCAGATTATTCAACAAGTGGGCGGTCAAATTCTGTACGGTCGCTGAGTGTTCCGGTCTTAACGTCGATATCGAGCGACTTTCTGCGTTTTATCTCTTCTTACTCTCTTATATTTCTTTTTTCGTGTGTCACACGGAAACCGGATCGCAAGAGTTTTGTATCTCGTTCGTGGTACGAGGTCAATAGGATATCTTTTTTAAATGAATAGTATAATTTAATTCTTTTTAATAATTTCACCCACACTATACACAATTATTCGCATTAACGTTCTTAACTATCAAATACGTCTTCATTCATTAATTCATTCATTCGTTCATTTATTCGATCGTACTACCTTCAGAGAAATATTATGCGTGTCAAAATCTGATATAGTATTGTATAGCTTTAAATAGGAATAAATAATACATCACGCTTATATCATATAAACGATTAACATTAAGATTAATCGATAAATGTTTCATTTCAATCGTAAATCAATGTTACTTAAGATAAGAATCTTTAATCTTTAAATTAACGTTAAACCCAATAACGATAATTTTGTATAAAAAAAAAAAAGAACCGTATAAAAAACATACATTATTCGTGTCTAAATAAAATAAAATATTTTCTTAAGACTATTGATTAAAATCTCATTCTACATTAAGATACGTGTATATGTGTTTTTTTTTTAATTTAATAGATATATGTGAAGTGTCGGGACAAGGTTTAACGTTAACTTTTAACGTTTAACTTTCTCATATTTTTTTTTCAAGAGCGTTTATCATAGGAGGTAATAAATAACGTCACTGAGATGACCGGCGTATCGGTCGAGAATTTTTTAAATGTATTAGAAAAATATCGTAGCAAAGCTTTAGATATGAATGTTACAACATAACGTCGTCTAGAGACAGCAGTAACGATTTCTTCCACTTCGTCGACGCAAACTAGGCTGCATTATCAGGTCTTATAGACACAGAAGAGATGGATGGCGAAGTGTCGGCAACGTCACAAAATCGAAGATATCGAATAGGAAACGCGTCGTCGTCGTCGTCGTCGTCGTCACTCGAGGTACCCACACTTTTCGAACAAATCCCTCCTCACCCCCCCCTCGTCTCTCTATTCTCCTTTGTCTCTTTCCTTCATTTTTTATCTTTATCGTTCAAAAGATTTATTTGACTGTATAAAACGCGCGTCTCTTTTAAGCAACTTTTAAATATTCTTTTTTTCTTTTTTTTTCTTTTTATTCTTTTTTTTTTCAAAGCAACTACAACGCGACACTTTTTATCCGTCTAAATTGCATTCCGTATATTTCTACTGCATTTACAAATGTTATTATTCAATAAAAATAATTACATTCTTTTGTGCATTTCGTTATTACTTTAAAATTCAAATTGATTATCAACGAGAACAACTAATTTGTATCGAATAATAAAATAAAACAGAAAAAAAGAACAATTTCAAAATAAATAGTAAGAAAACTTTGCATTAAAAATGCATCTCAAACAGGATACGTAGAACTAACATTGATTATTTCCTTAATATGATCCTAGAATAGAATAAATAGATTCGTAGAATCATCGTGATTGTATCATCGTAATATATAACCCTAGATAAATTTATTATCACAGTGTGTCTATGGTGCACAATTTATTAGATTTCCTTCGAAAATTTGTCTATGCGTTCGAATAAAGGAAACGATATCTTTGATATTATCGATCATTCGTACACATTCGAGTATGGCACTATTGATGAGAAAAGAAAAAAAGGAAAAAAAAATAGGGTTCGACGAACCTAGGTAAGACCGAGCAGACACATCTTCCGGAGATAAGTCGATGGTGTCGCTTCGTTTTAAACTTGGCAAGAGCACCGATAACGAAAGACGCGTTCATCCTCCGCGAAGCGTGATTACGATTGATAGGCGCATTTCGTTTCTCTACTTTTCCGTCACCTTATCTCTCTCTCTCACACTCTCTTCAGTAAATTCTTCTTTGTAAAAGATAAGTGATTCCTTACATTCTACAACTTCAAAGAAATTCTACATTTTCCTCTATCTTATTTCTCTTTTTCTCTTTACAAAGAAAGATAGATAATACAACTGTAAGAATGGAATAAGTAATTTAACGTACTTCCTATCTTTTACGCACTCTCTCTCTCTCTCTCGCACTCTCTTTTATACTTTAAACCATTACATGTTTATTTACTTGACGCTCATCCTACAAAACTTTGATGTACATATATCAACTACTCGAAAAAGAGCTTACATAATTGTTCGCTGTTGGTTTCACCGACACGAATTCGTTGCACTTTCAAGTATATACTCTGTGCATAATACCATCTTCCTTTATCCGTTTTTCTTTTTTTTTTTTCTTTCTATTCCTCCTTTTAACTTTCTACACACTTACTTTCTATTTCTTTTATCTTAACCCATTCTCGATTGATTTTTATACTTATTGAGATATAAACTAACGTGAAACGATATCGTAACAACGATACCGTCGTTCTTTCTATCACTTTTAACCCAGATTTCTGTTCATCCCAATTTGAAAGTTAGTACGATGGTGGTGGTATTCTCTACGTAGAAAAAGAAAAGAAAAAAAAAAATAAGCTAGGCAGATGTGTGGTGTATTCTTTGTATTATTACCATAGATCCGAGTAGTGTTGCAGGGGGTAAAGTGGCCTTTTGTGGCTATAGTTGCCCTGGAAAGGCTCATGGGTGGTTATAGCCACGTGCCAATGATGTCACGTATAAAAGGTTTATACGTGTATATATGTGTGTGTGTGTGTATTCTATGGAAATGAAAGCACGAAGCAAAACAGGTAATAGACAAACACGGCGAGTCCATTAAGAAGTAACTATTGTTCGGTTAACTGGTTCGATATAAGCTAGCACACACACACACATATATACACGCATACATATACTCGCTTGGTGGCTTGTCCGTTCTCAGGTGTTTCTCCGTTATGTTGTTTCTTTTTTTCTCTTGTTTAGTCTGTATACTTACGGAAATACCCTCTAACCTACTTATTTTTTCCTCTTCCTCGTCCCATTAATACATGCGAGCTGTTTAAAACTTAAATCGTCGTAAGTGACGCATATACTCGATAAATTGCGTTAACGTATATCCCATTAAACATTTATTTTTACAATTGAAATCATTTTTCAGATTTTGTATGTACGTGTTAAGTCGAGTAGGATCAATTTGTTGAATTAATCGAAATTGATACAGAGTTATTGAAAGAATGATAAATATAAAGAGTATTCTCGATCGGAATACATTGAGCGATACAGTTTATTCAACGGCTTTATTTTTACGCCGATTCCTATACCGTAGTTTGAAAATTTATTATCCACGTTCGAGCACGTGAAAAAAAAAATACCGACGGAATATATTTTCCTTTTTATCTAACGTGGAATAGAATGAAGAACGTTTATGTCATTAACTTATCGTCTCTCGTTTATCGTTTCAAACTTTCTCGAATTGTAATAAGGTATACTTTTTGTGTACGAAAAAAATATATTTAATATTATATATTATTATACAAAGAATATATTTAATATTATTTGAAAATTATTTTACGCTAGCATCTAAGAATAAATATTAGAACAATTAGTTCGTTAACAAGTTTCTCTCGTTGCATTTTGTTCTATTTCATTGAAATCAATTTTCTCGAAGTACTCGTACTCGTACTAGCGTTTTTTAGCCATCCCCGATATTTTCAATCTTATCGCGATCATCTGAAACGACTTATTGTTAGCGTGTTGTTAACCGTGACTATCTACATTAGAATCAATGTTGACGATAGGCCCTATGGTTCATTCGTATCTCGTCACTCATGACATTGGTAGGGATTATCCTCGTCCTATCTCGATAGAAAATGCACTTAACCTGCACATATATACATATATTTATTTTTTAATGAGAGTTCATGTCAGAATAATTGCTATTGAAATAAACTTATCGAAGAAATAAGATAAAGAATACGAAAAAAAAGAGACGAGAAATTTTTCTATGATATCACTACTAAAAAAATGTATATCCGTGGATAGAAAATATATTAACAATTACGAAAAAACTACGAATAATTTCTACGACATTAGTAATAATAATAAAATATCAATCGATATGTAGAAAATAGTTCCTCCTATGTTTGGAAGAGAACAAAAAAATAGTCGAAACAAGATAACGATCGAAGAAAATAATAAAGAAGCAAAACGTGGAAGAACTTAGGTATATTATATATCGAATAAATAAAAATGAAAAAATGAGAATAAAACGAATGTACCCCTATCGATAATAATTTAGATAAATTCCTTTTTGATTTTCGATGAAAAGATGGAAATGTTATAAACGAGATCCCCCATAGAAATGTTCTTTTCTCTTTTTCTTACTTTTATCATTCTCCCGATCGATTCCTACGTATTAATAAATAAAATGTATAATAAAAAAAAAAGAAGTTGGATAATAATATGCAACAACTAGATTTTGAACGAACGAATGGTAGTATTAACCATTTGATAATAAGCGTTTCAGTCGACTGAAGTTCTAGAACGTGCGAGAACGTCACATCCGCAGCGCATAGTCACACCTCACTGCCAACGCAAAGTGGACTAACCCCCTTAATTGGAAATGTTGAATGAATTCGAGCGTAGAGAGAGAGAGAGAGAGAGAAAAAGAGAGAATGAAAGAGAGAGAAAGAGGATGGCACATTGTTACTGTCGCGAACTATAGAGCTTCGATGCAGGAAATCCTCGTGGATACACACACCTATACACGTTTCCCGGCATTGCACGCGGCGAACCTGCGTTATACTTTTTTGGATATTTTTTTTAAACCCCCCCCTCCCCCACCACTCCACACACAGTTTTTCTATTTTCTCTTTCTATTTCTCCCAACACTCTTTTATCCGATCGCAAATTCAAACGATCCGTGCAACGTGCAACCGGCAAGACGAGAAAACCCCGTTCGTTAACACATTTCCCACTGTTCGCGTAAAAAGAAACATTACTCTGTGTCTCTTTATTTCTATAGACATTTTTTTGTTATTATTATTATTGTTATTGTTGTTATTAGCATTATCAAACATCGTTATAATATTTTTTTTTTTTTTCATTTTCCATTTCGAAGGAAATAATATACGTATCGAATTACGATTGCTTATTAAATCGAATAATTGTAATCATTTAACGCGCGAGTTGGAAACTTTTATACAATAATGAAGTTTTTGAAATGCTTCTAACAAACGTAATTTATATTGATTCCGTTTAATGTAATTGCACATTATAAAGTGAATATATTATAATTAAGAAATAACGAATTATAAAATATATTTGACTAAAAAGGCTTGGATCAATGTGATATTTTCTATACGTTTATCGCTTAATTTTGTCGAATATTTAAAATAATTAAAAGAAAAGTGGCTGTCATCATTGATATTTATCGCAAAAAAAACAAACAATAACGGAGTAATACACCGTTGCACATGTGTATGCAAGAGCTATGACAATAACTAAGAACAGAAATGAAAATAACGAATAAAGAAACGTTGGCGAGAGAAAAAAAAAAAGCGCATGATAAAATAAAAGTAAATAAGAAAACGCGTGTGGAAATGTTTGTACAAAAAATATGTTACATATTCATTAAAAACTTTCACAATCTATAACTCTTTTTTTTCCTCCCAGAGCGAGTCGCAGTGAATTCTACTTTTATAAAACATCGTGTATTCGAAGTAGACCATCTATAACCTTCCGCTTCAATCTCTGCTTTATTAGTGAATTGTCTCCTCTTGCATCGTCGGAAAAAAAAAAAAAAAAAAAAAGAATTTGTTTAAACCATTTCTATGCGGTTACGTTTTGTTATCGCATATTTATTTTATTTTATTTATTTAATAATATTTTATTGATCCTAGAGCCTAGGCTCCCTAAAGGCCATTAATTACAGTAAAGTACAATATAATGTATAGATAAAACAAAACAAAAATTAAAATTATGTAATTATTATTAAACTTATCATTATATTAGTAGTAACGCACAGTAAGTAGATAAATGTAAAAAGAAAAAAGAAAATAGTAAATAATACATAAATAAAAGTATAACACGAAATATAATATAATAATAATAAATATAATATAATATATATACATAAATAAAAGTATATTCACGAAATACCATATACACACATATTACACGTGTTTCTGTAATTTTTATAATCAATTTTTAAATTACAAAAATAATCATGTTCTTGATTATATACTTGATTTAACCGACAAATTTGAAATTTACATGAAAATCGTAATACAAAAGTATACGTCTATCGAGTTAAAGTTGCACCGAGATTTGACCGATGCATATTCGTATATTCTTCGTATATTTGCATACAAATTTGTATCGTGCGAGAGAATAAAACAAGTTTACTACTGTTGTTAAATTACGAAAAACCTTACGCGAAAGTTTTTTCGTTTATCCGATATACTCTCTCAACACATTTTTTGTCAATTTCTTTTTTAATCGTAAACGACGACATCAAACAACGATAATGAACGTTTCTCCAATTAAACTTTTTTTTACTATCGTCGATGATCTTCGAGTTATTGTAAAAATGTATTTATAAGCGAAAACGAAGAAAATCTCGTATAAAATTTGTAAATTGCGTTTTATAGAAAAAAAAAAAAATGTAATAGATTTTATCGTTCGTTTTTATTAAATAAATAAACACTACAGTTGGAACGTTTTCATCGAATCTGAGAACAAATATAAATGTATATAATGTTTCCATAATTTACTTCCATTTTTTCCTCCTCGAATAAAATAAATAAAAATGGCCGATGAAATCCGTTGAAGTATATATGTGTATGTAAAAAGTATTTCTTTTTTTCCCTTTCTTTTCTCAATTCGATCGAAAATTGTATCTCCGAGAAGTTCGTAGCTTGACTTATACCCACATAAACTCGCTCCGAATCGTTATCATCGATCGCTTAGGTCAAACTCGTGGCCCGTTCCAGTTTCTCTCTATCGCATATCGTAGATTTTCCATAGAAAAGTGTCCCATTCCCGCGCACTGCGCCGTACACGTGCGCAAAGAACACATCGAGGCTGTTACAAATCGAAGATAATGAACCAACGTAAATCGAGATAAATTAAAACGGATTTTAATAAAGAAAAGAAAAAAAGAATTGAACAGCATCGAACGCAAATTGATTTTCTCTCGAATGTTTTTTGAAATCTTCTATAATTTATGTAAAATTTTTCAATACCTTTTTTTTTATTTTCTCTTCTTTTTTTTTTTCAATATAACTCTCTCGACAATAATTTTCTTCCGATATTTTTCAAACTACTCGTCGTAAGAGGTATGAAAGAAATATTACGCGCGATCAATAATTTCGTTTTCTTTTGAAATTTTTATTTTCTATACGTAAAATAACGTAACGCGAGTATGTTCCAGATATATTTAAGTAACCTTTCTTATAATATATACAAAAAGGAAAAAAATAAAGAAAGGAAGAAAGAAAAAATGAACTTTGGACAACCAAGGGAGATTATTTCTGATCTTTTACGAGATTTTTTTGCCTTATTTCTATAAGTAACAAAAATGTTTTGAAGAAAGAAAAGGTCAAAAAGAAGCAAGTAAAATCTATAAATATCTATATATATATATAATGTAACAACGATCTAGCAAAATGGGCATAAGAAAACCAACGATAATGAGTGTTAGGTTGTAGTAGGTAGGTCGTATATACGGGGTGAAATAAAAATACGCGACAAAACTTTCAGGAATAGATTTCTCCTACGTATAGAAGAAAAAAAAAATAGGTTACATCAACATACATGGTTCAACAACGACAACAAAAATGTTTCATTTCTGATTTATAAGACTTTTCAAGCACTGACTCCATAACCATAAGTTTCTCCAACGATAATAACTCAATTCGAAACGAGTTGAGGTTTACATTTAGATAAGAGATGGAGAAATTCTCTCCGAGCCATGTATCATACGTAATTCAAGCAACTAAACATAATTGAAATACACTAATATCCCATTTGAAAGTCTCATAATTCGAAGATGAAACATCTTCGGACCCCATATTAATAAGATCTATTTTCTTCTTTACATATGAACCGTTCAAAAACCATAAACTACTGAACCGAAGTATCAAAACACTTGATTGTTCGGTTTCAAAATAAATTTCTTTAATAATACAAATAATGCGTTAATTAATAAACCTGTTAATTAATTGTAATGCGTTAATAATGAAATCGCAAAATAATGCGATGACACGTAACATCGTTGAATAACAAAATGTCGTATAACTTTCGAACGATAAATGATATGACACACAAGTTACGTTAATTTATCAAAATTTCTCTAGTTTTGTTAGTATATATAATTGATTCGACAAATAAACGTTTCATAGGTGGAATTTACTTGACGAAGTTTATCTTCCGTAGAGTTTTGTGACACACACTGTATACGTTTTAGATATATGTATCATCGAGAGACAAGACGGGTCTTGTTCGAGATCTACGAGCCGGCAAAGAAAGATGTCTGAAGATAAGAACCGTTGGTCGGTCATGCGAAAGAGTGCTACTGTATACAATATACACACTTATTCAATATCACACGCGTGCTTTCTCTCTTTTTTCTTTTTTTATTAATGAACACGACGTACGGTATCGCTACGAAAATATATCATACGCGAGTAATGTATAATCAGCGTGTGAGTAATAAACGAAAACCCAAAGATAAATCACAAGAACGCGAGATCAAAAGCAAAATGTTAAACATTCGTCTCGTATCTATGCGTTTAAATCGATGCAATATGTGTGTGTGTGTGTGTGATGTTTTCTATAAAGAAAAAAAAAAAAGAGAAAACATTTATCAAAACAAGTATTTAAATCGTGAATTTCGTTCACCTGTAAATAATGTTTTCGATGACAGGAGCGTCACATTCGCGTTTATCCGTTCATAACTAACAGGAGTAAATCGAGAGAGGGTTCAAAATAAAAGAAGAAATTTGTCGAAGCAAGTAAAATTTAGCGTTGCCTCGATTCGGACCCCTCCTCCCGCCTCCCCGTGATAAAAATCAACCGGAAATGCGGGTTACGTTCATACGTGGAAAATAATATGTGTATTGAAACGGTAAATTGTAGCATTGATGTCGGCACGCGTGACGCAATGGAAAAAAAAACCACTCTCAATAGTTTGCCTTTTCGAGTTAAAACGTTTCGAAATAAATAATGTTTGAAAAGATTTAGTAAAGAGGGAAGGAGGGAAATAGTAAATTGAAAAAACGGATGAGTCACGGAGCAACTTCTAAACACTTTGAAATGAAATAATCCGGGCATAAGTTTCGCGTACATTCAAAAGACAATTATAATAATTAATTCTGCGCAGGGAGGAGAGGGAGTGGGGGAAGGAGTAGGAGAGGGAGAGGGAGAGAGAGAGAGAATGAGTAAAAGAAAGGTTGCAGAATAGAACGCGTGGCATGAGAGACGTGCTTATGGAGGCGGAATGAACACAGGTAACAAAAGAGTCGTTCACCCTGTTTTATGTTAACAAATATCGTTGCACTAACAAGCTGGTGGTCGCAGAGGGAGCCGCAGGCAGTCACCTATGTCGCTGCAAATAAATTAGGCGTCCCTTTCGACCTACTTGCGTAATTAAAGTCCCCTTTTCATAGCGCTAAGAGAAACGAGGAAACGTGTGGTACGAAGAGAGTAACAGAGAGCAAGGGAAAGAAGAGAAGCACCAAGTATAGGTCGATTAATTCTCGGTCAGTTGACCGATCTTGCACCTTCTTTCCTTATTTCTCTTTTATCTCAATCTTCTTCGACGATTTACTTTCAAATAAATACTAATACTCTTCTTCTTTTATCTCTGACTAATAAAAATTTCATTTAATCGAGCTGATCCCGTTCGTTCGTTCGAGGACGCTTTTAAATCCGTGTACATTGACTAATTCTTAAATAGCACGAATTAGATAACAAATTAAAAGACAAATAGGCTCTCAAAAGTGTCTTTATGCGTTTGGTATGAAACGCGCGACGAGGGAAAAAGAATTTTACTCCGACGAAACAGAAATGAAATGTTAATGGACGTTTAATGAGAATTACGATGACTTACCGCGATAAACGCGCAATTTAGTTCCGCTTTGGTTTTTTAATGAAGAGGTGTGTACTTAAGGGTTATACCTTCCGTAGATATACGATCCTATTTGATAAGTAAACGCATATTATTGGATTAAATGAAACCAATTAAATATTTCTTTTTGATGTATACAATTTTTGAAAAGTGAAGATTTTTCACGATCAACCCTGTACCTCCCCCACCCCAAGAATTTGACGTATACAATTAAGTAAAATTGAAATCCATCAAAATAGCTAGTTAACAGTCGCATCCCAAAAGAGACTACTCGTTGACAAATTTTTGCAGTTTTTTTCTGCTCTTCTTTCTTTTTTCCCTTCCTTCCTTCCTTCCTTTTTTTTTATCTCACTCTCGTACCATCTCCGACTATATGTCGGCTTGCCCATTAAAACGGCCGGGTGCAATTATGTTTAAAAATAGCGAGAGACTCGAGGAGGAACGTCTGTTGCGCTCGATTGCATCAGACACCACGACGACGACGACAACGTTAACGTTGCTTACGTTGACAAAGTCAGAAAAATGCAACTCTTTCTCTCTCTCTCTCTCTCTCTTTGTTTCTTCTCTTGATCTTTCTAATTACTGCCATTTTACTTTATCCAAACAAACCATACGATCACATTTGAAAATACCAACTAAGCATTGAGAATGAAACGTTTTATTTGAAATATGATTAAGGACTAATGTAAGTCTTAAACGTAGATAAGATAAATACGCGAGGCAACATTGAAACGTTAGAGAAAAAATGTTGACGAAAAAATACATCGAATTTAGGATTTATTAGGATATAATTATGCGAACGTGTATTCTTGGATCTTTTGAGATTTATCCGATTTATCCAGTATATCTTGCTTCGATCGGTTTTTGCAAAAATCGATGTCTATAATTTGACTATTAAAGAAATAAACAGGAAGAATATATTCGAGGCTTGTTCGACCTACCGAAATTGCTTAGAAAATGAATTATAAAATGAACGAATGGTATAGAAAACGCGTTGGGTAACTAACACGCTTCGCCAAGTGTAAAACTGTTCGCCATGAAACGTCGCAACGAGAATTTCATTTCTAACCCGGGTTTAGATCGCGTTTGCAAATAATCAAGGGAAACGTTCAAACTTGAAGAAGAAAAACGACGAAAAAATGTTCATACGTCGTATTTGTTTCTCTTTGTTAGATTGCGTTTTGAAATTAATTAGCCGTACGGAAGAATATTATACGATTAAATAACAATGGGAGAAAAAAGAATGGAAAATATCTTTCGTTAGATTCTCTCCAACGTTTTTTTTTTCTCTATGCAATAATAACATACATACACACAAGGAAGTATATTTTTATTGATATGTAATACCAAACACAACATTGCAATTAATAAAGACTAAATGTAAATGAACTCACTCATCGCGTATCTCGCATCACAATGTTCCGAGTGTTTTAACAATTTGCCTGTAGAACGTTTCAAGTATCGGGTCATTGTTCTAAAAGATTGAAACGCTAAGATGCGTTAAGCCGTGTTTCCGGTATACACAAGAAACTACTGTTTCATGCGTAGCATTCTTTGGATTCGAACGAGAACATTAACAGAACCGAAAGATAACATTTTCATTTTGTCACATTTGGTGTACCCAATTTAATTGAAAGTGAATTTGTGTGTAGTATTAAAGTTAATGCTTATCACTAATATTTCTTATTTGTCGATTTAAATAATGATACGTAATTTAACTGAAATCATGCCTATCAAAATTGGGAAGCAATCTTTCACTTTTTCCTAAAAAAAAAACCCATAAAATGTACATTATTCATTTCTAAAAAATAAAAGTGAATATATTATTCATGATCCAATTGACTAAAATCTCACTCTACACGAAGATATATATTTTTTTTTAAACCGATCACGGTATGAATAAGTATGCACGTTGAATAACTGAAAAAACATTCCTAAAGATTAAAAAGCAGCGATAATAAATATTTGTACAAATGCTAAATTTGGAGTGATTCTTATAGCAGAGACGAAAGAGTTACAAAATAAGAAAAAAAAAGAAAAAAAGAAAAATAAAATGAAGAAAAAACGGAAGAGAAAATTGATGTAACAACTTGTACACGGATGCCGCAAATTTCGTAGATAAGAGGCTTGAATAATGCGACTCTGTGATCGCCGATGCAAACTGAAGAATCGCTCGGCAGATTTAAATCACACGGTCATCGAACAGAACTAGTACGAAACGACGAGCAAGGAAGGAAGGAAGGAAGAAACGAAAGAAACGAACGAACGAACGAAACGATCTTCTTTCCGAGCCCTTCAAGGTTTCTTCCTCTCATCCGTTCGCGTACTTTCCATCTTCTCCTTCCTCTTTGCTTACCAATCTCAATAAGAACCTGGACAAGCCGTGAAAAGCAAAAGAAACCGAGCTCTTCCTGCCTGCGTTTTTATTTTCTATTTTTTTTCTTTCTTTTCTTTATCGCTTACCATCGTCTTAACTCGCGGAAAAAGACTATCGAGGGAAAAAGAGAGACAGAAAATAAGAAGAAGAAGAAGAAGAAGAAGAAGAAGAAGACAAGAAGAGGTCCTGTAAAGCAAGAGAACAAGACGAAAGCAAGGTAGAGTTACGGCTTACATAACGACGACAAATAACGCTAATGAGTCCTACTTCACCTTTGTTTCTCTTTTATTCTTCTTTATAAGAAAAAGAGAAAGAGAGAGAGAGAGAGAGAGAGAAATAATACGCTTCGACTAATTCTATACTTTCTGAAAATATTTTCTTCTTATCAGAAAAACTGCTTGACGATAAGTGCATAATCGATCGAAAGTGTATTATATGGGAAATATATAAGAGTAAGTAGACACACACCATTCAAAGAAAATATTTGATATTTTTACAAGGATAAAATGATCATTAAAGTGCTTAGAGGAATTGAAGCGTATCCGACCTAATTATATACCATAAGAAAGAGAGAGAGAGAGAGAGAGAGAGAGAGACTCGCACCGAGAAAATAACGATGCAAGCAAAAATATTTCTTTCTCTTTCTCTTTCATTTTGTTTTTAGATCGTCTCAGTTCTCTTCACTTATTTGTGTTAACGACAAAAATGAACGATAATAATCGTTAGAAAGTTATGAATATGATAACGAAATATAGGTCGAAATAAACTATGAAATCATTCGAATGACGCATATATATGCATATGAAAATCAATGAATGGGTACGATTAACGTAAGCGCGAATAAATTGAGATATCCTAATCTGAAGAGGAGTTTTTTTTTTTTTTTTTAACAGTATATAACGATTAGAATTGTTATAAATAATATTTACTTTTACGCTTGACGATATCGACCATTTTTCCTCGTATCTTTCATCACACATTAACAAATAATTATTATTTTAGCAGTCGGATGGTTTGACACGATCGCTAGCCGACATACGCGAGTATAATCGACATTGTTTATAAAGAAGTACAAGATAGAGCGAGAAAAAGGCGCCTTTTTTTTTGTCGTGACAGATAATGGATGTTTGATTCGCCAATACATAGGTACGCTCGACTAACAGAGTTATTCGAGTCCATCTCGTGTCATCCAGTAATTTTTCTTAATCACCCGATATACGCACACGGTCACGCTTATAATACGGTGTACGTATCGATTATCCTCGTTAATCTTGTTTTATACGATACTTCTTAGAAGATTCCTGTCGAGATATTCTATGCCTTATTTAATAACGTCATATTGTATCGCGATTGATAAATATTAATTTAAGAATAATACGAACAATTGTGTTGAATTGAGCTAAATGTATAACATATATATATTTAAAATTTGCGCGTTAATTCAAATCTAAATGCACATTGATTAATTAATATAACACGTGTGGTGGTTAATAAATTAGCGTGAAAAAAGAAAACAATGCTCACCTGGACTGGTCTGCCATGATAGACCACCGATGAACATTTTCCTAGAAAAAAAAGATGATTCCATCAGCATCGCCATCAGCCAAGCTTCAATGTTGAGAGACGAAGGCGAAGAAAGAGAAGACGGGGTAACTGCCAGCAGAGGGTAACTTCCGGTATCTCTTAACCCTCTGCGCAGTCTCCGTTTCTCGACGGCAGGTGTCACCACACATCAACCAACAACCAAAAAACTCACGAACGATATATTTTTTGCTTTTACATTTTCTTTCTTTCTTTCTTTCTTTCTCTCTCTTTTGGGCAATTTTTCTTTTCTTTATTTTATTTTATTTTCTTTATTTTTTTTTCTTTTCTTTTTCTAGAACTCTGCTCGATCTCGATACGGTGGGCCAATCTTGAGGAATGCAATTTTAATTTCGGAAGATAATTTCCATCACAAACAATAGCGATTTCTTCTTGAACTCGCGGCTACCCCCATATCCCCCGATATCCCCCCCCCCTGGTCGTCGCGGGCACATCGAAGTCTACCCGAGCACGCAGGGGAAAAATATTTAAAAACCGCGGGAAATTTAAATTCGATCGTTCAACCGTAGTTTGCCGCCAATGCGATAAGGCATCCTATCGTCCATTAAGCTTGATCGAAACGAGAGCATTTCGGATAAAAGCATGGAAAGCTGTTCGTGAATTAAACACTCTCGTCGTGACTAAATAGATCGATAAGTACGCGCGAACAAGATCATCCGTGGCCGCCGATTTAACGACCACGATTATAATTCACCACGAAGAAGAAAGGAGACGAAGAGAGAAAAACAAGGACGACGACGACTACGAAAAAACGTGCGCGTAATAATACGCAAGATCGTAAAACGACATTTATATTTAACGAAGATAAAAACCGATTTTAATACCACTCAAACGGAGTAATGAAAATACATCGAAACCGGTAATTATCCTAGGAGCTTCCTCCGTTAACATCCTTCCTCCACTCGAATATATCTTTCCTAACGATTCCCAAGCACGTGTAATCTTAAATCATCCATAATGATAATCTAATAAGTACTTATTATAAGCGTCATTAGCGTAGAAAATGAGCCAATGAACGCGAGGTAACAAGTGAGCGCGGAGGAAAACAAACAAAAAATATATCTTCACGTTTTTCCCTCCCATTTATGAAGAATTTTGACCGGACGCTAATCATCTCCCGGAGAGAGTCTCGTTATCATAATTAATATACGTAAAATCTCGCGTTAGTCGCGTAGATGCTAACGAAGATAACGCTCTCTCGCATAATGGTCGTAATCACGTGGTAGCGCGTTCGAACATCGATTTTCTGAGGCACGACAGCCTCGTTGTGAACTCTCCCACCCACGCGCTTGCTTTTCCGTCTATCCTTCTCCTCTCTCCCTCCCGTTTTCTCTGCTCCTCTCCACACTCTCTCTCCTCCGTTCCTTCTAAAGCGCTTCTAGGCGTCGTCTCCGTTCGTAATACTTTTACGTGGTAATCCGGTAAACGTATGCCCATTTTCAAGGAGATTAACACGCGAACAAATCTCTTTTCAATTTCCCCCACCACCCCCACCCTCTTGCCCCGATCAACCCCTCTTTATATAGATCCCGTTAAATCGATCATTTCTTTCTTTTTTTCTTTCGTCGTTGTTTTGTTCGGTTGAAGTTTAACGATTAAGTTACGATCGAAATGAAAATACCAGATTATTTCGCGTGCTATTTTCATCGACGCGTTTGAAATACGATAAGGAATGACATGAACTACTAGCGTTTTTCTTTGTGGATCATGTGGTCAGCAACCCACACGTAATTCGACCTGAAGAATTGGAACGCAACGTAATAACTTCGTAAACTCTGCAACGATCACGACCACGACCACGACAATGACAGCATAGAACGATTCTTGTTTAGATGCAATTTTTGTTTTCTTAATTAACACGAACAGGGGGCTGTCCGATTAATTTATTATTCGACGAGAAAATATTCAACGTAAGTGCAGCTGAATTGAAAAAGGGGTGAAAATAAATAAATAAATAAATAAATAAATAAATAAATCAAGAAAGAAAGAAGGGAGGAAGGAAGGAAGGAAGGAAGGAAAGAGTATCCTTTGCTTGGCGGCAAACCATTCTCCTCTTTGGAGTTTCTCTCGGATCGTCCCATTCATTTACCCTTCTTTCGCTCCCTCTCGCGCGTTTCACGCGGACCAAAGGGGATGTCTCTGGCGAGAGGTAAGGGGATAGGAGGATGCCAAACGCGCTTAAAAGAAGGCGCCACTGGTACGAGGACAGAGAGCACACTATACCGTGACACGCATATTCACGCGCCCGGCAAACAAACACCACGCGCGCGTTTGCTCCACCGAATGACAACAGCGATGACGACGACGACGACGACCACGACCACGACAACAACAACAATAACAACAACAACAACAACAACAACAACAACAATAATAATAATAATAACAAACAGCAACATCAACATATATACATGTGTTTATATATATATATAAATGCATATATATATTTAAACACATATGATATACAAATGTATAAACAAAAAGCATGAAAATAAATAGAAATAACAGCAAGTAAAAGGCCACGATGCGCACGATTATAATCCGGAACGGCGGGCAAATCATAGAAAGAAAGGATTAAGACGATATATATGCGATTATTATCTCTAGAAGAAGCACTCGCGCGATATATAAATATTATATAAAACACATTCGAGGAGATTATCGTCGCGTATTTTTCTTTTTTTCTTTCTTTCTTTCTTTTTTTTTTCTTTACGATCACAAGAAGAATCTACGGAAGCCGTAGTCGTAGTCGATGCTATTAAAAACATTGCTGGTGGATGTAGGTGGACGATCGATTTTGGCGTAAGCATGAAGATATGTACCCTGGATCGTTGGGCACCTCGGCGGGCGAGCCGCTCGCCACGATCTCCTGATTCTGAGATTCCATAATGGCGCGCGGCGCACGGCTCGTTGTCGTCGCAACGCTCTCGCCTTTTCCCCGGAGTATCACGGGTTAAATTGAATAAAGCACGGCTGCTACTAACAGGGAGGAGAAAGCCGCTATTCCCGAAACTAAATTTCTGCTCGATTCGTCCTCGTGCGACGGCAGGACAACGACGACGTCGTCGTCGTCGTTCTTCTTCTTCTCTTGTATTATGTTGTTTTGTTGTCGTTGATGTTGATGTTGTTGTTTTTGTTGTTTCTCTTCTTCTTCCTCTTCTTCTTCTTTTTCGTTCGTTCGTTCGCAACGACGACGACGACGACGACGATGACGACGATGATCACGAGACGACGATGACGACGATGATCTTCCCCTCGTCGTGCACGTTGCGTTGGCCGACGGTGACAAACTGAATCCTCCTTCTTTTCCCTTTCGAAGAACAACGTCTTCGACGACGACGACGACGACGAGAGAGTGTCTTCTGCTTCTGTTACTCTCCACGTCGTTGATTAACAAGTAGTAGTAGTAGTAGTAGTAACACTTAATCGTGCAATTGCGAAAGAAGGAGAGAGATAAAATACAACTACACGGCAGCACGTCTTGTATCCCCCGTATTACGACGTCTCGTCGCGTTCCTCTACACGCGACGTATTTCCTCGTAGTATTATTATTGCGGAGTATCAGCAACACACAACCAGGATGACAACTAAGATGACAACACGATAACGAAACGTACGGCGAACTAAAATTGCACGTACGTCTCGTACTCGTCTAAGATGTGATAGACTATTCCGGAGTGCTCGCGCCAAGCCGGTCGACGACGACGAGGACGACGGCGACCGACGACGACCACGACGAGGACGAGGACGAGGACGACGACGACACCACGACCACGACGTAGGACGTAGGAACGTAGAGGGAAGAAGACGAAAACGACGACGAGCGCGACGACGACGACGACGACGACGACGACGACGGCGACGACGACGACGACGACGTTGACGACGACGACGACGACGATGATAACGAGACGGCAGCTACGAAGAGGACGGTTCACGACGAAGAGAAACAAGCAGCAGCAGCAGCAGCTTAGATGTCTTCTTCTTTATTTGACTACTTCTTTTCTTATTTTTCTCTTCTTCTCGGTGTCTTCTCTCAGTTTCACACGTTCTTTCACTTTCTCTCGCGCGCGTATTCCCTTTCTTTCTCTCTCTCTTTCTTTCTTTCTTTCTCTCGGTCGGTCGCTCTCGCTCTCTCTCTCTCTCTCTCTCTTCTCTCTCTCTCTCTCTCTCTCTCTCGCCACACTCTCCCCTACTACTGACTACTAAAAACTAAGGAGAAGGTGAGAGGTTACGTGGCTGCGCGGTACGGCAACTACTGATGACGGGCGGCGGCCGGTACTCGGACGTGCGACGCGCTCTGCGAGAGGTTCGACGCGACACTGCGCTCTCGGCGCGGGGCGGGGCGGGGCGGGACGGGGGGAAGCTGGGGGAAGGGGCTTCGGGTCGGGAGGGGGCCGCCGTGAACGTAGTGGTGGTGCGGCGGCAGCGGGACGCAATCGGGTCGTCGCCGGTGCTGGAGGGACGGGAGAGGAGAAGCTTGCGCTTGCGCTTTCGAAACCAAGAGGGCCACCGTTGCCGTTGCCGCTGCCGCTGCTGCGCTGCCGCTGCTGCTGCTGCTGCTGCTGCCACTGCTACGCTGCCGCTGCCGCTTTGCTGCTGCCATCCGACGCGGTCAGCTCGACAGGAAAAAGGCCGACCACCTACTCGCCTGCACTACTGAAAGGAGCCGATGCCAGCTCTAACGCTATGCCAGATCGCATACTATACGTGGTCTTTTTATCAAATGTGGTTAATCATTTCTCTTCGATCAAACACTATCCTTCTTTTTCTTTTTTTTTTTTTTATATTTTTCCCTCCCCCTTTTTATAAATCGTTAATAGAATTTGTACTTAATAGAAATGAAACGAAACGAAACCGAGCGTTAATTCGTTAAACAAGCATATAAGCAGATGAATGATAATATAGGTCAATCGATTGAAGTATTGATAGACATTGGAAAAATCCTATTACTATACCCCTTTTTCAATATCTTTCATTAGATACGATCGTTTGCTTTATCTCGATGAACGGTACCTCTATGCACTCGAAACAACAAAATTGAATCAACGAATAATTCGTTGATAATGCATACGATGGAATAATTTACCTGTGCTTGCTACTATAATGGATTATTATTTGCATTTTGAAATTTATCGTATAGAAAGAATATATATATATACTGTTGAAGAGTAATTGATCGAGAGAAATGAGTTAAATGCATCGATATTTGCGCTAACGTTAACGTAACTTGCCATCTTCTTCTACGAAGAAGATTTATCCGTAATGATCGAATAGGTAGAATCGGTATTCGCAGAAATCAGATGATAATTCGACGCCTTCTCCTCGTTGTCGTCATCGTCATCATCGACATTTGCGGTGGCAAGGAATCCCCAGATCCGAATGCGTCGCAGTCACGCTCGTCTACTGCTTATGACGTTCCCGATGGACCATTGGGGACCTGTCAATCACCGTTCAGAGACTTCTCGGTGGCTCAGAACGATTACACGTTCTAGACGAACCATCTAACCGAAACTATGATAAGTTGTCCCGATTAACGTATCCTTTGCTTAAGCTTACGACAAATTACGCGATTATTGCATTTGCATAGTTCGTATGAGTGCATCCTCTTCTATATTTAGAACGCGCACACAGATAATTGCTCGCATCGGTAAGGTGCGCCGAAGAAAATTTCATATCATCTTACGTTTGTTTATTACAAACTTTAGCACCAAAAAAAAAGCAGCTGGAACTATTTTTACAATTAGATTTTAACCGTTATCTTCTCGTTTATGTTGGCTAATGAGAATCACGATCGGATGGTCTTAAAAAAATCTCGTATCCCCAATATAACCGATTTTTGGATTTAATTCAACAACTAAAAGTATATAAAACGAAAGTATCAATTATGTCATCGTCGTCGTCTGTAAATAGACAATAAGAATGTCGATGAAATTTTTATCGACGTAATCACGATTCTCGTTCGCTCGTTACACCACCACCACCCTGAACGTTCGGCCGATTCTATCAGACGTATCAAAGGCTATCCGATAAAGCTTTTATTACTTTTATAGAAAATGTCATCCCGCGCGCACAGTTTTTCTTATATTTTATTCATTATTTCTCTCCCAATATGATTTTCTAGATTTTAATTTGAATGATATATATTTCATTTAAAATTCCAATAGTTGAAAATTATATTAACAGACGAGAAAGCCGTACTCCCACGCGATGAAGAAACAATACGAGGACGTACGATTCGAGCAAACGTTAGTTTTTCATTCGTTATAAAACGAGCGTGTTACTTCCATTCGAAAAGGTTGACACAGGTTGCGCGGCGCGTTTCTAAAGCAAAGGTCGTATTTCATGTATAGCCAGAGAAATTTATATACCTCGGCAAAAGTCTCATGGTTGTTGAATAAATCCCTTGGGATAATGACTGCTCACGATTTTGAGAATTCTCGCAACCGAATTGTAATATCCTTTGTTAAGAATTTCAAATAAATTTCAATTGTTTTTATAATCCTCGCCTAGCGAGCGCGCGTTGAAGAATCGAACAAAATCAGATTTTCAATGCGATGCTTTTTTTCTCGTCGTTGTTTTACAACGATTCGATTCGCTGTTTGGAAAATCGACGAAGCCGTTAACCGTAGGAACTACGCGCGAAAAATGATAGCACGAGAATTTGCGAGAGGTGGTAGTAGTAGTAGGGGGAGAGGAGGGGGTAGGGGGGAACGGAATCGGTTCGTTGGGCGCAAGTTTCGTCGCGTCATTCTGCCAAATCGTGAACCCGATAGACACGAGGAAAGGAAAGGAAAGGAAAGTACGGGAAGAGGAGAACCGTTTGAGCAAAGCATCGGGGGATCAGGGGCAATTAGTTAATTGAATTGATTGATGGATTTCATTGGCGCAACGCGCGCGTTTCGACTCAACGTCTGATTGAGAGTCTCGATTCGGCCTTCGTGTGTGCACACAGAAACCCTTCTACCTGGCGGCATTTCGCACTCAATGAAGGATTCGTACGTACGTGGTTTATAGAAAGTAAGTAACGTGCTTAGCCGAAAAAAAAAGAATAAAAAAGAGAGAGAAAAAAAAAAAGCTGCGGCAGACAGGAAGAAGAAAGGAAATATGAGTTACGATCGTTCCGTTGAAATTCGTGCTTCGTTTAAGGGCTACCTCCCACGTATAGGTATTAGAAAATGTTCTTCCCTGTGCAAATATTTGAAGAATTTGACAAAGTTATTTTAATTACAACACCGAGTTAAACTACCTTCGCCGTACCGAATAGAATCTACCTTTCGAGAATCATCACGACGAAGACGAAGATAAATTCGACAATAAGATTACTTTTCTCGCGTAGGGTGCCTCTCGAATTAGAAACGTGGATCTGACGCGTATGGTTTAATCCAGTTTTAAAATGCGCTGCAGACACACTAATAAGTTGAAACCAGTCAATTAGAGCGCTTGCTCCGGCGTCCTAAGCAAACACTCGCAGGTGTTTGAACGGCGTTCGCGGGTATGATGGGCGCGGTCGGTGCGAGGAGGTGCGACGAGGTGCAAGGCCAACGAGGAAGAGTAAAAGCCTCTTCGGTATGAGGTCTGCTAATGCAATATCGCGCACGGAAGGCGAAAATAGCAAGAGAAATGCGTTGTTTCTCGACTTATAGACAAATCCTCGAACCAACTTATTATTTCTTTTCGTTCTTTATATTTCGAATCAACTAAAAAAAAACATGCGCACACACATATTTGTTTTACGAAAACAATAGTATTGCAATGTTAATAATAATATTATTATTTATAAAACGTCGTTTGAAAATATATTGAACAACTCAGCGTCCTATACTCTTCGATCTTTCCATCTTCGTTTTTCTACCCCATCGGTATTCGTAATCTTCGCGTTTGCTCATCGTAAGAATGTCACTTGCCACGTTGCCTTTCGACAAAACTTTAAAACAAACTCCGAAGCTTTGGAGAAGTGAATCGTTATCTGAGAGTGACAGAAGGATGTCTCTCTAAACATAAAGAAGACCGCGCGCACGCTTCCTCCTGCTGAGATAGAGAGAAGAGTTAAAAGAGGAAGAAGAGAAGGTAGAGAGGAAGATGAGAGGAAACGAGGGGTAGGGGGGGACCACCCCGGCGAGCTTGCTTTTCTTCCATCCTTTCTCGTCTTTAGACGATTCCGAGGGAAAGGAAAGGAAAGGAAAAAGGGGGGGGCGGGGTGGTTTAGGCTCGTTCACGAGAAACTCGCCTAGATCAAAGGGATTTTCAAGATCGTTCGGTAAAGCACGTTTGACTTTGTGACTTGCGTTTTCAGCGAGCGTATCAATTAGCCCACACCATTAGAACCGATCCTATGTAATACCCACTATCATCCTTATTCGGACTAGACTTTACGTGTCGTGAATGTACCTCTCACTTTCCAACGGAACACTAATCCCGTTAACGTTTCGAGAAGAAGACGTTTACCGCTGTCCGTAACAAAAGACCGAGAAGTAGATTACAAGTGCTTACAATACACCGCAAAGACACCTCAAGGATCCGTTCATACAGTCGACACTGCGACCATGTTGCATTTTCAAAAAGAGATATTTTTACCTGCTTCGGAGATTTCTTTTATTAGCTAATTTTCAGATAATGGTAAATTAATGATGATTAAAATATGAAACTTGAATGTATCCAATTTTTAATTAATTTCAAAATAACGAATAATGTACCTTTTCGTTGCATAGAAAAATTTGATGATAAAATCATCGTGAAGAATAAAAATGAGATAAAAATAACAATACGTTACGTTAAATCCGTTAACCGTGAATGAAGAATTGACTCGTCACGTGAATAGGTTTTTCTCTAATGCATAAGACGAGTTAATTTGTTACGAAACTTTAACGTAAAAACGTTTTAATGAGTTTTCCTTTTTTAATACATTCCCCACGATAACGCGATGACTGCAATTAACAAACGTGATATTTCAAAATTAGTACTGCACAAAGAGTCATTTATTATAACAAAAATATGTAGGACGTATACCGGACGCGAACGACGACTTAATTGCAGTTTCTAAGACACGAATATAAACGGAATATAAAATAATGTTATATAAAAATATTTGTAAATTTCTTAGATATCGTATGCTTAGAATTTGTATTAACTCCAGTGTTAACAAGGTGGTAGAAAATTAGATAGAATACACTTCTTAGTGGAACGCATTGAGAGAATTATTGCACTGAATATACGCCTTCACGTGAGTCACGAGAATCCACAACTTCATCTAATCATCAATCAATTATTCCGAAAGCTACACGCTTCACTGAAAGGCATTTCCCGGAGTATATATCCAGCACATCATCCAAAATCAATATAACTTCCTAGATATAAGCTCTGTTGAATGAAAAACATTTGCAAAGAATCACATTATTGATGTCTCGGTTGCGAAATAAAATCCACCATCGCGCTACGTCCTTTAAATTATATTATCATACCGTTCGATAAAATTAATGAATTTTCCTCGAAATTATATTTGCTTATTCATCGAGGTACATCTATTTTGTTCTTTTTCGTTCGGTATTGTTCGCGTTACTCGTATAAAATACACGAATAATAACATTTCGCATTTATCGCAATCGAAAGTGTTTAACTCGTATCCGTAAATTTGCCGCAGCACGGTGTGCATAATGCGCTTTCGATAAACAAACTAACTCCTCGGTTAAAAGTTTATGACTCCCCGAAGGTTTCTCATGAACACGACGGATTACGTAGTTAATGATGCTCATCCCTTAAAGGGAAGTTCTTCTTAAGACCTTCGTCTATCGACGACCTAATGACTTTCTCTCGTTTCGAAGAAGGGTTGCTTGCAAGAGTACTGCTTGTAATAGTGGTAGTTAGTGTGTCTACTACAAACAGCAAGCGTGGTAACCACAGAGAAATATCATTAATCAGGACTGTCCGTATGTCTATCACTGTCCTCGTTTCATTAAAGGCCAAATCACGTGCGAAGAACCATTAAAAAGGTAAGAGAGATGCCGTATCGAGAAACAGCTTTTGCGCTGCGTCATTAAAGCCTCGATATTAAACTCCTACTGTAATGTATTTTCTAATATTTATTATCGTATAACATAACGAATATATGGCGTCGGACGTATACAAATTATAAATAATACCGCGAATTTTTCTATTTTTCTCGGATTGGGTCACAGCGTTACGAAGAAACTCTCCTTTTCGTTGATAACAATTTTTCTTCGATGAAACAATTACAAAAAGTAAACCCCATGTATTATACGATCGCATATAAAAATGTAATATAATAATATTCTCGTTAGTATGTATCCGCATATGTTATATATATATATTTGTGTACACGAATGCAATGATTTTCGCATGAACGTAACCGTTATAACGTAACTCGTACTAGTGGCACCATCTTTGAATACGAGCTAGTACTATACACTTCCTCTCATAAATGAATACGTTCGGTGGGAATTCGCGGCGGAAACGGTAAGACACACAAATTGACGCATAATTCCCGTCTTATTGCAAATAAATATATATCGACGTGTGTCTAATACTTCGAACAAAAATGAATATAAAGAATATCTAACGATCGCGGATATTCGGTAATAATACGGAATAATACCGTTAGATGTAATCTGAAGTTTTGTATATTAAGTAGAGAAAACTTAAGGAAGGAAGGGAAACAAAGAATATAAATAAAGAAAATAAGAAACTTGAGACGGAAGTTGTCCTTATGTGAGTAGAAAACTGCAAAGCAATGCTTATAGGAGTAAAACCTGCGGAGACACTAACAGTAATGGTCGGAAATGGCTGACGCGAAGAGAAATAATATAAATGGAAGTAACGAAGTAAGGCGAATAATAGTTGCCTCTTTTTCCCTTTCTTTCCCCCCCCCCACTCCTCTCCCTTTCTCTTGCTTCGATTCGCTCTTTTATGCTCTTCGCCAGTATGAGGAAGAAATGGAGAAACGTCCGAGAAGATTTGGGAAAATTCGTCTTCGAAATGATACAAGGCATTGCCTTTTTCTTAACGAAAAATAGAGAAATTCGAGTTTCTTGGATGAAAGTAAAAGAGGGTTGAGATTCCTCCCAAATAGATAGAGATAGAGAGAGAGAGAGAAAGAGGTTCAAAGTCGCAAAAAAGTAGCTAAAGGGGGAAGAAGAGCAAAACAGTGAGGCGAACTCGAGCCGCCGAAACGTCTGCCTTATAAATCGTTCTCGAGGGGCTGTGGACGAGTTACGAGCTACAGGATGAGCTAGCGAACGAGCAAGCGGACGTAGTATGTACTACTTTTTCTTTTTTTTCAACCTTTTTCCCCCTCTACTTTCTCCTTCTTCTTACCGACCGACCGGCTTGTCGGCTAATACATTTGTGCGATACTCGCGCAAATTTTCCGACCTACTTTTCATAATCGCCGAAAAAAATAATAATCGGTGCCATCGTTCGAAACACATTTTTATTGCAAACACAGATTATTGATGAATGGTATGAAGTAGATGGTAGATGGATAATTCGCGAAGGAAAGATACGAAAGAAAGTCTTTTGATTATTGGTTTTTATCTTGTCCAGAAAATAAAATTATTCAAATAGGTATTTTAGGAAGATTGTCCCTTTCATTGGGATTTCATCAGCAACTCGATCTTTTGTTCACGAATCTTTATACATTTTAGGAGACATCTATTCTTCCAAATCAACTAAAACTTAACATTTGTCTTTGTCCCAACACCGTTATGTTTATACATGTAATCTAACAATACTCAGTATAAAATACACTGAGCAAGTTCATGATCTAAATAACGTCTTTTGATTATTTTTCATTTTCCTCGGAGATGTGCAATTTGATCCGTTTAGAAATGGTTCCTACACCTTTCAGAGACGTAACAGCGGAGTCTTGCGAAAGTGGCGAAATCCCAATTGAAACGAACGAAAGGAAGCAAGAAAGCAAGAAAGCAAGAAAGAAAGAAAGAAAGAAAGAACGATCGAGCATATTCGGGGATTGTGTCGAGGGGGTATAGAAGTATCCATCGAGCTTCTCGGTTGTACGTACTGTCGTTGAAATATGTTCGACGGGGGGTGAAAAAGAGCTGACGATATTCATACCCAATGGTAGGAAGGCGGAGGAGTAGTAGAGCGAGAGGAAGAGAGAGGATCGCGGTCGCAAGGGGATGTCGGGCATTTTCCACAGTCGTCAACGATGAAAAAGAGAGGAAAAGAGAGGAAAGGAGAGAGAGAGAAAGAGAGAAAGAGCACATTCTACCGTACTTCACGCCACGGCGAACTCACGAAGCGACTGCAGCGTCAGACATTTCGTCGACTTCGATGGTCCTCGAATCGTCAATCAAAAACGGCACATTTTCCTCATAAAATTCACGCTCTTTCGACCGACGGATAGATAATAATTTCGCTTTATATCTTTCGAATATATCGTTTACTTCGTCTTCTTTATTATTTGCTTCATTTTTTTCTTCTCGTTGTAATCGCGAAAAGTAACTTACGTATGTATATTCCCGATAGCTTCTCTTAATTGACACGCCTTAGGGGGAAAATTCGTCCGTTTAGATTCTGACGATAGGGTGGATGATGGGATTGGGAGTGGGTGAGTAGCTGACACACCAGTTGAATGGGTTCTAGTCCTTTTCAAAGAGTAGAATATTCGATGCATAAGGAAAGCAATTTGATCGGCCACGTTCCGTTGAGCCATTAGACGTAAGATCGATGCCAGCCACGTGCACATAATATTTTCCGGATAAGAAACACCCAGCCTAACCCTGTCCACCATCTCTTCTCTTCTCCGCGAAGAGAGTGGTGTAAACCCGTCTTATCTTAGCGTTTCCGGTCCAACGAGCCGGAAATGCGTAATAGAGGAAGACATGGGAAAAGCGAATGGAAAGAGAAAAAGAAACGGGGAACGGCGGGAGGAGGGGGGGAGGGGGAGGGAGGGTGGAAGGTAGCGAGAGAAAGAGAGATTGCCGAGAGAGAAAGGAAAAATATATAAGCCGGGAAAGAAAAGAGAAGCGGAAATACGCGTGAACGTCGTCGTTGCTGGTAACGAGCGGACCTGTTCCAGAAACTAATTCCGTTCTGCGACTCGAAAAGCGTATAAAAAGAGAGCTAAAAGACGGAAGGAACGAGAAAGGAGTAGTTCGAAACGATGGAACAACCAAGACGACCGACCCAAGTGTTTCGGCCCGTTCTACTTCTTTTTCTTTTTTTTTTCTTTTTTTTTTTGAGATTCTCTCGAGTATTTTCTACCCCCGGAGAGCTATCCCGGAGAACTATACCAAGGAGCTAGACTAACGAGCTAATGTGCACGTCCCATCGGCTTGAAGATGATCGTTAAAACAACCTCCTCCTCGGACCTTCGGGGACCTTCGAATCTATGGACTAAACGTCTAATAATTCTCTCTCTCTCTCTCTCTCTCTGTACTCGCCTAATGCTCTTAACAAATTAGTTACGATCTAGGTTAAGTAATCGATACGAAATCACCCCTCCTCCCTCCCCCTGCCCCGTTTACATTTATTCCTGCTAATATTTTATTTGATTAAAAGCCATTAGTAGGGATTATCAATCAGATTTTTCTTTTCGTATCTTTTCATATAAAGAAAAAATTAATTCAACGCGTATAATATACCACGGATGATGGATAATAAATAGGAAATATTGCAAAAATATTATTTTTGCGTCGTAAAGACGATCGAATTCCTTTGGCAGAGAAGATAGCCGATACTCTGTCATATTTTTCAAAAGGAATAAAAGACAAAAGAAGAAGAAAAAGAAGAAGAAGAAAAAGAATAAGAATAAAATACTCTTTTGCTTCAAATCTTCGATCTCATAAATCGCTACCTACTTTCCGAGTGTTTTAGAGACTTTGAGCTTGACTTTTTTATCCGACTTTTTATCCCTTCCTCTTTTTTTCTTTTTTTTTTTTTTTCTTGTTCTTCCTATCGACGATATAGGATGTGTCTAGCAATATCAATTTTATGAGAGAAATCGTTGCCTTATCGCGTTTCAATCGATTTATGCGGCCAATTTCAATTGCGATTTAAAAAGGTAGAAGGGTAAAATAGAAGAGAAAAGAAAGGATAGACAGACAGAGAGAGAGAGAGAGAGAGAGAGAGAGGAGTTCTTTGATATCAATAAATATGTCGTTCCATCTTGTGCATTCTCTCTCCCCCTCTCCCGCCCCCCTCTCTTGTGTCCCTCTTCACGAAGATCGTTACTTTTGCATCGCTCGCCGGTAGAGCATTAAAAGCGTTCGTTCGTCTTGTATTTACGATCGAGCTAACGTTAATGTATTTGTTTTGTTCTGGTCTGTAAGTATCGCGGCGTACGTTCGTTTACGATTATGGTCTTGGAATGTTATATCGCGTAAACGGTTAATAACTCGTTTGCTCTATCGCTCAGCCTTTCTGCAAATATCTATTTCAGCGTCCCACGAAAACTTAGTTCGTATAAGAGAAAGTTTTTAATTCGAAATTCAACGTTAAATAGAATTCTTACGATGATGATAATTGAAAATATAATAATGGATAAACGAGGATTAAAACGATTGAAATAATCGAACTAGCTATTTTATCGATGTATATATATATCGTATCTTATATCACATTGTAACTTAATTTTAAGAGAGAAAGTTATTAAAATTCAAGACAACGTTTTTCCTACTACTTGTCCACTTCTTTCTTTTTTTTTTTTCTTCTACAGCCGACTCTCTTCAAAAAGTGCGAGCAATTGAGGCTGATGGCATGGATGAAAGGAAATGTCTAGCCAGCGTTACCGCATTTCCACAAAAGAAAGATGCAAGTCCGTTTTTCTTCGTGGACGTGCTCGGTCGTAGCTAAGCGTAACCACCACCACCACCACCACCACCACCACCACCACCACCACCGCCACCAGGCCACCACCGTCGTCCCTACAAGCCACTCATCAACCTTCGTCGACGCCACACCCTTTTCGATCCTCCTCCTCCTCCTCCTCTTCTTCTTCTTCTTCTTCCTCGTCTTCTTCTTCTTCTTCTTCTTTCAAGGTGGCAGAGCCCGTGGAATTTAGTCGCCATTGTCTCGTAACGTGTTCGATCGCATCCAGAATGCTTTACCCCGTGTTAGTGGCTGCTGCCAAAAGCTGACTAACGTCGCCGTGACAAGAATTTCATATACACCTGATCTATTATCGTATGTCCTCAAGTTAAAACATTCCCAGAGCCAATAGACCATGACAGATATCTTTAAACTATTTCTTCAACGATCAATCGATCGGCTCCTTTTTTTTTTTAACTATAAACAATGATATTGGTCGAGAAATTTTCTTCGTCGTAATACTCATTTGTAATTTCAGAAAATAAGGGGACGATCGAATAGATAGAAAATGCGCTAGTTTCGTGGGGAAATAACTAAACGTTGTCAATCAGTACAGGAGGATGTTATTTTCAAGATTTCGATGAGGGTAACAGGTCAAGCTTTGAGAGAGTGTTGTATAAGCTTATTAGGATTGCTTGTATTATACTGTTTTTCATCAATCATATTATGACGGTGGCGAAAAGATGGCGATGAAGAGAGACTACCAAGAGAAGTGAAGAGAAGAGAAGAAAGACAGAAACCTATCATACCGACGAGCCTTTGGTGCAAGTATAGCAAACATCATGACGGGGACGGGATTCGAGGTTGCTGAAACAAAGGCTGATGTCCTAGTGGCGGTGTGGTGCTACTGCTACTTCTGCTACTGTTACTGCTGCTGCTACTGCTGCAGCCGGTAGAAAGGTAAAGTCGAGAAAGAGGAAAAGAGTCAACCGAGGATGAGGAGACGAAGCTCAGCGGAGAGCGGGGTGAAGGGACGGGGGATGGGGGGACGAAACTGGAGAAGCGCGAAGACTCTCGAGAGACAATGAGGCCGCTCGCGAGTGTCGCAACGAGTGGGTGCTCTCCACTATTGCCAACTCAGGCCCTTGAAGCTTTCCAAGCCTGCACCATCGCTATCGCCACTCTCCTTCTCTTCCACCTTCTTCACCTTCTCCCCATTCTCCCCATTCTACCCATTCTCTTATTCCTCCTCCTGCACCGTCCTCGGTGTCGACGCCCCGCTACTGCTGCTGCCGCTGCTGCTGCTGCTGCTGCTTCTGCTGGCCGGCGAACTACCCCCCTTTTTTCCTTTTTTTTTCCTATGAGCGAGAAGAAGAAGAAGAGGAAACGCGACAACGGGAACGATGACACCGAGGTTAACGAAAAGGGCCGCCGATGAGTAAAAAGATGCTCGTCGCGACACCTTCTCCTTTCCTTATCACATTCTATCTTTTAATTAAGGGAGAACGATAAAAAAAAAAGGGAAACTTTATTTAATTTCGATTAGTCGTTGGTATCGGAAATATGGATAAATCGAAACGTTGTTAGATCTATCGCGCGATAAATCGTTAAATTGCTACGCTATTTTCTAAGATAATTTATATTAAAATCATATTTTCTCTCTGTTAATTAGAAAAATATGTCTTTCGCGTATATAAACAGAATTCCAATTTCAAAGGAGAAGTTTGAAAATGTTTTCCATAGGAGGCGGCTAGCCAAGCCCCTTTTCCATCTCACAAAGGAAAATTTCACTCGCAATTACGACGGTCTTTAAGACAAAGCACCGACATGATACGTCTTCGCGATTCTCTCGTATTTAACTTACAAGAAAGTTCGTCTTTACCTTTTCGCGAGGATGCGTGGTCGTAATGCTTCTACTTGAATTTCTCGGGGAAAATTTACTTAACGTTGAAAAGATTAAAACGAGATATATTATACGCAATATCGATATACGTTCGTCGCTCATTTATCCCCCCTCCCTTTTCTTCCACACTTTATTTCGTAATGTTTTATCTTAAATAAATTTCTTATCCGAGTCATTGAAGTCAACTTAGCGAAACGCGTTTATTAAGCTTTATCTCTTTCTCCGTTTTTATTTTTTTCATTTTATGCGATGATGTTGCGGCAAGAATAGCGAAACAATAAACGATTTGCATAGCGAAAATGTTGAGAGGTAACGGTGCTACACAGTGGCAAGTATAGATAGGCTAATCCGTCGAATGATTGGCTGGAAACTCCACTAATCCACTATCGGGAGTTTCCGGATTTCTCGGTCTTCGGATAATTTCTACTTAAACCGTTGTAATATTAAATATCGCGAATTTACTTACGAACGATCGATATTACGATATCTTTTTTTTATACTTTGCTTCTTAAAAAAAATAATTTCATATATATATATATATAACTTTACTTTTGTTAAAAAAAATGAGTAAAATATTTTGACGAATAAAACCAAAGTAAATATTTCATAGTAAAGTCAGCGAAGTATACCCGAGCGAAAATATGGCATGGTCATGATGCATATGCGTTTATTTGTCTCTACCCTGAGAAATTCTTCTTACGTAGGAGAAGAAACGCGCGAGAGAAGGAAATCAGTTTATTCAGAAGGTCGCGGGCGCCTGCACCAGAGAACGGAGTGATAAATCTCGAGTATTAAAAAATTTCCCACTTCTTGTACGGAGCTCCTCCTTGGCGACGAAGCGTACCGCACGTATGTAGATATATATACGTATATCTTCTTAGAGGAGATTCAAAACTCGACATTCTAAATTCCCACGAGTTTATCGAACATCGACGTTTTTATAAAGAGATAGAGATTAATAGAGGAGATTGGGATTGGACAAGATAGCTAACTCGTTCGTTCGTTCGTTCTTTCCATAATTTATGACCGTAGACGGAAAAGTATTCGGTTGGAGATATCCTCCGGCCGAAAACATTGCAAGATTAGCGTATTCGCGAAAACCACAGACGAGCCAAAAGGGTAAAAAAGAAACATCGAAAAGCAGATATTCGGAGACACAAATTAAGAATTCCCTACGATATTATAAAGACCTCACTCCATTTGGGAGATTAATCCGATCGGTAAACAACCGAAAGAACGTTACAAAAGTAAACTTTCCGCAAAAATACTTCGAATCGAATACTTGAAACGGGAACGACGAGCCAATGGCCAGTGTAGTTTATTTCATTTTCAAATCGACATTTTCTACGCGATTTTGCAACTATTACCGATCTTTTTTCTATCTTTTTATTTTTCAGTAACATTCGTTCAAAACCTTCTCGAAATATTCTCTTTTTACTTCGTTCTCAACCTTACTTCGATTCCTTTTATTTAGCTATTTTATTTTATTTTCTCTCTCTCTCTCTCTCTCTTTATTTCTTACGGAAAACAAACAATGTGCGGACGCACACTCGACCGCCTTGGGATAGCCACGGCGCCGCATCGAACTTCTGCCTTAGGATGCACTTTCCGGGGTTGCACGTGAAAGTGCAAAGAGGACGAGCGATCGAAACTTAACAGAATCGTTGGCGAACTTTCAAACACAAATTTCTAACTCCCTTCTCTTACAATGCTACGATATTTCTCATAGTGCTCGCCAATTGTCTCTCTCTCTCTCTCTTTATTTCTTTGAATATTTGCGAAATATCTTTTGGAATCTTTCGAATTCGAAATTTCTGTTCTTCCGTGTGCTAATGGCAATGAAATATGCGGTAGGAAGGGGGCTTACGAGTATTCTCATAAATAACTTTGATAGTAGGTGACTTCGCTTCTCGTTGAAGGCATAATAATATATAGAGCAATAGCGATTAAAGCTCGTCTCGAGCAGAGATTCAACCACTCGAGCGATTAACGCGTTAATAATGGAGGAACAAATGCGACTAATAAACGAGCTTCGAGGCCATTTCTCTATTTCTACGTTTCCTAGACGTTTATGCGAAGCATTAAGAAGAAGAAGAAGAAGAAGTAGAAGAAGGAGAAGAAAAATAAAGAACTAAGGCAGCATCCCGGCGAGTTATCTCGATTGCAAGAGGGGCCGTGCGGGGGGAGGGACGGGGCTGAGGCGGCCGGGGTCTGGAGATCTTTCAAGTGCGCGCAACTCGTCTGAATTCGAAAAAGATAGTAGACGTTATTTATAGAGACAGCCGATTGTGATAAGGATAGCAAATCGAGCAAACTTACAGTTGGTCTAAGCTGTATTCAATTCTGCCTCATAATTGTTAAAGTGGAAAAGTTTCAAAGCGTCGTATCGGTTCTGCTTCCTAGTTCCTCACTTGTCCTTTTAGCCACCAAACTTTCTCCCCATTCCCTGTTATAAGAAGAAAAAGCAGGAGCAGGAGCAGGAGGAGGAGGAGGAGGAGGAGGAGAAAGAAGAAGAGGAAAAGAGGTAGAATAGGACAACCCCTGCATTCGTTTCGATGAATTCCGACGGTATGCGATCCTTTCCCGAACGTCAGGACTTCCGTCTATCGTATAGAGATAAGTTTTCCGAGTGGTACTACTCCTAGCGATCGAAAAACCAATGGTATAGGGGCTACTACCTAGCTGGAAGTTAGGAATACTGTGAAATAAACGTTAGGTCAATCTCTATCGGAGAAAATATTTCAAATATCTCTGTATTCCGTTATTTCATGGTTGGCAAATACTAGAAGAAGGGTGCACGTACGTACGTACGTTGGAATGTTTAGAAGGTCGATAACGAAACGTGTTAACGAAAATGTTTTTTAACGTTAACGACGCAGGAACTCGGCGGGGGATTCGGTTCGATTGAGCGTTGAAACAAGAGATTTCGATTCTCTCCCGGCCGTCGCGCGTCTCGCGTACGCGATTGATGGATCGAGGACGACAGGAACAGCCGGCTGGCTGGCTATGCGGATCAAAAAAAAAGAAAAAAAGAAAAAGGAAAAAGGATAAAAAAGGAAGAAAAAAAATATATCAATTTCAATTGCGGCCAGACTCGATCATCTCCGCTTGGAGAAATACTCGCGAACGCGTTTCGCCTGTTGTCCGTAACCACCCGAGTAACCGGCGGAGCAACGGGGGCCTTCATATATTCATTTCGTGGCTATGGAAAAATGTAGGCAAGCTCGATGGCAAGCTCGATGGCAAGCTCGATGGCAAGCACGCCGAGAGAGAAGAAAGGTTATCGACCCATATCTTTCCATCGGAGCAACGCTATCGGGTGGATCAAATCGACGCGTCCAGATTTATGAGCCATCATTCTTCTTTCTCTCCTACCTATCCTTTTAGAAAACAATGCTAAACGTCGCCGCGTTGCAATATTTACATGAGATATCTGCAAACGCATTATGCGTATTGAAAACAATTTTTCTCGAAGGATTTTAAATCACGAGTTAGACCATCTCTCTCTCTCTCTCTCTCTTATTTCATTTATATTAAAATGGCTTTTACCGAATAGCAAAAATTCTGATGTAGGTTATACGAATATATAACTAAATAAAACTATAGTTGTGTAGTGTTCGTTCCTATAACGAATTGGAAAGTAGCCAACGGACTCGCGTGGGCCTCCCTTTTTACGACCTATTATCTATCGAACCCTATCGACGAGCCTATTCGAATAATCAACGTATACTCTCCCGTCGAATTGTATCGAAGAAAATAATCCGCCCTTTTAAGTTCCTACGCGTACTTTCTACGAGAGCATTCGTTTAACGCGTTATTCGCAATTAGGTACACCAATGGAATGCACTCGACGAGGGTGGTGGTACCGCGGCCTCCCAAGTCCGCGAGTGTGAGAGCTGAACTTGCACAAACAACAAGATGGCCGCCGCCAAAGCTCCCATCCCCCTAAACCCCTTCGACGCCAGGCTGCCCCGCGAACGAAAGGGCTGTTTTGCCGAAGAGAGCGCGTACCTCGTCAATTCTTTCCGAATGTCTGCTCGTTTGAAATATTAGCCGGAGCAAACTGAAGAGTCGTATGCGCGCGCATAAACCTTTCTTTACACCGATTTTACGCGATCGTCAAAAACAAAGATCCGTGTTACAAAGCTACGTAATAATTGTTCAAATTTCAATGCAAATTCGTTGACCCGTCTTTACTTTACGCGTTTGTTTAACCCGAATAACGGGTTAATGGCCGATAGAATCGCAGTGGAAATTAACGAATCGGGAATTTGGAAATAAATTTTTCATTTTATAAACACGGTTAGACGACACCCTACTTTGCTATATAATCTAATATTTGTAATACGGATCGTGGCATTAGTTGAAATCGTTATTATCGTCATGAATTTTTGTTCTATTCGAACACGCGTGCGTTCGTTAAAAACACGTGCGCGCGATATTCAAATTATTAGCAACGATCCATTCGGCTGACGTAATAATTCTCAGAGAAATTTTCACGAAGCCTATATATATTATACTCGCGAACATAAAAGTGTATTAATATTTGCGATGTTTATCGCCGACATGGCAGGCCGTGTCTTATCGTCTTTCTGGTTTACTCCGCTAATTGAAGAGATCTTTTTATTAGAAACGCGAGCGAGCATTAAGTTTCCAATTACGGACTCGTGAGAATAGATAAGAGATAACCTTTTGAAAATTCTTTTCTTCCGATCTATCTTTATTTGTCTCATTTTTTTTTTTTGTAGATAAATAAAACAAATAAACCACTGTCAATATAAAATATTTAAATTACTTATAATTCTATAAATATCAATTTTATAATTGATCTCAATGAATATTACGCGTATTCCAAGTTTTTCTTGTTTTTAAACATTTCGTAATTAAAATTTTGTATTGTCTTCTTAACGAACAATTTCTCTGTTATTGCACTTTCTTTTTTGTATTATTTAAAAAAAAATATGTAACACACATTTATTTCTTAAATGAAATATATTGACTGGTCGTATATCACAGCAAATGCGGTTCATCCACAGTTTCTTTACATTTTCAACCAATTAGCGTATAAAAGAAGAGACAGATGTCATTGGATATCTACAATTAAGCGCGTCAGCCAATAAGACCCCTTGCGTACGTTTTCACTGACACAAAAGCAAGACCGAACAAAGAAGCCAATCGACAAAGATCCCGTTCCCTGTAGCTTTCAAAAAAAACCTTGGCGATTCCTGCACCTTCCATTGCTCTTACGTTACCGGAAAGACTATTAAATCCCAAACATCCTTTTTAGGAAGAATCAAAACAGCAATTTTATAGATCTTTAAACAAATGTAATTTCTTCCTAAAGTTGATCTAGTTTTTTTTTTTTATATTTTTACCGAATAGAAATAAGTAAAAAGGCATATATTTATTGCGTTTAAGGAAATCTTTCATAAATAATCTATTAAACGTGCACGAATATATTTTTTACGTATATACATATCTGACTTGTCTACAAATAATTCAATTTCGCGAATACTGGATAAGGATAAATGTAAAAAAAATTCAAATCTATGACGTATCATTTGCATCCTAGCATCCTAGAGTTACGTGTGGCCTGTGTCCGTACTTGTCTACTTTAGAAAGCAAAAGAAAAAGAAAAAAAAAGAACACTCTCTACCATTTGACATCATCCTATTACGTGAGTAGTAGTACTGCTTGAGATTTTAAGCATGAAGGTATGTATGACTAGTGAATTGAAAAAGTAGGGAAAACGAATTGATTGATGGTGCCGACCGTGGGACCCTGCTGCCCACGTTTAAGAAGTTGCTCGTCTATAAGGCTTAGAAAATGGGGAGGGAAAAAAGCAAAGCGTGAAGAAATTCAAAAGTAAAGTAAAACGACAAAATATATAGTAATAAAGACAGAATCTAAATACATATTGAGCGATACAACATCACGTTGGAAAATAATTCTTCGTGGATTAACGAGGATTTTTTGGTATCGTCGTTCTGACAATGAACCGAGTAAGAAACGTGAGATGAAGAGAAAGAGGATAAAAAGAAGGAGAAAAAGATAGAGAGAGAGAGAGAAAGAGAGAAAAAGAGAGAAAGAGAGAGAAAGAAAGAGAAAGAGAGAGAGAGAAAGAGAGAGAGAGAGAGAGAAAGAAGAGAGAGAGAGAAAGAGAGAGAGAGAAAGAGAAAGAGAGAGAAAGAGAGAGAGAGAAAGAGAGAGAGAGAAAGAGCGAGAGAGAGAAAAGAGAGAAAGAGAGAGAAAGAAGAGAGAAAGAGAGAGAGAAAGAGAGAGAGAGAGAGAAAGTACTTGATGTTACCGACGTTACTACGTCCCTGATGTCACACTGGCAACGTCAGCAAAGAGAAAGAAAGTGGAAAGAAGAGAAGAGAAGAGAAGAGAAGAGAAACGAGCAAGCGAGGAAGTGAGCGACGGGGTTAAACAAGCGGCTTTCTGTCCTCTCTTTTCCCTTCCCTTCCCTTCCCTTCCCTTTTCTTCTCTTCTCTTGCCCTTTTTTCGTTCGCGGAATAATCAGCAAATCGCCGAAGAGCTCCGGCAAGCGATCACAACGACGACGAGGACGACGACGATGAGGACGAGGACGAGGACGAAGAGAAGGACAAAGTGAACCTTACCAAGGGATCGCGAGAAGGAAGAGGATGCGAGAGAGCCGGTGGAACTGGGAAGACGTCGATATAATTCGATTACTCGTCGGAGAAGTGTCACTTTGCTAGGTCGTGCATCCAAGTGCGAGTGAAATTTCGTTAAGGTGCTTCGTGCGCTTCATCTCTCTCTCTCTCTCTCTCTCTCTTTCTCTCTCTCTCTTTCTTTTCTCTCTTTTTCTATTACTAACCTCTCACTCTTTCTCTTACAACTAGTCTTTCTGTCTAACCTTCCTTCCTTCCTTCTTCTCTCGACCTTTTTTCTTCCCTCTTCCCCCACCCCTCCCCCCCTTTTACTTCGTTATTCTTTAAAAATTTTCAATACCACCTTCCCACCCACCCCCCATTTCCCAATGGCTGATCTTACGAAATATCTCATCGTAATTCCCCGATAAATCATTAGGAAGGACGACCGTAACCGCTTTGTCGTAGCCCTCGGATGCACGAATATCGTTTCGAGACGCTTATTTCGCGTACAAAAAGAATTTCCTAGCTTCCCGTCGAAACTTCTCTATTGCCTCTATCCTTCTCTCTCTCTCTCTCTCTTTTTCCTGCTCTAGTATTTTATTTTGTTCACTTCTCTCTTTTTTTTTTTTTTTTATTTATTTCTCTTCTTCCCTCTTCTCAAAGCCGATGCGGTACAACGCGGAATTTAAATTTATGGACGCGATTCGGCGGGCCGAGCATGGCAAAAGAACGATTTTCCCTGTACGTAGTCATGGATAACGATTATATGTAAATTAAGTCCATAAATTATAGATAATTGAAGCGAATCAAATGTAAATTAAAGCGCTTAAATTAAATTACCGTATTTCGTGGTAACTTCAATCGCTTGACGTATTTAATTTCGTTTCTACTTATTAACATTTTTATCGCGTACCCTGCCGAAAGCAAAACTTCGGATGAGAAAATGAAAGAGAAAAAGCGAGAGAGAGAGATAGAGAGAGAGAGGGGGGAGAGAGATTATCATGTAATTGAAAGCTACCAGACGAATCACACTAAACTTCGCGTCTTTGTGAAAAGCGTGTAAAAAACAATGAGCCGTTTTCGCGATAGTTATTCAAACGAGACAAAAAATCATGGAAAAGTAACGTATCGTATAATTATTATCTCGAACGTTTAATAAGAAACTTTTGTTTATTAATAGAAAACAAATTTTTTTAGCGACAAGTTTATTGAGAATGGATTAAACGTTACTGATATCCATTCGAAGTTAATTGAATATTATTGTGCTACGACAATGACAACCGACAACTTGTTGTCCTCGACTAATTGTAGAAAAGGGATGTGGAATTCCTTGCTCTAACAAGAATTGTAAAGGGTGGGTAAAAAGCGAAGGAGTAAGAGCGAAACAATAAGAAAGGTTAGAAAAGAAAAAGAGATAGGAAACAGATAGAGAAATGGTCCTGCTACGATTTGCAAGCTCGTTTTAGAAAGGAGAAACAGCGAAAACAGCAATTTCTCGCGTTGTAATCGTAGAAGGTTTCCGCAAAGATGTAGAAAAGGGTGAGAATGACGCAATTCGTGGAAACGGAGTGCGAAGAGGAGAACAGCTGCGGGGACCGTCTAGTTGCATGACAGATTATAACGGGTGACCCAATTAAAATGTAACATTGACTCGGTATCCGAGAGAATGCAAGTGGAGGGTGCGAGAAAGAAACAATGAAACGGATAGACAAAAATAGAGAGACAGATAAAACGGATAGACGAGGATTGAGGGCTGCCGAAACGGCTAACGATGACGACGACAAATTTTTTCAACACCAAAATCATAACCATGGAAAATATTTGATGAAAAACAAACACGATTTCTATTTCTATTCCACGTAACTTGGTTCGATAAATTTATCGAAAGTTCACGAGTCTTTTCTTAGCTGGTTAATCGTATTTTTCATGCTCATAGCACTCGAGGAACTTCGGAATTGGGCTTCCTTTGTAATTTCTTGCCGTTCGCACGATAGTCTTGCAATATCATTAAAGACGGTACTTTCGGGTGAGCCGAGAGGCTCAATTAGACAATTGGATTAAGTGAGCCAAATATCCGCGAGCGTTTTCATCAACGCGTATCTATAGCTATATATAGTTAGAGACAATTTAACACTCGTCTTCTTTCGAATTTTGTAGATATAGATAACTGGTAGTGGTACTGTCTATGCGCTTCTTAAAATAAACGAACATTAAATAATAATTACTGTCATTTATCCTGTCTAATATTTTTCGTCTATTTTTAACGACTTACTTCGTAAATAATATTTAAAAATCAAATTTTCGCGCAATCATGATAAAAATAAAAGCTTCATTTAAAAGAAGCAATACAATTTGTATATTTAAATTAGATGCTTCCTTAACTTAAAACCAATTAAATCAGTTCTACGTGTAATTCATTAACTAACCTAACGATTGCGAAGAAAGAATAAAAAATAATTTGGTAATAATAGGTGAGGAAGTGGGTCAAAGTCATTAGGCATACAACGTACCACCAAGTAAAGGGTAATTAATTTGAAAAGAGGCTGCGTGAACGATCGTATTAGGTCAGAATCGATACTTGTTTTGCACATTCGATCGGTGGCTTCGATACGACTCCATTTCAGACAGATATGATATTAAATTTTACGTTGCATCCACGATTTCCGAAGTATATTATAGGAAAATTGGTAGTAGAAACTAATATTACCTACTCCAATCAGATATCACGTAGCTCAGCTGGCATGAGGAACCAATCGCATTTATGGGATCGTCCATTTGCGGTTCTTGGCGAATGAGTCGGTGCTTATTTCGCGAATATTTTGTATTCGAGAGACTATAAAAAAAAAAAGCAAGCGTACTATTGCCGAACGATATCGTCGCGATAACATTATACAACCTGCCATTTTATGCGAAGTGACGTTAACGAACGGTATAACTCATTAAGGGAATGTTCGATCCGATGTAAATCGGAGAAATGCCTGCCCATCGGGCTTATTGTTGTCGTTGTTGTCCATTGTGACGAGATGTCCTACTTGGAAACCGTAAGTAATTAAAATTAATTATGTTCGTCGATCGAAAAACCTCTATCAAATACGCAACAGTTACACGTTATGTAATTAAAATCATTTGCGGAATCGAGAATCTTGATGATGAACTACATAAGCACACATAAAATTGTATTTGTATCGAGAAATATCAAAGAGATGAAGCTCCTACCATCTATCGAGTTACACTGGAAGTATCGCGAAAGGAGTAATCGATAAAACAGATAGTAAAGGAATAAAAATAGCTCGCGATTAGGCGAATGAGAGGAAAAACGAAGGCCGCTATGTGTGTGTAACTGTTTAGATGAAATTCCTCATACAACAAGAGAATATATTCAAAAATATGATATTTTCATGGGATCCTTTAATACTAATGCATATTTGTAAATTTGCAGAATTGTTTTGTTTTTTTTTGTTTTGTTTTTTTTTGTCTTTTACATGTCTCTCGCGACTCAAAGCTTCGTCTTTATTTGCTTTGCTCTTTGCTTTATATTCGTTCGGGCCAAAGATTGTTGGATCAGCGCCATGGAGCTTCGTTTGCGAACGAAATGCGGCAATATGAAATGCCTTATGGTTGCCAGAGGAAAAAAGTCCGAGCTTGGAAAATCTTGGATAAATGAGCAGCAAAAGAAAGAGATTGCGATACCGAGGTTCGAGTCGTTGCCGCTATCGCTAAAACACCTTGACGAATTCTCCCATGTGAAAAGAGTCCATTGAGTATTTCGAACAAACGCTTATTCGTTTTCGCATTTCTAAACGAGCTGTATGTCCATTAAAGCAGCATGATTAAAATTTAATTCTGCTGGACGATCATGAAAAAGAGAAAGAGAGGGAGAGAGAGAGAGAAAGGAGAAGAGGGACGTGACGGTAGCATCGTGGTGATGGGATTTAAATTAGCGGCGGCGAGGCATCCTGTGACATCTGTCGCCAACTTCCATTAAATGTCGCTCGAATCAGGAATTGAATGCAGAAGGCAAAGATCGCTTTGCCGCGTAAAGTTAAGTGTCCATTTCGAAGTTTCTTACATTAGTTGCTCTCAAGTATAATCTTTTATTTTCTATTCTATTTGAAAGCAACTTTAAGAATTTTTATTCTCGAATAATTATTAGTATGAACTTACTATTAAACGGAACTTTCAAAATTCTGTTCATTAAAGAACATATACGTTTACCGATTCTGCCGTTGTCTGCTTTTTTTTTTTAGAGATAAGTGCTAGATGATATCGTTTCGAGATCCGTTAAAGACGAAATGATTCGCATTCGAGCTTCGATTATATGTTCTGTATCTTTCGAAAGAGAAAATTATGATTGAATTGGATTGTCCGGTTCTTTGGTAGAATTATATCGGGCCTCGCTGACGGAGTTCCTTTTGTGCCGAGAAAATTGTTCCAAAGGAAACGTAAGTGAGCAAAAGAAATGTATTTTTCAAACGATTTATCCGTAGGAGGGACCTGTACCTCTTTTTGCACGACCTCTCTTTCTACCTTCCTTTTCTATTCTCTCATTTTTCTTTTTCTACCCTCTATCCACTCCATCTCTCAAGAAGGTAATCTCCAACGAGTCTGATCCGTCTTTTCGCTTTGTCCAAATATTTCGAGAGACTTGCGTATACCAAGGAGAATCTCAAATTCGACAAGGCAACATCCACCAACGTTCGCAATAGTGTTCGTGCGAACAACAAGCAAATCCATGAGATAAAAATATTAAAAAAGAAAAACAGAGAGAGAGAGAGATTAGAATGGAAAAGAAAAAATGATTAGACAATCTTACATCGTTAAACGAATTAAAAAATATAATATTTGAATGCACCCGCGCGTCTATCTGTTATTTACCATTTGCTTCCACAAACCGATTCTATTTTAACGAGCTCATAAAACATATCGCGATGTGTAAGTGTACAACTCTGTACGGCCGCACATATTTACACAGGAATACGTACGATTGGTAAATTCATTTCGCAGTCGTTTCTGCATCAGCTCTTTCGGGTCATTAAAATTATTCGCTCGACTTGGCGCCTTCAAACATACCGACCATGTCCGGTCGACAAAGAGCCGGTTTAAATATTAAAATCCATTCAGATTTGTTTCGAGCGAACGGGTACGGACCTTGGATAGTTCGGAACGTCATATCACTGATGTCAGCATAAATTCGCAGAATTTTGGTTGATCGCACCTTTCATAAATTTCGATTATGACAACGGCCCTGTGGTTTTTGACGATTCCGCTTTTTCCCCTGAATCGACATCAAAAAGATTTTAACGGTCGCGATTTTACTTGCCTCTTTGAAATGTATAAATTCTGTAAAATAACGGCGAAACAAAAAAAGGGGAAAAAAAAGAAAAAAAAGAAACGGAAAAAAACGCAGCAAAATTTGATTCATTTAACGAAGGACGATGTGAAAAGAAATAAAGCAAAAAAATGATTTCAAAAAAAAAGTAATCATGTAAAATCTGCGAACGGGTAGAAACAAATTTCTGTGTTGTTCGACGTTAAAGAAAAATTATGTTGCCTTTTGTCATAGAATTTTACTATAAGAACCGGAAATTCTATCGAATATAGTTTTCGTTCGTTCGTTCTTAAATCCCAGTGAAACAGGCGATATCGTTGCGTGCACGGAACATTAAGCTTTCTTCTAACGAATGCGGGACGCAATATTTTCTGAAGCACATATCTGCGCGCGCGTGTTAACGCGATAAGAAAACTCGCGCATTCTTGGCGAGTCCGTCGGAGTCCTCGCTTCCTTTTACCGAATACAACTTTTTTCCGACGTTTACTACAAATCGGTCGATACTTCCCTATCACGATATTTCAGATGAAATACTTTTACAATTCCAACCTTACGGCCTTTTCTACGCGTTATCACGTTTCCAAAAGCCAAAGAACAATTTTCGATGAAACTTTCTTCTATCTTCTTACGTCTCGATGAGCATAAAAAGTTTATCGATCAAATCGAGAATATTGCTGAGAATATATTTGACAAAGTCGATATAAACGAACAAATTTCCTATGCTCGTGCATTTATCACTATTTTTTTTTTCTTTTCGCGTTCTCTTTCTCTCATCCTAACATTAGACAAACGTATTCTAATCCACTACACTAAGAATCATTATATCTAAAATTCTTAGCTTTTCTAAGTTTTAATGGGATCATTTTTTGAAGAATTGTAGAAATGTTCCAAGTTTCGTTTCATCCTTCGAAGAAGAAAACTCGAAACATTTAGACATCATAACATTTTTTATTTTTTTAATCTTAACCACAGAAATATTAAAAAAAAAAAAAGACATATCATTAACATTAAAACAAAGTTCGAAATGGTGCCTAATCAGGTGCAAAATGCACTCGCGCAAAAATCGTTAGTTCTTTTCTAAGACGCCTGACTTTTATAGTTGGACATGCATCTACAATTTTCGGTTGCATATCTTAAGGCGTCGTTGGAAGTAGTACGGTATGCATAATGAATTTTGTATATAAAAACTCGCGCTTTGTATCTCAAGTTGGATGTTTTTATCGTTGCACAAGGTTCTTATTTGTTATTGTAAGACTGAGAAGAGAGAGTTGGGTAGACAAGTAATAAAATATATGAAATGATAGCGCGTCGGCGCGTTGACTTCGGTCATCGCAACAGTGATTCATAACGTGATTTCGATCCAGTCAGGAAATATAGCAATTTCGCTTCCTTGCTTTAACAATGTACCTTCTCCCAAACTTTTCCAACTTTTTATTTCCTTCTCTCTTTGGCTTAGTTTCCTTCTTTAACTGCTATACTTTTTTTGAGAAAAGATCTCTTAATTCTAATTCTTTGACAAAAAACATTTATTTAACATTTTAACAACCCTTTTAAATTCTTTATATAGAAATTATTTTTCGTTGTTGGTATTTTCGAAAAGAAAAATTGATCATTCGTATATTATAACGAAACGAAATATCGATTTAAATGAACTATTATTATACAGATAGTTAAGGATTGTACGTTGTACGCGCGCGAACGCACGCGACAGTCAAAAGAGATTTCAAAGACGGTGGAAAACTAATGGGGCTGAAAAAAGGATTGCCAGTCACGAAGTACAGAACGTCACGCGTTATAAATCAATGAGAAGACAATTTCACGGGAGTCTACGATAGCTACGTGACCGTGCGATCGATCGAATGGACTCTAATTAATCGAGACGTCGATTTTCCGAACGTTCCGCTATATCTCCTTCTTCTTTCTCATTTTGTTTCTCTCTTCTTTCTTTTTCCATTGGTCTACTTCACGGTGCTTTCAGGAAGAAACGAGATCTCATTTAACAGTCTTCAAGGCTAACGACTTCTTTGACAAGAAAACGCTTCGGATAGAGATATTTATATAGTGTGTAATAAGAGAAAGTCATTCGTGGGATGAAAATTTAATCGGTCGCTATCGTTTTCAATAAAGTTACTTTCATTACTGTAATCAGAATTTCATATGGGATCATTTCACTTGTCTCAAAAGCAAATTATTAAGCCACGGATACAAAGAGCCAATATTTTACTTTAATTCTCGAGTTTAAGAAAAACTGATTTCAGATATAATCACCGAGATTTGTGAGAAAATAAGTTAGGTTCTCGTATTCTCAAAAATAATTTTGTCTAAATTTAATAGAAACTTCTTTTTTACGGTATCAAGCTTTCTCTAAATCGATTTGATTTTAACTACTAAATTATACAGGCCCTTAGACTAACTTAGTTCACGAATTCTTACTTAAGGTAGAAAAATAAAGGTATTCGTTCCCATATGACTCGTACGGAAGTGATATAGAAGGTAGGTTTACTGCAAATAGCTTTTTTTTTTATCGCAGAATCACTCAATGGTTATATAGCGCTATCTATTGAGCTAGAATATAAATCCTTATTCGAAAAACATTGGATGCGAGAAGTTGCATTTTCACATGCATAATTCATTGGAATGGAAACAAGTGTAGCCAACATGACAGCTAGCGTTATAGCTGAAAAAGATATGGGAGGAGTTTTGTTTCGGAGTGCAGATGTGTGCAAGGTACGGACTAAAAGTGATCTAATATATGAAGACAATATCAGAGATTACGAAAAACAAAGTTTCCTGAAGAGATGCGAGTAAGAAGGGGAAGGGACATGTAAGTAAAAAGAATTTTACAGAGATAGATGTAGAATATTCGGTAAAAAAAGATAAGAAATGAGGTGGATAGGATTGGTGGTTGAGAGTTAGAAGTACGATGAAGGGTGTGGAGTAAAAAATACTGACTAGTACCATCCCGTAGCGGAATTTCTTGCCGAGCACTTAGAGTCGATCAAATAAAACCAAAGTAAGAGAAGAAAATAAAGAAGATAATCAAGAATAAACGATATTAAAGGCAAACTAGGCGAAAAGTAGCGCGTGAATTTCTATCCCGTAATTTGCAGCAACGTCCGAAAACATTTATCTGTAATTGAAAAATTAAATAAATTAAATTTTACGGCGAACAACGCTGACTATAATTAGTGTTTGATTTTAATTTATTATATGCCCGATCACTGACTCTACAACTAATTCTAAGACTACATTGCACGCAGTCAATTGAAGGAAACAAATTTCACACTCAAAAAAGTAGATTAAATAGATAAAACAAGATTATATAGACCATTGATATAAAAACATTATTATAAGTATTGAGAAAATGTTTAATATAAAAATTGACTTACGTTTATTCTTCAGTGATGAATGCATGATGGATATCCTTCCCTTAGGATGACGATGAATAAAATAAAATAAAATAAAAAATCTGAGAAGCTAAAACATACTAAAGATTATATTATAGTACAATATCCCCTGTAAATCATTCCTGAAGGCAGGGTACACTTTCTAAGATATTTTACCATAAAGAATCAATATAAATTCAAGCAATATAAAATAAAAATTGTTAATAAAAATCTATAAAGTTGTCTAAAGAAGACAATAACTGTTACAATAAATTTAATGAAGAATAAGTTAACAATTATATCAATTTTTTTACTATCCAATGCTATAATGAACTTCCTACAATATTAAATTAATCGTGATAACGTTAGAAATAAAATTATTAAATAATTTAATACGTCACGTTCGTTAGATCTTAACACGTCGAAGGACGGAAGAGGAATGATGATCTCATATTGCTTATCCTTGAGAGTGTCTAACGTTCGATGCTCAGATGTTTACGTTTTGTTTTCGGCGGTTATTCTTCTGTTTTCACCTCGAGAAATTCCTGGAAATATACACACACATTCATAATTGTCTGTAGGTGAATGTTCTGTTGTCTTATTCTCTCTCTCTCTCCCTCATTCTCGTTCTCACTCTTTCTATACATTTCTATATGGCTTAAAGAAAGAATAACGCTTACCTCGATGAATATGAACATAAAAAAGGGTAAACGCAATTGTTAGACTGAGTATATGTATTCCTGCTGGACTCTCTCCCAATGCTTATAATCTTTAAAACAAATGACATAAAGCACTATAGCCATCCTTAAAGAATTAAAATAAATTGAAACAAAACAATTGACATCTCTCCTGCCAACTATGAAAGTATCAATTCCCATATTCTGTATCAATATGGAAAAATTCTTGTTATTTTAATTCTTTAAGGGTGGAAACAGTGCTGTATGTCAATTGTTTTAAAAATATCTGCAACGTTGTTTCTTTTCTATACGATTGTGTTTTTCTGTGTTGTTTTTAGTGTATAACCTTTTTATTTTATTCCTTATTTTTTAAATATTATAAAGGAACGTGTACACCTAATAGGAAAATAAAATTTATTTTTGATTTATTAAATAAATAAATTTTGTGTGTTTTTCTGTGCAGTGTGATAAAGTTTTTAGTATATGTTGTCTTTATTCTACACATTAGTTTTTAAATATTAACAAGGATAACTTGATACTTTATTAATACAATCTTATGATTTTCAGATTTGCAAGAATTTTAAGATTTGGAAAAGCACAGCATCTATTAGGCTTTCTTATTGTTTTGTGTATCAAGTACATACTCGAAGTCATCACTGCGCAGAAGCATTAAAATAATTACACAAAAATTAAAAGAATACTAAAATAAGAACGTTACAATCTTAAAGATTATGTATTAGATATATGACACCCTTTATATACATGCGCAACGTTCGCAAAGTCATATAAACAACATTTAATAAAAGTAATTTCATAGAGGACAACGTCTCATTTCAACGGTGGATTTCGAAGGGGACGGTACATAGATCATATATTCCGATCTTTTAGACAACAATAGACGCTTGCATCGATTAATTAACAATTATTATAATGCACTAATGCACTCTCTTTATGTTACAGCAGAATTTTATCCTCGAAGTCATCATTGCGCAGGAGCATTACAAAAATTATATAAAATAGATAAAATTACAAAAATCATAACGTTTTAATCTTAAATTTTATTAAATAGGTTTATTACTCTTTTTATACACATGCTCAACGTTCGGAAGGTCCTGTAAACAACTTTCACCAAAAGAACTTTAACAGAGGATAATTACTCAGATCAACGGTGGATTTCGAGGAGGAGGGATCACAGAACATATACTCCGATCTTTTAAACAACAATAGACGCTTGCATCGATTAATTAACAATTATTTTAATGCACTAATGCACTCTCTTTATGTTACAGCAGAATTTTATCCTCGAAGTCCACACTGCGCAGGAGCATTACAAAAATTATATAAAATAGATTAAATTACTAAAATCATAACGTTTTAATCTTAAATTTTATTAAATAGGTTTATTACTCTTTTTATACACATGCTCAACGTTCGAAAGGTCTTGTAAACAACTTTCACCAAAAGAACTTTAACAAAGGATAATTACTCAGATCAACGGTGGATTTCGAGGAGGAGGGATTACAGAACATATACTCCGATCTTTTAAGCAACAATAAACGCTTGCATCGATTAATTAACAATTATTTTAATGCACTAATGCACTCTCTTTATGTTACAGCAGAATTTTACCCTCGAAGTCCTCACTGCGCAGGAGCATTAAAATAATTACTTGAAATAGATAAAAATACGAAAATCATAACGTTTTAATCTTAAATTTTATTAAATAGGTTTATTATTCTTTTTATACACATGCTCAACGTTCGGAAGTTTTTATAAACAACTTTCACCGAAAAAACTTTAACAGAGTATTATGACTCAGATCAACGGTGGATTTCGAGGAGGAGGGATCACAGAACATATACTCCGATCTTTTAAACAACAATAGACGCTTGCATCGATTAATTAACAATTATTTTAATGCACTAATGCACTCTCTTTATGTTACAGCAGAATTTTATCCTCGAAGTCCTCACTGCGCAGGAGCATTACAAAAATTATATAAAATAGATAAAATTACTAAAATCATAACGTTTTAATCTTAAATTTTATTAAATAGGTTTATTACTCTTTTTATACACATGCTCAACGTTCGAAAGGTCTTGTAAACAACTTTCACCAAAAGAACTTCAACAGAGGATAATTACTCAGATCAACGGTGGATTTCGAGGAGGAGGGATCACAGAACATATACACCGATCTTTTAAACAACAATAGACGCTTGCATCGATTAATTAACAATTATTATAATGCACTATATAATGCACTCTCTTTATGTTACAGCAGAATTTTACCCTCGAAGTCCTCACTGCGCAGGAGCATTAAAATAATTACTTGAAATAGATAAAAATACAAAATCATAACGTTTTAATCTTAAATTTTATTAAATAGGTTTATTATTCTTTTTATACACATGCTCAACGTTCGGAAGTTTTTGTAAACAACTTTCACCGAAAAAACTTTAACAGAGGATAATTACTCAGATCAACGGTGGATTTCGAGGAGGAGGGAGCTCCGAACATATACTCCGAACTTTTTAACAACAATAGACACTTCTATCGATTAATTAACAATTATTTTAATATTTTAATGCACTCTCTTTATGTTTCAGATATTTTTAATAGATATCTACTGGTTTAAACGTTACATATATATTAACGTACTTTGAATAGAAATAATTTTAATATATTTTTATTTTATGTTTCTTTAGATGACTTTTTTAAACTTAATTTCGTTACTGAGCCAATACATAAATATAAAATATACCGATTACTTATATTGTTTTTTAATCAATTTTTGGGTCTTCGGAAGCGGTTACCTCCTCGTGGTTAGACCCGGGCAATGGTATTTTACTTTCAGTATAATGTTTAACATATTTTATATGTTATACATTCCATTGCAAGTAAAATCCAGCTAAAGACCGCTTACCATAAACATTGTAATGATAATTAGTTTCTTTCATTTTCCTAATTAATATCATATTACAATTCATTACATTGTTTTCCCTTTAATACTACCTTCATATTATATCCCACATTAAAATACTCGATTTATTTTATAGGAACACTAATCTTGTGCATTCTTTCAGACGTTTTTTGACGTGCAGTGCGATCGGTAAAGCACGTCTCGGTCGCGTTCGCGTTCGCGTTCGCGATAAAAAACTATTTTATAGTTTTTTATTTTCGTTACCGTCCAGCCATCGTCATCTAAGGGTAGGAGACCATCGGGCATTCATCACTGAAGATTAAAAGTAAGTATAATTTTTCTATGAAACATTTTCTATGATAAATTTTCAATAGTTTTCGATTACGACGAAGATATTAATCGTTCTTTTTATTTTCTGTTTCAGAACATCATTGCAATCGAGCGCGTAGGCAATGAGGTACTCGAGTGTTTGCATCGTTAAACAAAAATCGGAAATTTTTCGGGTAAAGAAACTCCGAAAGTTTCTTTTATTCGGTTTATACGTGTGCCATCGTCATCCTAAGGGTAGGAGACCCATCGGGCATTCATCACTGAAGATAAAAGGTAAATTAATTTTTATATTAAACATTTCTTTAATAATTACTTATAATTTTTAAACGATAACAATGATTCTAATCGTTTTATTTTTTCTTTTTCTTTTTCCAGAAGGCTAAGTGTTTGTGTTAGTGTTTGAACTGCGTGTAATGCAGTTGTAAAAATTAGAATCAGTGTCGTGGTCGCGATAAGAAACACGTAAGTTTCTGATTTTCGTTGGAACCGTCTACGGCATCGTCATCTTAAGGGTAGGAGACCCATCGGGCATTCATCACTGAAGATAAAAGTAAGTATAATTTTTCTATTAAACATTTCTTTAATAATTACTTGTAATTTTTAAATGGTAACAATGATACTAATAGTTTTCTTATTTTCTCTCTTTACAGAAAGGTAAGCAAGTGTTGGTGTTTGATTTTTGAACTGCGCGCAATGCAGTTGCAAAAAATTAGAGTCAGTGTTTGTGCGAATAATTAAAAAATACAATTTTTATCGCGAAGTAGAGTCAGTGTTTGTGCGAATAATTAAAAAATACAATTTTTATCGCGAAGTAGAGTCATGTTTGTTCGAATAATTAAAATACAATTTTTATCGCGAAGTAAAGTCATGTTTGTTCGAATAATTAAAATACAATTTTTATCGCGAAGTAGAGTCATGTTCGTACGATAATTAAAATAAAATTTTGATCGCGAAATAAAGTCATGTTTGTTCGAATAATTAAAATAAAATTTTGATCGCGGAGTAGAGTCAGTGCATTCGGTCATCGTCATCCTAAGGGTAGGAGACCCATCGTGCATTCATCAATGAAGATTAGAAGTAAGTATATTTTTCTATGAAACATTTTCTATGATAAATTTTCAATAGTTTTTGATTACGACGACGATATTAATCGTTCTTTTTCATTTTTTGTTTCAGAACATCATTGCAATTCGTGCGCGAAGCAATGTACCGGGAGTGTTTGATCGTTTATAATTATAATTTAAAATCACGGATTAGAAGCACGTTCGATCGTTAACAATAAATTCGGTCGCGTTTCGCGTTTCGCGTTCGCGTTCGTGTTCGCGTATTTTTGAGATTTGTATATTAAATTAACTGCGAGCAATGCAGTTAATTGCATTAGAGTTTGTTCGTATAAAACTATAGTTTTTTAATTTTAAAACAGTCGTACAGACTGTTCGCGAAGTAGAGTCAGTGAAGTGCATCAGTGAAGTGACCGCGTATCGGGAGTGAAATTTTTGTGTTTGCATTGACTGCGTGCAATGCAGTCTTTGAATTAGATTGTAGAATCAGTGTTTGTACGAATAATTAAAGTAACATTTTAATCGCGAAGTAGAGTCAGTGACCGGGCGTAAATTAAATTCAAATCGTATCGCGTATGTAGATTCAGTGTTGTACGCCGTATAAGAAAAATTTCGGTTTCGCGATAAGAAACTCTTTTATAGTTTCTTATATTCGTTTACCGCGATATTAGAGTCACGGGAGTGCGTGGAAAAGTGCATCGAGGAATTCTCCGATGGATCTGGTGGACGAGGGATGCAGCTGGACCATTTGCTACGAAGTAGGAGTGTTTTGGAGCCACCGCAGAACTTCTAATGCTAATTGTTCATATTGCGTACATGCGTCATTTTATTTTAAAATGCCACATATATGTAATATAACAGTTAGCAGGTCGTGAGTAAAAATTTAAAGTCCCTCCGGTGCTCAATCATGCCGAGGATGAAAGGTCCCAATCGGCACGAGTTACTGGTTGTAATTATTCCAAAAAATTATTGACGAGCACATGAGTGATTTCAAAAAAGGATTAGTCCTTTTTTGAAATTGCTCATGAAAACTGTATATTTTATTGTATGTTATATTATTAGTTCAGGATAGGTCTTCTTGTCTCATCGGTTAAATTCATTTAATTAATAGTGCAAATTAATTAATGCACTTTTCTTTTTTATTACGTGTTTCGTTCGCGTTTAGTAGTGGTGAAATCGAGTATTAATTTACTCGATTTCGTCCAATAAAGCATGTAATAAATGTCTTACATGCATTGCTTCGTACTTAGTTTATTTAATCGCGATTTTATTTTTCGATATAATAAAAAATGAGCAAGAAGACAAACCCATTCGCGACGGATAGATTCTGGCAATTAAGTGGTGGCACAAAGCCCAGTTCTTTAATTAGAACAGCCAACTTAATCAAAGGAGTCGTCCGAGATTTTTTTTAATTTTTTTAAATTCTTAAAATCTTTTTAAAGTCATTAAAATGACTTGTAGAGTCATAGCCCGCTTAGATTTATTTGAGAACATTTTATTATATTAATCAATTTTAGTTTAGGCTTTTCAGCAACTAATATACTAATCCCCGTTTCTCCCCCCTATACTTTCTGCGTTCTCATCTATACGTGTGCCCAGGTGCTACTCGTATAGGTGAGAAACGGTTAGTATGGGTTTTTAGTTTTAAGTTTTTCCCCCCCATTTGGCGTCTGTCATTGTGCTAGTGATTGCACGGTGTACATTGCACATGTGTGTGCGGTTAGGAATGTGCATTGTACATCGTTTCGCGATACGTAATACCGCGCTTATTATTTTTTAAAGTTATTGAATAAAAATAACTTGTAGAGTCACGCGTACGATACGAATTTTTTTTTTTTAACAATCGTTTTGCATAGTAGAGTTTACCGCATTTATTTGTGGAAACTATGATATACTCGTATAACACTAGTATGCATATATACTAGTTTATACTTGTATTTTTGCTTTAGTCATTTATGCAATAATCACTAGCCTTGACAGACGATTACAGCAATTGGTACGTACTCCCATAAATTTAGAAAACGCGTTTGAACTAGGGTGTCGGAGGTGCCCCGGGGCATGCTCTCTAGTTTAGGCTTTTGCACCCTGGTGGTATGTGTGAGAACCGTGGAGTGTGTGGGTGGGTATGCATGTGTATTTTTTTGAGCGAATGTGAAACTTTAATTATAAGTAGGTAGGACCCCGGAATGGCACGTGGCATACTTGCACTTTTCAGTGCGAGTCCCCACCTCCGGGTTTTATACGGAATTGTCACAAAATTCTATCTTTTTATTCTATCATGCTTGACTTGTAAATCTTTTTTGTGACAATTCTGTAATATGTATCATGTATCATGATTCAAAGGGATTTGCAACCATTTAAGAAATTCATTTCTATTTCGATTTTATCTCGAACGAGATAGAGTCGAAATCAAATCCGCAAAACCTTTGATGAATTGATACTTAGTTTTAAGTATTATAACTAACACTTCGCACTATCGCGACTTAGTCTTTGAAATGTTCCATATAATTCAATATAAAGAATAAATTAAATAAAAATATTGCAAAGAAATGCATTGCATTTTTAGTATTATTTTTATTTCAATTCGATTATATTACTCGATAGTAAAAGTGCGAAGTGTTAATAGGTCATCGATTAGCATAATTAACTGCTCGGACATTCGATTAAATGTGCTCGTGTAATATGTGCACAGTCGATGAACTTTTAAGTTCGTTGATTGTCCACGAGCTAGGATAGCTAACGGGAAACGCGAATGCATTTTGTAATAATTAATAAATAGAGTCACCCCCTAACGAACATCGGAATTATTTGCATAAGATGTATGATGAAAGAAAATAAATGGAATTATTTCATATATATATTGTAATGTGAAATGTATTTCATTTATATTAGTGTAATAAGCAGTTGAGAGTAATTGGGTGAAAATGTCTTGAAGTCGTTTCTAAATTGTACGACCATAATTGGCATATTATAACGGTTTGGTATTAGAATAGAATCGATACTTTACATAGTTAATAATATTCCTTTCGGCGATGAGATATCTCTCGACCAAAAGGTAATAATTATTTTCAATGTAAAAAGCTCAGGATGTTTTACTAATCACATTTTTTTTCAGGGTTGTGTTAGGTTCGGTTATGTTTTTTATTATATAGAATCAGGGACGATTCTAATTCTATATCATTAATCGTTGTAATATGCCAAATTATGCGAATACTTTTTGGAACGATTGACGTTTTTGGTCAAAGATTCTTTTCATGCTCGCACGTAGGGAATGTCCGACAGTAGGCTTGAAGAAAGAAGAGGCTAAAAGCCGAAGAGGCCCCCACTTAATTGTGGCTCAAGAGGGCAACTATAGACTTAATGAGTTATTTTCAAGTTCGACAGCATGGTTGAATCTTTTGAAAATAGCTCGTTGGTCATTTGATATTTTTATTGTTTTATTTTTTGTTTTGCTCGTCAATAATTTATAATGGTTATTAAGAATGGTAATAATTAAAATAGTTTGCTTTTTGTTACAGGTGACCATCGTTGGATTTGCCATACCACCCACCAAAGACCAAACATAATTTTTCCTTAAAGTAAATCGAGTATTAAGAAAATTTGATTTTATAAATGATATTTCATTTAAAAGATAGAGAATACTTTAAAATCATGATAGAGTACAATACCATTCCCGAATTCCCGCTCCAATATCATATCATTTTTTAATTTCCTATTACACACAATTTCCCCACTTTTCATTCTTCATTTCATTCTTCATTTCATTCTTCATTTCATTCGTAGAAACTAATTATCTTATAATGTTTTTTAATGTCTCTTTTATTGTTTTAGGTATTAAGATTTATTCAATTATTATATTATATATTTAATTAATTTTCGTTTATATTTTGTTTCAGGATGCGATTAATTCCAATGCATTTGTAAGTATTGGATTTTGATCTAGAAAAGGAATATGCTTTCGATGCATTCATTGGTTGTTCTGTTTTCTGTTTCAGGTTCGTTTCCAGTATTTTTTTCAATGGGTAGCGGGTAGATTCTTTCTTTGCGAAGAAAGGTCTACTTCAGGGATGCGACCCTGCCCACGCGAGCCTTGATTCTATCTTACCTCCAAGGATAGAATCATGTCCTTACCTAGAATTCCCACCCCATCAAACGATCCTCTTTTTAATATTTTGTTGGCAGGTTGAATTATGGAGACGATGCAAAATTCTTATCAAGAAGAGGTGAAAGGGGGATCAGAAGTGGACTGAGGTATGATATAAATGTTAGTACGAAATAATTATTTTTACAAATAAATGAAATATTTTAATCTGTTAATTGTTTTTCAGGTAGCATCATATATGTATGATAGTTATTTTTAATACACTTTCTTTTCTTTTTTTTATAGATATGCACCATAAATTATGTACATTTATTTTTATTATACTATACTTTAGGTAGATTGAAAATTATTAAATATAAAATATTCATTAATTGTAATCTTCGTATGTGTACTTATTGAAATTATATTGAAGTATATTAATTTTCTATAAAATCATTGATGTTACTTGAATTTTATTCGGATGCACTCCTCGTTTTTATTTTCTTATTCAGTTTTCAAATTTTTTTCTTCATTCTCGTTAATCATTGTAAGGATTTTCCAAATTAAACTCTTAGGGTGGGGCCTAAAAGTGGGGCTCATTAAAAAACATTCTCGGGGTGATCATTTTCTTTGGTTTCAATTTAATTCGGATGTGGACATCTTCAGGATGCACATCCCGGGTCTTCAGAAGCGGTTACCTCCTCGTGGTTAGACCTGGGCAATGGTATTTTACTTTCAGTATAATGTTTATCATATTTTATATGATACACATTCCATTGCAAGTAAAATCTAGCCAAAGACCGCTTATCTATAAACATTATAATTGTAATTAGTTTCTTTTAACTTCCTAATTATTACCGTATTCTTTTACTCCTTTCCTTAGTTCCTTCTTTCTATTCAATATACAGAAACTAATTACTTTATAATGTTTTTTAATAAATTTTTATATTTTTACAGGTACAACATGGTACAATCAAGAATTGTTTTAATGTAATTTTTATTTTATATTGTTTCAGGAAGTAATTGATTAGAATGCACATGTAAGGCATTTATTTAAATCATTTTTATATTTTTACAGGTACTAAAAATTAATCCAAAAATATTGAAATGAATTTTCATTTTAATTTCTTTCAGGATAAGTTTAATTCCAGTACACTTGCATAGATCACCAATCGAACATGTTTGATGATCGACCTGCATTTCGATGACTTTTGCATGCACCAGCTAGAGGTCGTTACAGTACCTTTGTTACTGCAGTACGTAAAATAAACTGTATATTCCATCTGTATATATTTTTTCTCGTGGTATATTTCTTTAAAAGCGTGGGTTTTCTTAAGTTTAATATATTTAAGGTTGTTATCAATGTTTGAATTCTCTTTAGTATACAAATACTCATATTGATCAAGTTATTATCCTTAAAGCTAATATTCATATAACATAGTAATTATATCAAATTTCGTTAAAGGTTAAGAAAATACTAAAAGTGATGGATTTAGACTCTAATACGTTATCTTGTACAGTTATAGTGGAGTGGATTAACAAACATGGATCTATTATTCGAAGAATAAATCATAGATCTGCTTCTTTGCGCTTGATTCGTGATCATTTGCGAGATATGATAATAGAAATACGTGCAGAGAAAGCAAATGTTACAACCAAATTAACGTTAAAGAAAGTTTCTGTTTTTAATAAATTTATGAATGAGGGTAAAGCATCTATTAAATTTCTAGAAGAAAATTGTACTCTTTTCTTATCTAATGCACCGTCAGCTTCGTTGATAAATTTCTTGAAAACGATATTTATTAAAATGACGGGACAAGTCGAAAAAACTTCAGACAAACCATTGAAAGAAAGATTATTATCAAATTTATCATCCAGCGGTGCTCAAGAAATAAGTCCGGCAACAAGTAAAGAAGTTAATAATGCTAAGGAAAAAGCAATTGCTTTATCTCGTGCAACGATTACTACTCCATCACCTAGTGCTATAAAAAAAAGAAAACGTTTGAGCGATCATTCACCTAAGGTACCTGTAGCCAAGAAATTATATGAAAATCCAACTGTAGGTGATTTGACGGAAGAACAAAGTAATATTTTAAATGCTGTACTTCGTGGGAAAAATGTATTCTTTACCGGTAGTGCTGGTACTGGTAAATCATTTTTATTGAAGAAAATAATAGCAGCCCTACCACCAGATGCAACGATTGCTACAGCCAGTACAGGTGTTGCTGCTTGTCACATCGGAGGGGTTACTTTACATCAATTTGCAGGAATTGGACTTGGAAATGGAACTTTAGAGAGAGTTTTTCAATTAGCCTCTCGTCCTTATTCAGCCTCGGTATGGAGAAAAACCAAACACTTAATCATCGATGAGATTTCTATGGTAGAAGCAGACTTTTTTGATAAATTAGAAGCAGTCGCAAGACATGTACGTAAGACTGAAAGACCTTTTGGTGGTATACAATTAATTCTGTGCGGAGATTTTTTCCAATTACCACCTATTTCCAAAAGAGATGAAAAAGTGAAATTCTGCTTTGAAAGCGAGGCATGGGAAAAATGCATTCATTTTAATTTTGAATTAAGAATAGTACATAGACAAAAAGATCCAGAGTTTATAGAGATTTTGAATAATATTAGAATAGGAAGAGTTACTGAAAGTATTTCCAATACTCTTAAGGCAACGGCTAAACAAAAAATTGAAAGTAATGGAATTTTGGCAACAAGATTATGTACTCATATAAATGAAGCTGATGAAATTAATGACTTTCAATTGAATGAATTAAAAGGAGAAAGTAAAACTTACATAGCACAAGACTCCGATCAAATGATGACTAAAACATTAGATCAACAATTGCCTGTGCCTGGCAAATTAATTTTAAAAGTTGGTGCTCAAGTTATGTTATTAAAAAATATTAATCTTTCAAATGGCTTAGTGAATGGCGCTAGAGGAATAGTTATTAAGTTTGTAGATGATTTACCTGTAATTCAGCTTAGGTCAGGGAATATTTATCATACTAAGATGGAAAAATGGTCTATAAAAACTGTATCAGGTAGTATAGTATATAGAAAACAAATCCCATTAAAATTGGCATGGGCATTTTCTATACATAAAAGTCAAGGTTTAACTTTAGATTGTGTAGAAATGTGCCTCTCTAGAGTTTTTGATGCTGGTCAATCTTATGTTGCACTTTCAAGGGCACAAAGTTTGCAGTCATTACGCATTTTAGATTTCAATAGTCAACAAGTATGGGCTAATACTACTGTACTTCAATTTTATAAAAAATTTAGAAGAAATTTATTTGAAATGGATATTATTCCTTTAGGGAAAAAAGCTAAAATTAGTAAATAATGTTAGAATAAAAATGTTAATAAATAGGCTAAAAATTGTGTAATAATTTGATAAATCTTTTGTAGACAATGAAAAGATAGCATAAATTGAATGAAATATAAGAAGTAATATATTTTTTTATTAAAAAAATATTTTTATAACAGTATTTTGACAGATTTCATAATTTGTCTCTTTTATTAAAGAAAGTAAAAGTTTTTCAATCATAAGTAGTCGATTATGACAACAAGGCAGAAGTGTTCTTCAATATTTTTTACAAATATTACAATACAAGCAATAGCACAATGAAACTCAATAATCATCTACAGTTATTTCTATTGGCGGGATGTAACGCCACGTATGTCCAGCATTTATAAGTTCTGAACATAATGTTGGAGTATTTGGTGTTGTTTCTTTGCTACTGCATTGAATATCTATTTTATACTGACCAGCGGTAAAAAATACTACTCGACACTCGTGGTATGCTCTTCCATATTCCTGTAACTAATATAAATATTGTTAAATTAATTAAATATTGATATCACACACACAAATGATATATATATTTAAAATAATTACTTACAGCTGGAAGCATTACTTTATTTGCTCCAGCGATGGATAATCTCGTATCTAGTTGATAATTATTAACTCCATTATGATGATCTTGGTAGAAATTAATTGATAATATAAGATCACTAAGAGGGTGTTCTAATGCATTACATACACCTACTCCAACGCTAACACATTCACCCAAATTACATGTTAGTTCGTCTTGAGCTTTTACCATTGTATCATTTATCGTTACTTCTGTAAAGCAATTCAATGCAAATGTATTCCTTAGGTTTAAGTAAATTAAACGAGATAACATTCGAACATACCCCATTGTAAAGGACTCATTCTAACAAGATCCAACATATCTTGAGTAAGAGTAATACCAGAGAGAGTTGCTTTTCCAGTAGATTCAGTGCCTAATAATTGCCAATGTAAATCTACTAACGAAGCAATGTGTTCAGCACAAACTTTTTGAAGCTCTCCAACATCTCCTCCTCCATTTAACTAAAAAGAAAAGATTAATAAAATAAATAACAAATAAACAGATAATATATATAAATAAGTCAGTATAAACATAATATACCATGGATAATTTATTAAGTGGGCATCTATCTACTGGAACAGGTATTCTACACGGTTCTTTGCCTTCCATATATATACACTTGCTTTGAGTATAATGTAGCTCCATTTCATGATTTGTCATATTTGTAACGTCCAACACAAGATAAAATTGTGATGACCTAGACATTATTTATTATAACGAAGTATTTGACTGATTAAAAAAAGTACAATATTGATGATCATTTATTTTACTTACGTTTCTGCCGGTAATACATCCCAATTTGTAATATGTATACTAGGTAACATTTCAACTGTTATAAAAACAGACGAAATTCTACAATAGCCTGCTGCTAAACCAGCACCACCAGAATATTTTATTTTCAATTGCCCTTCAATAACATTGGAATTATGCAATGGCACTGCAAGTTTAGACAATCGTGAACTTGCTAAAGAAGAATGACCAGAGTGAGAACTCAAACCCGATCTAAAGGAAGAAGTCAGTTCAGATTGTCTTTTAGTATGATGAGATGGAGAACTTAATCTAGATGGTAGTGAACTATGTCCTGAATGTGATAATAAACTACTTGGTTGACTGAGGTAACTATTGCTATTGATATCTGAAAAGTACATACATAAATAAATTAACAACTAATTTATTTCTCTTATAACATGCGTATAAAAAATATTACCATTTCTAGATACAGGTGCAATAAAGTCTGTGGCAGCATATAAGTATAATGTAAGACTTGCACTAGTGCAAGGTTGCAAGGGCAATTGGGTCATTAAATTTTCATCACTCCATTTAAATATTTTTCCTTCCGTGATTGTATCTAAAGTAGACTGTACTGACAATTCTATCATTTCAATAGGAACTTGGCCTACATTTGTTATTGTTATAGTACATTCAGCACTAAAAGAGACCAAATAAGATTATACTTTTAGTTAAAATAAATTTTATATATTTTAAGAAACTAACCTTTCTCCTCCATATAATGATATACTAGCACTTGTAACAATATTTTCACCGGAACTGAAACTTGCAGTTTGAGGTAAACTTGTAGCAACATCTAGTCTTGGTAAAGCTGGAATGACCTCAACAGTATACTGAGGATGCATCATTCCTTCCATATGCCTTAATCTGCAATTGGACTTAACTCCTAATGTATGTGTACTGAAACCAAGAATTTCTAAATCTCCAATTTCTTTCGGTCTACCAGCTAAGGTAACAGCTATAGGTCCAGATTCAGCAGGAAGCGTAATACTTTCTGGTATTGATTCAAATACAACACCATTAGTTAGAAGTCTCATATTAGACACATGTAATTCAAATGGTAATGGATTTATAAATTGCATCGATACTTCACAAATATCTCCTTCGACCCATAAGTAATCTATAATATAATAAGCTCCATATAATTAATGATTGACGTCTAAAGATATTCATTTAATGTAAACTATGGATTACTGTACCCATTTTACTTTTGGACATAGTTTTACGTTCTAATGAACCAAAGTTAATAGGAGTAAATAAAAATGGACCATGATCTTCTTTGACTCGTTCAATTTTTTGTGGCTGCAAATGTGGTTGTAAATTTTTCAGAGAAAAATACTTTGTTTTTGGGATATTTATTAAATTAGCTGGTGGGATAACTGTTCCAGAGTCTAAGACCTATTAGAAACGAAAGATATAGTTTTATTATAGAATGTATTTATATAATATATTTGTTAAACTTACAAGAGGAACAGGAGCACCTTCGCATTGCTGAGATACAGTTTGAAGTTGTAATGAAGTTTCTTTACGTTCAGTAGGCGTTAAATGATTATACATAGTTTGAAGTAAAAACGTCAAATGTCTTGTAGCTAATGCTGGATTACCCATACGATTTGCAGCAGCAACAAGTTCGTTTATAACGTGTATTTGAATGACAGGCCAACCTCTATGCCCATCTACATAGAAAATACAATTATAATTAAAAAACAGTTTCTTAAAAAAGAGGAGAAATACATTGGTCTAATGCATTTATTACCTGCAGGCATATCAATAGGATCTAAGGACAATTTGAAACCAGAAGTAGCTTGTAACATTAAATTATAACATTGTTGCCAATCTGGACTAGGATTATTTTGAGAAACATGACGGGTAGCAGCTAACCGTAAACAAAATGCTGCTTTTCTTACAAAACCGAAACTTGTATATAAATCTGATAATGTAGTAAAACGGTCGATCTAAAATAAAAATAGTATATATATATATATATGTATTTGATTGAAAATTTGTAATTAAAATATCTATTGATACCTTTTCTTGTTCACTCAAAGTTAAATTGATAAGTATAACATTGTTTAAGTAAGATGCTGCCTGCAAGGTACAATTTTGTTCTATTGATATCCTTGTTGCTTTAAAGCTAGCTTCTGTTTCAATTATACCTGCATACTGATATTTACTATAATGAACAATTGCTTCACGATATTTTTTAGATATTTCTTCAGGTAATAAAATATGTGGCATATTTGTTTTTACTACATCAATAGTAGGTGGTGATGGTAATACAGCGACAGCTTGAGAGCCTCGTCTAAAAATATATAATATATAATTATAATATTCTATATATATATATAATCTAATTAAGTATTATAAAAAATAGAAATATTGTATATAAATTATACATACCTCTGCTTACCTGGACTTCCTTCCTGAAGAGAAGAATTTCTTTGTAATGGAAGATTTCTGCACATATTAGGATACAAAACTAAAACAGAAGCAGCACATAATCCTTCATAAGCTGCACCTAGCCACAGCCAGTCATTAACAGCTTGTAAAACATTAGCTGCTGAATTATAATGATTCAATGCATCTGTTGGGAGTCCAGCTTGAAGGCACAAATCTCCTAAATGTTTTGTCATACGTCCCACACATCTTTTTCTATTATTCCTAGATTCAAGATCTAAGCCTATGAAGTCTTTTTTTTCAAATGGTGCTAAAAGAAGAGATACACGATCTATTTTCTCTCTAGATCGTTCTAATCTTTTAGATTCTAAAATCCAGAATAATGAATGAAGACATTCCACTATATATGTTTCAAGATCAGGAGAAGATTCATCTGTATAAAAAACAGCTTGTGTTTTAAAATTGGATGGAGTACTGAATGATTCTGGTGGATCACGAGGATTATTTGTTTCTACTGGTCCAAATAAAATCGCCCGAGAATCATACAACGTGGCAGTATATTTTACTTTTAAAGTTTCATGAAGTCTGCACAGTTCATTCAATTCTGTTTGATTATCGTACTTGCCAAATGTTATTAGGCCCAAAAGCCTTCTATGCGTTTGAAATTCTCCCCAGTCATTATTCTCTACAGGATGATCTTTGACAAATCGAGCAAGTATTTCTCGTGTATTACCAGAGGAGTCTCTTACAGTAAATCTACTCCCTGCCTTGATGATACGTTCAAATAATCTAGAAACTGTTTTTTGTTTTATCTGTGTACCAATCGGTTTCAAAAGTAAAAGCAGTGCCGCGTGATCATGAGCGGTTTGCTCGTAATCAGGGTGAGACATCTTATTGTCGGGCACTGGACTCGACAAAATAGCACTAATAGCCGAGCGCATTTATGTGTCACTCAGTATATAAGGGTACTTATATTAAGTACCTTAGACGAACATTGACATTGTTCTTTTTACTTAATTAAAATGAGTTTTTATGAAAAACTGTACTTCGAAACTAATATTCATCAGAATCATAATATAATATTATATATTTAATATAGTTTGTCATATGCAACGTATGCGATTGTGAGATTAAAATGACAGGTATCAATGCATCTTGTTACTGCCATTTTGAAAACAAGAAATGCGCACGCGCAACTATCGTGAAATCAGCTGACAGAAATAAGGAAATAAAAACAAAAAGAATTAATATCCGATTTATTCTCATTTAATTCTTCGTAATCTTCTCTTGGTTCTATTATTAACACATGTTAATAATCTTTATTATTAGTTATAGGTCAGAATTAAATAATTAAGTAGTTGATCATTCAATTTATTATTTCCATTTACGTTAACATTTACAATGTTTATATATATTTTTATTTTTTTATATGCAATTAAATTGTGAAATTCTTAAAGAACTATTATAAAATGTGGCACAGAAGGAATTAACGATATTCTAATACACTGTATATGTGGCATGTTTCTATTAGGTGTATTTAACAAATATATGTATAATAGAAATAACACCGTACTAACATTGGCAATAAAGAAAGGTATTGTAAAAAAAATATGTATATTCTCATGTAGATATTATTAATCATTAATTACTTAGGGTCTCTCATGCAACAGTAATAGAATAACATGAGCATCTTTGTATATGCATATACATATGTAGTTATATTATAAGCACTAATCCAATTGAAATTAATATTATATTTTTCTTTTTTAAATCTTTTCTACGAATATTGTTTCTGTAGAATAACACAGCCTTCTATCGAAAAATACTATTGATTGACATAAACGAATACATTATATATATGTATATACCATCTACATTTCCAAATATAAATGTATATAGCAACATTTATTGCTATTATATTTTTCACATCATAAACATTATGTAAACAATAAATACGTAATAAAATAATCCAATTAATCAACAGTTACGAAACGAAATACAAATAAAAGAGATATTTTCTTACACTGTGCATACATATTAAATTAAAATACTATGATGACACGATGTAAAAACATAGAAATTTTTATGTGCACTGTTAGTTATTCTTTGTTTTTTTTTCTTGTATTTCGATCAATATATATCATGCATATTTTAATAAGAACTGACATATTATGCGTGTTGCATCAGTACTTTATAACAATAAAATTTTGTGCAATAATGAAATATCCATAGAATACTTATCATACATGTTATAATAGTAACATATTAAGATTATCTTGGCATATATAGCTCCTCATTATAAAATATAGTATGTAACCAAAAAGTAGATTTCTTAACTTGAAATTTGTAATTCTTCATACATCTGGTACTGAATGGTCCATTAATGTTTTTAATAAACTAGTTGACATCCTGTATAAAAAATTAAAAAAAAAACAATTATACTTCAATATCTTCAATCTTACAACAGAATAAATTACCTACTTTTTAACCATATGATCATAAATATATGATGGAATTACAGTAACTGTTATAATCTGTCCACCATTTTCTATTTCTGTTGTTACTTGTTTATCCTTCAATCCAACTACATTCTAAAAAATAATATAATGATATTATATGTTAAATAATTTTTACTAATTATATTATAAGAAATAGATTTTCACACATAAAAAGAGAGAGAGAGAAATTTAAATAGGAAGTTATTATACCTTGCCATTAATTTCTAATATTTGATGATCAATTAATAATCCATTTCGTGCAGCTGAAGAATCTTTTACCAATGCAATTATTTTTCCATTTTTAAATTGAAATCCAATGCAACCAGAACTGTCCTTGTGCATAGTAACAGTACGTTCAAATGGTCTAAAAAAATAAATAGATTAGAAATAAAATTATTAATATAATACATTTGGCAATTCGAAAAATAACATATAATAGCATATTATAACTGACCTATCACGAACAACAACTTTAATGTCATTAACATCAGCATTACGAAACAATTTATGCACTTGTTCCATTTTATACCCAGCTACGCATATATCATTAACCCTTAGAATTTGATCACCAAAACGCAACCCACCAAGTGCAGCTGGAGATTCTTGACTCACAAGACATACAAAGATACCATTATTTACAGAATGTACTCTTAGGCCTACTTTTCCATTTTTATCTTTACATAATGTTAGCTGAAACAAAATCATAATTATTAAAACAGTAATAATAAAAACTATCAATTTGATTATATTTATATATATATTACCTCTCTAATTCCATTTGTAACATGTGCTCGTTGGAGACCCAAAGATTGCCCAGAAAGTGGTGCTACCATATTGTTTAATAATCTGGATGTTTCTGCAGGTGTACTCACTGTCATCTAAAATTACAAGCAAAAATTATGGAAAATATGAACATTATAAATTACATATATATATATATATTACAACTTACATTTGCTTTAGTAGAAACAGTATATTCAGGCATATTCTTTTCAATCATCTTGTTGCTTAAATCCAAGCCCATATAATCTTCTAAAGAAGGATATATAGGGCCAGATGGAGAAGAATCATAAGCAGGAGCAGAAGGTGCCATAGGTTCAGGTAATACAAATGGTTTTTGAGTAAAATATTTAGATTCCGCCTGCATTTGACTCTACAAGAATAAAACTCTATGGTAGTATTGTGAAACATGATATTAATAACACGTAGTGTATTAATTATTAGTAGGATCAAGTCCCTAAGGGTTAAAGATTTTTCTCTTACTTTCACCATATGGTCCACCTTCATATCTTCGAGAGTTGGATAGAGAGACATTTTGTATAATTCTGCAATTTAATAATTTCATAAAAGAATTAGAAATTACTGACTACATGAACATTACTAAAACGATATTGTAAGGCAATATGTTTGTTACATCTACATCAGACATTATCACGTAAAATTGAATAACATAAGATTAAGTTACAATCAAAAGAAAAATAAACAAACAAAAGAAAAATAAACAAACAAAAGAAAAATAAACAAACAAAAGAAAAAGTTAATAATATTATTTCTAGTCATATTTTTTCTAGTATTCATTATTTATTAATTTTTCTACGCAATGCAAAGAAGGAAAATATTTTGTATACTTATGTTAATAATGATATACGTCCGTCACGAGATGTCACATAACAATGCAATGATAAAAATTCTAGTTCTGAATTGATTAGATTTTATCGACAATTTTCAATATCGTAGAAATAATAAACTTAATAAATATCTATTTACTTACTCGATTATTACTTGTAAATCAAGAATAAAAGCTGATAGAACACTCGTAAAGAAGCAGAGAAACTGTCAAAAATGTATTAAACAAGAGTGCGTTACTAGTGCGTTCGATGCGTTCGATGCGTTTGATGCGTAGCACTCAATGAAGCATACTGGAAAACTGGTTCTGTACTGACTCACACTCAACAACTTACCTCTTCCACAAATTCTGATAACACTTGTATCATATCCAGTGTTGTCAAATCTAAACTTCATCTAATACGTCAGCAGCATCACATGCAACAAATGTATTGAAGCGAGTATATACTATATATATATATATACTTATATCATAATTGCATTCTGTATTCAATGTGTATAATTCTTAGTATATAATTGATTTTTTCATTTAAACTTACTTCATTAGATACATTAGATTCACTGAATGCGTAATTTCTTGAAAGCCTTAAAAAGGGTTAACCTTTGAATTAAGTAAAAATTTATTAAATTTATATAAGATGTAAAAATATTAAAGATTTAAAGTAGAATTGTTAGTAAATATATTTATATAAATATGAAAAAAGAAAATAAGAAATAGATGCAACAAAACGTAAATTCAATAATGGCGCCAACCGAATTCAGAGACATCTAGATTGAAATTTTATAGTTATGGATTTTGGCGCTCTATTTATAATACTAAGTGTCACCATTACTATTATTTCTTTTAACATATCAATAAATTATATTAATTCAAAATATGGATAATAATAATATATTTATTTATACTTTGAAATTAAGTACAGCAAGAAATTTAAAGAAGATTATAAGATAAATTTTGTTGAAGCTAAGAATAAGAAATTGAAATTATGAGTGGAGGAATAGTGCCTAGCAAATCTACTGTGTATATATCAAATTTACCATTTTCATTAACAAATAATGATATTCATCAACTCTTACAAAGTTACGGAAAGATAGTGAAGTAAGTCTTCGATATAATAAGATCTTATATCTAATGACTAAAACGATACATCAATATGTAACAATTTAATAAAACCTAACCTTTTAACGTTCTTACAGAGTAACTGTAATGAAAGATAAAATAACACGACGTAGTCGTGGGGTTGCATTTGTATTATTTTTAAAGCCAGAAGATGCTTTTTCATGTTCAAAAGGTCTTAATAATACAAAGGTAAATTTTTATTAATTGTATAATATTTGTAACTGGGTAATATATACTTGTAATTTGTCAAAATATTTAGTAATGATTTTATTATTAGATAGGTGGTCGTACCATAAGAAGTTCTATAGCAGTTGATAATGGACGCAGTACAGAATTTATACGTCGTAGAGATTACCCGGATAAGTCTCAATGCTATGAATGCGGAGAGGAAGGGCATTTATCTTATGCATGTAGTCATAATATGTTGGGGCCAAGGGATCCACCACCGAAAAAAGTTAGAATCAGAAAAAAGAATAAAACTACGGTTACTCATGATACTAGCTATTATGATAGTGATAGTGATGAAGGTTTAAGGAAGTCCAAAAAATCAAAGAATGTTGATAATGATGATACTGATGACAACTGTTCGGAAGTCGAAATGGAAACATTAAGTGCGGCTATCAAACAGGAGGTATAAGAGTTTCTGAAATGTTCTGTTTAATTTTTTGTAATATATCAACATTTTAATATTACCAAATATACTTTTTTTTATGATACAGCAACATCTTAGAGAGCTAGAAAAATATAAGCATAAGGTAGCAACAGGTCAATATGACGAGGAACATACTGAATCAGTTGTAAGACGAAAACGGTATAAAGAGAATTCATATTTCAGCGATGAAGAGGATATCAGTGAGTAAAAATATAAGAGACAGTATTTGAAATTATCATATAATTATAGAGATTATAGGTATCTAATTAGATATTTAAATAAATTTAATATATAAATAATAAGAAATTTCACTTATATAAAAACAGTAAAATAAAATAAGGAATAATGATCACAGTGGATTTACCAAGCACATCTAAAATATTTGGTATATTATCGAATTATATATATATATGTATATATATATACTGTATTTCTAATCGTAATAATATTATATACCATTAATCACCATTACATTAATTACAATATAAGTAAATGAAACGTATCATTAGAGATTATTTTCTAGAGGTTAAATGCTGAATCGAAGTATTTTGATAAATTAGCGCATTTATCCTCGCACAGAGTTTATATCAGAAAGGCTAGTGAACACAATGTTACAACTTTGAATATGCTTCCGTACATTACATATATACAATTCTGTTCATTATAATGAATGAAAACAAAAGTGTAAAGCAATAATAAAATAGGGGATGTGTTAATATGCATGAAATCATATGCATTGGTATTGAATGTAAAAGTAATTGAGGTCCTCTCTATATGAAAATTTTATTAATGAAAAAATATTATTTTGTGATATGAAATTTCGTGAGAGCGAAATACATTTTTTCCCATCAATATTTGTTAACTTTTCTTCGTTTTTTATGAATGATAAGCTAGAAAACAACTTGCTAGGACTGTCATTGGAATTTTTTTTGTGACGAGAACAATATTGAATGCATATATTTGCATAAAGTATATACTCAGGCACTCAAATCAGTTACAGTTTTGGAAACTAATTGACTTTTTTTTTTTTAATTTTTTCATGCTGCGAATATTGTTTAAGTGATAAATATTAATATATATAGTTTATAAATGACTATCATCGGTAATAATTGACTACTGGATTATTCATTTCTTTGATGCACATTATGTTACGAGAAGAGAGAATCTATTTAATGAATTAAGTACAAATTTTAGAAGGTCATAATCATTACAATGTATGATTAGATTATAAATTAAATCAAAAAACGTGAATTTCGGTAAACATTATTTTTTCAATATCGAAATTTTTTTCATAATCTTTTGTAACAAAAGTTAGACTTGTATGAAAAATTGATTTCACAATAAATTCCTTCGACATGATAAGTGGATTTTTCAGCAGTGAACATGTATTTCAACATATTAGCATGTATTTTAATCAATAGATTTGTTATAAAGACCGTTGAAATTTTGTTCTTTTTACATGTTCAATTAAATTGAACATTATTCTGTTGAACAATTTCAGTATGTATTATCGATAATTCTTCTCGCACAATAATATTTCGACTAAGTAAATTATTATTATTTTAAAAAATAAACATGAATGCATAGTCAATGCAATAATATGTTAATCCAGCCGTTAGGATCATTAACTACAGACAGTGATTGGGAAAATTGAAGAAAGGGAAAGGATCATGGACAGAGTACGAAACATTTATCTTTAGTTTTGTACACTGAGATTTTAAATTGACTAGCTCTACGAATGGAAAACATTGATTTTCGGGGGTCTTGTGGCCTGTAGCTGGATACTGGAGAACTCTTCTCTCCAATAATAATCTTATAATCTATTTAATTAGAAAACTAAATAATGAAATATTGATAATTAAGCGTATAATTATTAAGAATTGTGAATAATTTATGAATGTAATATTGCATGAGTTATCGTGGTAATGATATATGAGAGAAAATATTAATTAATATGACTCTACCATTAATAATAAAAGAGTCCGATAATATCCAGCCAATAACGGGTCACATAGACCTTCAACTACTTATGGATGGATTACATGTGTTGGGCCTTCTTAGGCATACAAATTCTATACAAGAAAGAAATTTTCCGTTGTATCTCACCACTTCTTAATACTCTACAATTATAAATATACTCTGCGACAATACTATAAGACATCATATAAAACTATATAATTATGTGAAATAAGAAAAAATTTCCCCTTCCTTCATAGAGAATATTATTAACTGGGTACCACTTAATGATACAAGGTAAAGAATCAAAAAGTGCATAGTTGTCAAAACTAATATCAAAAAATTACCCCGAGGGTGAAGTAATGCCAACAGCGGTTGCACTACTCTAGCAACTTGATTCAGGCGGAACCAAGGAGGAAGTTTTTAGAGGGTGTAAGCTTAACATCTGCCTCTGAAGGTGAATAATGACTTTTCCTTCTCCAAAAAAAAATAGAGTTATGTCTGCGATCTATATTGGGCATGCATGATCGCTAAGAAATAAAAATAAGGAAATTTCAGATTTTTCCCTAAACTAGCATTCGGAAAGGAAGAAAAAGTTATTTAGAATAATGATCTTTACAGCAAGGTTATCGAAATCAGTGAGGAGGACAAACTTCTTGATAATTACGAAGAAAATGATTAGAAATAGAACTATTTTTTAAATTAATTATCCACTGTGAGTACAACCGAAAATAGATTGCAATTAAACCCAAGATCGTTGAGCCTATCTTAAGCTTATTATCTAATATTAAAGCTAACATTATAGTCTACGTACATTTAGTTCACATTCCATGATTCTAAAACGCAGATCAAGCAAGCCAATTTGAAACAATTTTCTATTATGTATCACTTCATTTCTGTATGATCGATCATGTAATTATTATAATAAATTTAATACGAATCATAAGAAAAATTTTTTTAGGATATACGTACTTGTATATTTCTTTACAAATATTGAATTCGCGTGTTCAATACATTCACATTGCTTTAGCTTGATCTGCGTTTCAATTTGGGACATCGGTCTTGATCGTTTAATACAAATTTACGTTTGAAACATCCTTTTTACTATATCGAACGGTTCAATATGAACTCTGAATTAATAAGTATAATATTTACGAGTATTAATTTTATTACATATTATTCTAACAAGGTATAAAGTAAAAAACTTGACGATTTGAAAATAGAAAAAAGTATAGGAATATCTTTTAAACATTGTCCCTATAAATATTGCACTTTTATTTCGCCAAGCAAATCAATATACATACTGTGGATATGTTACCGAGTCGTTATAGAAACCGATGAATTATATTTTATAAATGAAATCATCTCAGCGAGGATAATAATCGACGATAATAAAAAGAAACTTAGGGTAATTTCAATTATCTACACTAACGTTAAATGCATACATGGTACATGTGGTTCATCTATCTATCTATCTATCTATCTATCTATCTATTTAACTATCTATCTATCTGTCTGTCTATCTATCTATCGCGATAAGACAAATACAAAATTTAATTTAGTTGTTACGCTATGCATTTTTGTTTTTTTTTCTCTTTCTGTATCTAGTATTCGTATCTCGAAAGAATCAAAAAACAGACGTTTAAGATTTTTAGTAATCGATCTCTTTCGGGTGACTTCGAGTATGACACAAAAAAATACTGTCATCAAAAACAGCGATAGATCTTTGTGATCGATATCGATCATACTGCGTTTTTTAAACGCTTCAATCACGTTTTAGATCGTTAGTTTTGCATTAACAATAAGTTATAATATTCATTACACGTACGTCCAAAAATAATTCTACAAAATTTACGTTTCTTTGCTAAAGGAAATCGTCTCGAACATTATTAAAATGATGTCGAGACAAAAAGTCTAAAAAAATTCGACGTAGATAAGCTCGAATAGTTTTTTTTTTTCAGTATTGATATAATAATGCGTTATAAAAAACGTTACCGACTACAGGCATGACGTTAGTAATTTTTTTTTTTTTTTTAAATAAATACTACATTACGTTTGATTGTTAAAGTCTTCGAATTTGATATTCTCTTTCCTGTTAACTTGAAAAATGTTCGAGAAATATGAAGATCTCAAAGACAACGTGAAATCCTTCATATTTAATATATCTTTTGAATACTATATTACTAATAATAAAAATATGCAATAAGTATGCTAAAGAGAACTAATTGACGAACGTTGAAAAACATTATATACACGAATGAGCGATCTTCACAAATGTACAAAGGAAAAAAACAAGGGGAGCAAGATTTTTCATTGAGCAAGACAGAAATGATCCGAAATAAAGTATCGTCAAAGGATGAAAGCAAGTTATTAAATAAAGAAAATGTAATTATCGCAAAAAAACGAGGAGCTATCGTTGGATCGATAATCGAATTGATCATCGGATCCCCTAGGTATTTCTAAAAGATATGTGGTGCTAGTTGCAATTTCCAGAGGGAGACTGGTCTAGCAAAAACGGTGACCTGACCCTTTTCTTTACCACCAACTAAAAAGACGTATAAAGGTGCAGGTCCGTACGAAGGTGTTCCTGAATCGTTCCCATCATTAGCAGCAACCTTAGCCCTTTGCCTTTCGGCTCTGGAGGCACTAACGGCTCGTCTCGAGGGCGAACCCAAAGGTAGACTCTTAGGCGGTGCTCTAGGAATCCTTCTGATCTCTTGTAATTCAAGAAGTTCAGCAAATGTTTGCGAGGCTGACCTGCCAGGTTCATCTTCCAAAACACTATCGGGTGGACTGTTCAACATCTTCGCATATTTTCCGTCTTGTTGTTGTTGTGTTTGTTGTTGCTGTTGTTGTTGATGATGATGATGGTGGTGATGATGATGATAATGCTGATGATGATGATTTCTACTCTCGTCCAAGCCCAAATAATTCGGATTGCAAAAGCCAAATTGGCCCTCACGTATCGTCGTCGAACTGACAATAGCACGTAATTGCTTGGATTTTCTATTCGAATGCCAATCGTCGTCAGCTAAAGGATCACCCGGACTCCTCGCTTCGATGCTTGCGTAATCCGATGTTGATTCCTCGCCTTCTTCCAGGTCAGCGAATCTCACCGATGCTGAAGTTGGTATTTTTGCCGTGGTCGGTGTCTTTGGAGTTTGAATAGCTGCCTCGTATAAATGAGAGCTGTAACTTTCTCCTCGCGTTGGTTGACAAGTGTGATGTATGGAAGAAAAATCTCTGCGGATTGTATATCGATTGAATTTATCATTAATTATATATAAAAAATTGTTAAGGAAAACTGTACCAACCTCCTTTCCTCCTGAACTTCGATCAGTCTTGAAGTAGGTGGTTCTTTTTTCTCCTCGTTATCGCTCAACTCGTCTGGATCAACGAAAACTAGTCTTGCTGCCTCCACAGGTGTTAGTACCGGTGTTGGTAACGTCAAAGCTCGAAAATTTGGCACCGAAATAGGATCCCTGGTCATGCCACTGCCAGTATTATTGTTACTATTGCTAGATTCAGTTGCTTTAGTCGTCGTTTCCGGCGGCTTCTGTCTTCTACGGGCTAAAGTATTGGCACTTCGAGACTTTACCATTCCCATTGAAGGTTCTACGGCTTCTACGTCCACTTGCTGAAATGGATAATACGTATTCGCCTGCGTACAGGCTCAGTTCACTCATTCAGCCTACGTTTTTTATTATTGCAACAAATATTAATTTACATTTACAGCTCAATCTATTTGCTCGGTACAAAATAAACAGTTAGAGATATACACACCATTAATTAGTTTGATTTAAATAACAAGATAAAAGTAATAAATATTACCTCCTGAGGACTTTCCTCATTATCGTCCTGTCCACTGAGTACAGAATAACTACACTTGGTTGGATGACTCAATCTCGACAGATTGATCTGCGACAATTTGGAGATTTCTTTGAGAAAACTAGGCCTCGTAGATGCTTCGTTCGGTGATATTCTATTAGCACACAATCTCGTTCTTTGATTTTTTAATTTTGGCTTAGGATTATCTGTAGTGGTACCGCGAATCAATAGCTCAGATACCGCCAAGGCAACGCTCTCTGCTCTAGGCTGGGGTTTTGGTCCTGATACAGATAATTTCTCCCAAGTTTCGGTACCTGTAATAAAAGTTGAAGAATTTGCACAAAACTCAAATTGTATATATGCATGTTTTTGTATGTATTTCATTTAACTCATTTCACGTTTCTTACCAAAATGAAACCTCCACAGTTCGTTAGTTGCGAGACCACCGCTCTCTCCGCCAAAAATTAACATGCAACTTGGGAGTCTGCAAGCAGCATGACCGTGAAGTGGACCTGGTCCAGGTTTGTTCTTCAGCATCAACCAAGATGCAGTATTAACGTCCCATCGCCAACAATCGCTTCTCTCTTGTAAATCCGTCATACCACCATAAATATACATAGCATCCCCATGTAAAACGGCTGAGTGTTTGTGTCTCGCAGCTGGACCACTTTCGCTGGATGATAATAGATGCCAAGATTCTGTTTCTATAAATTTCAAAGGAAAATTATTATAACTTTTATTTTTATGCATGTACTTTGATTTTTCTTTTTAAAATATAGTTTGAGAAACACGAAGAAACTCACCGAAATGGAAAGCCCATAATTCGGGAGAGCTACCCCGTAAATCTTGATAACCACCATAGATGAGCATTTGACCTCGATGGACCAAGGCCGTATGACCTCTTCGACCTCTAGGAACCACGCAACCTCGTTGAGCTCTAACCTTTCTCCACGTATTCGTCTGGAAAATTAACAAACAAATTATTATTCAAACCAATCGATTTAATCTTTACAATCGTGATAATTACGTGATTAATTTGACACCAAAATAATAATTCTAAATTATCAAAAGAGTGAAATAAAAAATAAAAAACTTTGTAATTATAAATTTAGTAAAAATATAAAGAAGTTATAAGAAAAAAGTATTTTCATGGAATGTCCTTGAATTATGTACTTTTTGAATTTAAAGAGACCAAAATTACCGCAATTAACAGAACGAAACTTCTATCCTTTTTATCATTGGAATTTTGTAGAAATTCGTTTATTAAAAGCCGAGGATGCGTCATTTTTTTTTCCCCTATTTTCTTTATCTAAGCCAGCAGGAAACTCTTGAAATGCCCTCGGATTATGAAGGTGGAATGAATGGAAGCTCCACTGTCTGAATTGCGTCTGGGCTTATTTTTGTAATACTGTGGAAGCTACTTTAGAAGAGAGTTTTACGATACTATACGTAATTATTGAAGTTACTTCTGTCCTCATTCGTACACGAACAAAAAAAACCCCTTGCAATTTTATGAAACAATATTTTTTCATATTATCGTAGTAATTAATCCTTTTTTTTTTTTTTAAAGCAATTATTTTTGTCATTTTAATAAATTGAACAAGATATTTGCGAATATCTTTTGACAAAAGAATTATTATCTCGATTATGGAAAACAAAAGAACGTTCGTGTCAGGATTGCTCGCAACCCTTCTTTCTTTCCTTCCTTTCTTTCTTTTATTTTGCGTATCTACTTCTTTTTTAAAGTAACACGCGTAAGACATCGTTACAGCTCGTCGTTACGAAATGCTTTACATTATGCACGTGAAACGTTAATCGTGAAAGGAAGGAAGGGTAGGTGACCTTTTCAGAGTCACCATTAAATCTCTACCTGAACACTTACACGTGTATGTATGTATGCATGTATGTATGTATGTATATATTCGAATTTAAGAAACATTCGTTAAACATCATAGGCACCGAGAAATGTCGAGAATAGTTTCCATAGAAACGACACGAAGCTTCCATGAATATATAAACTCGTTCGTGGTTGCAAAGCGAAAGCTAGTCGGCCCTTTTTACATTTTATTTCACGAGAAGAATACGAATGAAAGAATTCGCGTAAATTTTACAAGGTCTTTGCCATTTGAAATGTACGTACGTACGTTGCATATACGTATACGTATATATATGTATGTGTGTATTTTATTAAAAGAAAAAGAATAAAAAAAAGAAATAAACGAATTTTTGTTTTAAAATGTTATTATTAATTTTATTTTTTTTTGTATTCTTTTTTTCTTTTTTTTCTTCATTTCTCCCGAGTAAGTAGGACACATGCATTATGCTCCATTTTTTTTCTACAGAGAAAAAAGAGAAGAAGCGTACCTCCTCTTTTGCTTGATCTAAATTTAGATAGATATACATATGTATCTATGCAGGTACATTAAAACCAATAAACGATGGAAAATACTGTTAGAATCTTCGTCGTTCATTCTCGTAGAAAATTCGGGCATGCGTGGTAAACGCGTGTTATTCAAGGCACATCCAACAATTCTATCTTAACTATCGGCGAACTAAGAAAACGAGACTTTGCCATACTATAGCCATACTAAATAGAGCATAGAAATCGTTAATGTACCTACAATACTATTTTCTAACAGCCTATTTCCTTATAGTGAACGTATGGAAGAAAGATTTTAAATTTTTACAGATAATAAAAATCGTCCATTTATTTCGTGGCTTCCATCCTCTTTTTTCTTCTTTTTTTTTCCAGAACAAAAAATATTTCAATCAGAATTTCAAGATCGTGTTTGATCTTAACAAGATTTCAATATGAGGGGAGAGTGTTACTGAAAAAGCGATTCTTTATTATTCGAAAGAGGGTAAAAGTGATATGATTAGATAGAAAGAAAGAAGAAGGGACGAAATTTGAGTAAAGTCGAGGAAAAATATATATCACCAGTTTATTCATTATTTTTCTAATATTTCAATAACTATATATATATATATTGTATAAAAGAAAATTTTAGTTTCTCGTGTTTTATTCTAGTTTAACTGTAGGATGTTTCCAAGATTTCTAGGAATATCTGTTAAAACGACGATTACTTTTACAGGATTTTACTTTATTTCTCTTTCTTTACGTTCATCCCCTCTCTTGTTTCCGCTCTTTTTGAGGAAAACGGACGTAGGTAGTTCTTTTGATGTCTAGTGGCAATCACGGGTCTTTTAACCCTAGTCAGTTGGTATGGACCAGCGTATCAAGAAGGAGGAAGTACGTCGAAACGGTTATGCGTGTGTTGAAGGGTGAAGAAGAGGGAATGATGAGGAACGATAAGGGAGGAGGGTACATAGGCTGTGTAGTGTATACTAGGGGGTGCTGAAAGTAATTACGTAACTCAAAGTACGTGCCTAAAGTTGATAGCTCGGTATAGCTACTTTTCACATTTTCTCGAGCCTCTAAGCATCCTGAGTCGATAACGAAAACGGATTCAAAATACGATACCGGCAATTAATTTCACGTTAAATTCATTTTTTTGTTATATTTGTTCCGTGCTAATTCTGAAATATCTATTTTGATTATTTCTTGTTAAACAGGAGAATGTATATTTATCAAATTTTTCAATTTTATTTATCAAATCGTACACACGTTCTACTGTGAAGGATATGTACCCTACTATATATATATATATATGTGTGTGTGTGTTTCTGTGATCCTACACACGACGGTATATTTTAACGAAGGGCAAAGAGAAAGTGAAAAAAAAGAAAAGAAATGACTCGCGGGTACAAAAAGAGCACCCTTCTCGGTTAAGCCAATCAGGTTTGTGTTTGGTATGTTCGTAATGCGGATTTCAATAATGCAACGAAAAGAAGCAGCAAATATTTTCGTTTTTTCAATATGTTTCATTAATTAAAAGGTCAAATCATTGATTAACATAGTAACTAATTGAAAAATCTTTAAATTTGTTATCATGAAACGAAGGTTTTTTTAAATGATGGAAGATGTTCACTTGAAATTTGGAGTTATCTGGCCTGAGGCAGTTAATACGTAGGATGATATCACGTTAAACTTAGCGGAAGGCAAGCCATACATTTCTTATAAAACGTGTGTGTATCATACGACTGCATGCACACGAGTTAGCTCGATGCTTATCCATTCGGTTTAATGTGCTCCTCTTGCAGCGGAGTATTCACTGTTGCGAGACTTTAATATGACGCTGTACATTTTCTCGTAAACAATAAAGGCTAATAAATAATATTTCAGGAAATATTTCAAAAAAAAACGGAACGTATCGTAACGCAATTGACATAAGAAAAAAAAAAAAGAGGATAACATAAATGTTCTATTTTACGTAACGATTCCATGTTTTCTGCATTTTTTTAATGACGATGCACGAAGTATTAAATTATAATAATAATTAAATTAAATAATCTCATAAGTTAGCGTTGCACGGAAATAACTTATGGGACAACCTAATATCTGTTGTCTTTCCAATGAGTCTTCTTAATCAATAGCAACACACACATATATACATATATATATAAAAAATAAAGTATAACGATGAGACAAAAGAATGGAGTCTGCGAACGTATCGAGTGAAAAGAGATAACTGTGTGTGGTCGCTCGTTGACGAGGGAGAAGTGCCACTAGCTCATTTATCCCCGTCCTATCTCGTGTACCCTCGTAAAACCCACCCCTAGATTATGGCGTCTCCAATTTCTTTCGCACCATACGCGAATGGCCGGCCTCATAATGCATTCGCGAGAAATAACCATGGAATATTTGCATTTGCGAGAAAATATGTGGTTTCTTTTTTTTTTTAATCAAAAATCTAATATCTTTCATTACTTCGTGTATAGAATAAATTTATAAGTCAAGTAATAATTAATGATGAGACGAGACAAAAGAAAATGTGAAATTGAAATTTGATCCGTCTTTTAAAGGTTTGTTTTTTTTTTTTTCATTTCTAAAAACAATGCTCGTAGTTATTCGTTTTAATGTTAAACATGTACGACAAATCGAACGACGTGTCGAGTTTTGTAAAGGCTGAAAATGTCACCATCACCACCACCATTAAAACCACCATCACCTGACATCTTTTCTAGTTTGTAGGCTACGCCAATGCTCGTCAGGACTTCTCATTTGAATTCGACGACGTTTCTCTCTCCTCGGGATGATCGATTACTCGAAACGTATCGATGTGTTTTCCATTCGCTAGAAATTCTGCAACGTTAGGATAGGTGTTTAGGTATGATGTTAGGCCAGACATTGTGCTAGTACTGACAGTGACAAATGACTTCTTCTCTTCTCGATAGGTAAAAGGTAGAATTCGATCGTACTCGGGTTACGTTATTTTTTAATCTCATTGGAAGGCAAAACAAAAAAAAAAGAAAACAAACAAAAAAGAAAGAAAAAAGAAATACTTTGGTTATACTCTTTCTCTCCTTCTCTCATTATTTCCATTTCTCTTGATAACAACGATTCGCACGGGTGATTCTCGTGTATACGTATACCAGCAAAAAAAAAAAAAGAAATTCTTCCTTAACGATCCTTACTCGTAAACGAAAGGGAAGAGAAAAGAGAGAGAGAAACGAGGGTTGTTCGATGAACGAATGAACGAATGAACGAACGGAAAGAGGGATGATGATGATGTACGAGAAAATAAAGGAGAGGAGAAGGAGGAGGAGGAGGAGGAGGAGAAAAGGGAGAAGTGTCGTGCACCCTTGAGAAACCGCTAAATCAATAGCAACGTCATCGGGTACAACGAGTTTTACACGAAAGCGAGCCACCCCAAAAGCATATTTCGCTTTTCAAGGGACGACACCGGAGTCCAAAGACTCCGATGGAAACAACAGAGAAAGAACCATCATCGGGGGACTCCCGTATTGGGCCAACGGTGGTTAGGTTTCCTTCGACTTTCTTGGTACACGTACAATCTCTGACAGATAGATCGTTTTCTTCGCCTCCCTTCGTGCAAGTTTCGAGGACTCCGTAGGGAAAACAATAAGAACGTCAAACGGGCAACAAGAATTCTATATATCCTGTCTCTCTTAATGATTAGGTTTATTCGATTATCGTCGATCTGTCGTGCAAGTGTCTAATTTTCATAATAATTCTTTGTCTTATTTTTTTCTTTTTTTTAAATTATTTCTTTAATTTATAAAATCTTTTTATATTCTATACGCGCGTTTCGCAATAATTTAGTACTCGAATTGTTAGATTATTTTTTACATTTGATTTTTTACATTTGTCGTGCACGTGTCTAATTTTCATAATAATTATTTGTCTTCTTTTTTTTATTTTTAAATTATTTCTTTAATTTATAAAATCTTTTTATATTCTATACGCGCGTTTCGCAATAATTCATTACTCGAATTGTTATATTATTTTTTACATTTGTCGTGCACGTATCTAATTTTCATAATAATTATTTGTCTTATTTTTTTTTTTTATTTTAAATTATTTCTTTAATTTATAAAATCTTTTTATTCTATACGTTTCGCAATAATTTAGTACTCGAATTGTTATATTATTTTTTACATTTGATTAATAATAAAAAAAAAAAGACGGGGTGAATGATTCTTAAGGACGTTATATTGCAGAAATTTAGTGCAAAAATGTATCGAAGCGTGATATTATCAATCAATTCTGGCGTGGTTACCCAATATTGCCCTACGTCTCGTTCATCGAATCGAGGGTGCTGAATCCCTCCCTTGGATAGTTGAGATTGTCGAGAGAACTTTCCTCGAGGCTACTGTGTAGACTCGTTTAATCGTATCGTACGAGACCTTCACCACGATTGAATCTTTTAGTAACGATTCCGATACAACCATACTAGACTATCAAATGCAATTTTGTATCTAATTTAACGAGATTTGTCATCCTTATCGTCAATCATTCAAATTAATTTAACTTAATTACCATTTGAAAATCTTTATTAATCGTTCTTACGTAACGAAACTTTCTCAAGTTTGAGGAAAATTCTTAAAAATCACGTTACTTAACGATCAATACGATTTAAACGTTTTATTACTTTTAAAAGACACATCGTAAAATAGAAAAATTATTTTCGAAGGAACGAAAAATTTGTATTTCGTAATCGGCATAAATTGAAATAATTTGTGGGTTACATTTTACCTTGACATTGTAGACCCAAAGTGGTGTTTCCGTGCCCGCGGAAAAGCCTAATTCTCCACCGAATACGTAAAGGCAGTCCTTGTACGCTACCGCACTGTGTTCTTGAAGAGCCGGCGGCCTTTCTCCCCCAGGATGTAATTCTTCCCACTTGCTCTCGGCTAAGAAATAAAATAAATAAAAAGGAACGGTTAATGTGTGTGTTTAAATCTTCTTTCCAACGTATTTTCTTCACATATCGTCAAATCCAAAAAGTATAAATGTCTTATAATTATATGCAAATTTATATAAGGGACTAAAATATATATAAAAATAACGATGAGTTTTAATATAATTAATTTACAAATATATATATATATAAATCAATTTTGTAACTTGAACAATTTTACAACTTGTACTTTTATTACTTGACAAACTTGAAAATACTTATTTACGTGTAATATATCATTGTCATTGGAAAAATATTTGTAAGGAAAAAGAATTTATTTGACAATCAAATTTTGGGTATTTCGAAGAGAATAAAAATGAAATGATTTTTCCCGCCCTTGCAATCTGTGTACGGTGAAATAAATTTTCACCATGGTGAGTACTCCCATATTACTGGGAAAAGGAAAGAGAGAGAGAGAGATTGCAAGGAGAGGGTTGTTCGTGTCCTGAGGCTTTATATATAAGTAGGGGGATGAGCAAGCATGAAAAAAAAAAAGAAAAATGATGAAATACCTAGGAGAGAAGCACGAGAGAGAGATTTGAAAGAACATTAAACTTAATGTTTAAGGATGCTTAAAAAGTAAGGTGTTTTATTTCACGAGATAAATCTTATATTTTAAAAACAAAACGGCAAAAAAATTAACTCGTGCCTGAACTTTTTTTTCCTATTACGTCACCAAAGGAAAAAGGTCATCATTACGATTGATGGGTGCATTCGATAGGCCATCAGAAAGTAAAATAATTCGTGTCTTTGTCAGTACTGACAAATCTGGCACCGCGTATTGCTTAGTTTGGCACCGTCGCGATGACCTTTTTTTTCTTTTTTATTCTTTTTTACATTTTCATTCGGGGAGTAGAAAAAACTCAGCTGTCTAACGAAACGTGCCCGAGAACAAAGCCTAGAAAATTTACGTAAGAGCCATAACGTGCTTTTTAAAGTGTATGCAGCTCTCGTAAAATGCCACTAGAGATGCCCGACATTGATTACGTACACGTGTCGTATCTAGTCGGTCATAGAACAATATCTTGTCTTATTTTGAAAATGATCATTTTATGCTAAAACGGAATAAATTTGATTATTTGTGCTATGCAATTGTAGATATAATATGTGTTTATGTGTTATGCATAAAATGATTCATCTATTTTCTTTGAACTAACCAGACAAAATATTTAAAAAAACATTCCAATATTATTTATTAAACGCTAGACATTTTTTAATTGACCAATTTATCGTTTCATATCTGATTCGTAGTATCTTCTTCTTGAATTTAACAAACAAGTATATGGTGCTTAAAATTAAGCGAGGAATACGTACTCGAGATCAAAAAGAACAAAAAAAAGTCATTACGGTCGATTGATATTCTTCTCGAAGAAGAAAGGGGATAGCAGTGAATCAATGGAAACGTGCTAAGATTGCAGATTCATCGTACTTTTCAATTTTCAGCTCGTATATACGGTATGTACTTTGGTTAGATATATCTAACGTATTAAACGTGTGTATACATGTGTATACCACCGACAGCTATGAAAACGAGGAGACTACGTTGAAAACAGTTCGATTGAAATCCATGTTGCAAGGGACGTTTGTTCCTGATAGGTTGGACGCCATCAACCAACCCCTCTCTCTCTCCCTCACTCAACTTTTCTACCTTTTTGAAGGTGAGGGTGCAACAAAAACATTCTATATGGATGAAGTACTCTTCTCTCGTGGTTCTCTCGGAGTTATCACAATATTTGTGCACGATCGAGTGTATCTACAACGCTATGCTTTTAAAACGTACTAGACAGAGAAAATGTTCGTCGCCTGATCCAACCCCCATGATATTACTTCGACTCGAGAGACGAACTGCTACGGTCCAATTCTTTTGATGCTGCTTTAATATTCCCTCAAACACCCTACAGTCGAACAATCCCCTTCTGATTAACAGAGAGTCACTGGTAAATCCAGTCGTATTCTCTTGCCCGAAACAAATTTATGGATTTTCTTTTTCAAAAGTTTACAACGCGTGGACTTCGATAATGATGTAAAACGTTTGCTCGCACCCGCGTCTCTCTTATTCGTAAATAAATAAAAGAAACATGTTCGTGATTTTGCGTTGGTTTTTTATTATTTTCATATAAATTTTTATTTGTTAGATAACTAATGAATTAATATAATTATACAATTAATTAATGTACCGTACATTTTCTCGTATTTATTTAAAAACGTTGGAAACTTTAGCTAAAATTTACGTTGAACTTTACATAAAACAATGGCACAATGAAAATTGCGTTTATGTTTTATGTTATATATATAAAATGTATTTGATCTGTAGTCCTCATCTTTCTCTTCGTTATCTTTGTCTTTCACTTGTTATCATTTCTATCGCAGTCGAATATATATTTAACTTTCGTATCTGCAAATATTTATATAGATAGAAGATTCTCAGAAGATACGGAAACGTTCGTCTAACCGAATAAAGCTTCATTATTTAGTATTACCAGCTTCAGAATTAAGCGCGTCGACGTTCCACTGACAATGAGTTTGAAATATAGTATAAGTGTATACGTGCCATGTATATACATTAGTCTATATTTCACACTCTACCTATCTACCAATATTGACCGAATGGACCCGTCGGGAATACGTTTACAGCTCTGGTGGTCCGATAAACCGTGCTTTATCCAATTCTAGGCAGAGAACTTTGAACTTTCAAAAAGATTATAACTTTTACGAAGGATTGAACATTTTCGTGCTTGGGAAAAAGGTGCCATAAAAGTGTCTAACGATAAGTTAGAAGAAAAAGAATAAAAATGTAAAATATATAAAAAAGCAAGTTTATATGTGCGAACTGTGTTTTACACTCTGATAATTAATGAAAATAATTTTCAATGCATATGTATATATAAGTACGCATATCTGTTGATCGTAACGATGCAAGAAAATCTCGAAATGGAATAAATAACGATAACCATATGATACATAGAAGCGTGAAACTCGACGTCACGAACACCGACCGCTGATTATTGCGTCAGAGTGCAATTAATTCACCTATGTCTGATCTCCGTGGAAACAGCCGTAATTGTGGAGTATCGTCGGCGGATTTACTTGATATACGTGGGCTTTAATAATGGCGCATTATTGATCAGACTTTGAACCCCCGTTCAAATTCCATCGTGCACCCCTCGTCGTCATGGGGTGAAACGATGGGGTTTGCTGGTCAGATACGGTGTTCGCGTATCGTAACGGAGAGTACTTCGAAGCATCGATTCATCGGCACCCTTCATAATTATACACAATTTTCCGAACTCTTATAAATATACTCAGTTCGCGAGAGTTATGTTGCTAATATTCTTATAGCATACTGATTTTTTTCAAAACACCATCTATGTTTTATTAATGTAAAATTTTAATATATTAGATATTTTGAATTTTTTTTACTAAGTTTTACACGCACGATATTTATTCATTTATTTTATTTGATCATTTAACAAAGTTATATAAGATTTATTTTACTTTACAGAGAGAAAGCTAAAAGATCAATAAATAATGAAAATGTATATCATTTTATTTGTACAAGATTTTTATATTTGTTATAATTATTCTCTATCTTTTATTTGCATTTCCAATTGCAAGCATATTATAACATTAATGAAACATTTAAATTTATAATTAGGATAATAGTGTCAGGAAATTAGGTTTATTCACTTACCAAGACTGTACCGCCAAAGATCCTTGAGCGGTAAATTTCCATTTCGACCTCCAAGAAGATATACGTGTCCAGCGAGTAACGTTGCACTGTGTTTACTTCTAGAAGGTGGTGCAGGTCCATTTTCTGTACCAGCTGCAGTAACCGAGCTCCACATTTTTTTCTAAAAAACAAACCAAACAAATATTAATTTCAGAAAAATAAGCTAGACTATTAATATTTACGAACAGAAAATATAAGACAGTTGAAATCTTACGATCAGATCAAACAGGGTAATGGATTAAATGGTAATCTAATGAAAATAAATATCCACCTAAACGTCCTTCTCTATTTCTTTAATCAATTCTATCTAATTTTCTCCCGTTACAAATATTTCCCAAGTTGGTATCGTAAATCAGTAGTTTTGAATGATTCTACATAGACGTCTAGCGTCCAAGTTCATCAATTATTTCTTATCAACGTGATAATGCAACGATAGTGCAGTTATCGATAGTACTACTTGAAAAACAAATGTGTTTAAAAACGATCAAAGTTATTATATAACGTTAGATACTATATTTATTCCATACATTTTAACACTAAACACTTACCGACACTTTATGTACACCTATTCCAAACGTCAGCAATCAAATGACCGGTTAAAAAAGAAAACATATGTAATATTTTCATATAAAATGATATCTTAGCCAATTGGATATAGCGAACAATATATTTTCTTTTATTTCAAAATGAATAATGTGTACATTTTATGTATTTTTTTCTACAAATTACAGGACGCAGTTATTTGAGCAAGTGTGGTAGGTTTAGTGTTTCTATTCTCTCGACAACTTCAAAGAGCCTTCATTACCGTCCCATTGACAGAAAATACAATAATTTAACATTTTGGTCAAACATGATCGATAAAAATAAAATAGGTAAATAACGTCTAGGATTTTGCAACGTTTGACATCATACCGCTTTTTATCAAACAGATTGCAATTAATTTCTCTCTCTCTCTCTCTCTCTCCTTTTCTTTTCTTTTCCCCATTTTCTTCCCTGTTCGTCTATGTGTTTCTATTTGTATGGTATGCGTATACCAAGTAACGAAGTGGAGTCGCGTTTTTTCGTCGTGCTTGAGGGTGAATAATGTGAAACTAAATATTTACACAGTCGCCACCGATTATTGATCGGTCTCAGCAATGTGTTTATCCGTATCCTGAACAAATATCTTCCGACGATCTTTTTTTTCTCTCGTTGCACTCTACTACCGTTGGGGGAAACTAAGAAAAAGAAAGAAAAAGAAAAAGAAAAAGAAAAAAAAATGATGATGATGAAATTACCGAAGCGATTAAGCGTAAAATGAAATACCTCGGAGACTCTCTCTCTCTCTCTCTCTCTCTCTCTCGACACGACGTATCCCAATCGACTTTCAACATTGAAAAGTTTAAACTCGAGACTCGTTAAAACGTCGGAAAGTTAATCGCGTTTTATTATCGTACGTATTTCACTACCGCGATACATCTTCAACACTTGTTAAGATACTCAAATTAGATACTTTTCTTTCTTTTTTTGTTGTTTTTTGTTTTTTTTTTTCTTTTCCACTTTAACAGATGCATTATTCAGATAACAGATGTAGATAATGATATCTACCAAGAGATGGTAGATTTTTGATAAGATCTTTGGCCAGGTTCCGATCGTTTGCCTCTTTCCTTTCTCGATTTCGATCCTACTTTAATTCACCCTCTACTTTTTCTTTTATCTTCTTCTTCTTCGACTACTTCTTTCGCTCGGATGAAAGAAAAGATTGATCCGCCCTAAAGGGTACACCCCCGTCGTCATGAGTTTCCACTATCGAGGGATAAAACTTTTTGAATTATGCGTTTGTAGTTCGACTTTAAACAACAACAAAAATTTCAAAATAACTCAATCTGTTTCGAATGCTTACAAACGTTCGAACTCCATTTCCAGCCTACTTAATATCAACGTAAGCATCGTTTAATATTCGCTAATGGTTCGAATCATTGGAAATGATCGTTTCTCGTTACCACCGAGTAATATTTCACTTCGACATCGACGTCAATTGTCATACACTTAATTGATTAAATACGACTCTAATTAATTTCAAGCGAATGCACTCAAGAGAAATGTTGATGGGGGAAGAGAAGAGAATCAATTATGGGGTATATTTAAATTATTTTATATTTTAATATATACCATAGTTTAATACTAGATTTACGTATTGAGTCAATTTGACTCATTTCAAAATCTTTTTTTGCTAAATATATATAGAACTTAAATATTATTTTTTTAAAAATATATGTGTTGATTTTTAATACCGTAACGAAATATACGTAAATATTAATTCCTCATTTCTATGTTTGTAAATTTTTACCACATCAGGTGGTAACGATTTCTGAAGGATGCTGCAAAAGAAAGGTGACGATCGTCATTAATTTTCCCTTTTATCCTCTTCCTCTACACGCACTTCCATAGGTGACGCATCTGTCTCTTGAGATAATCGACTTTCTCGTCTCGAACACCATGGATTTATCATAGCTCGTCGTGTGTACGTGTTAGACAGACGATTTTTATTTCTGCCATACCAACGATCTTCGTATCTCATAGAAATTACGCTATTATTTACAATCACCCAAAGCCGATGGAATAATCAATGATATTTTCTTCATTTTTTTTATTTATCTTTGTCGTTTTTACTATAATGAAGATGATAGTTAAAATAATATGTGATATTATATCTAATAATAACGTGGCAACAGTAAAAAAATCTAAAAATCAAAGGATGAACGTAGTTTATATTTATATTATATAAAGTTTCTTATTATCATTCAATTCATTATATCATCATTCAATTATTCGATTAACTTATGTTAGAGAAGATCTACAAAAAAGTGTGTGTGTGTGTGTATATGTGTGTAAAACAAAAAGAGTTGGATACTCGATGGACCTTCTGTTGGAATTCATTTCCATGTCTTTTTTCACGCATCCGCGCGTTCACACGTATAAAATTCAATTATAATTCGACCACATTTTGTATGTGTGTGTGTCTGTGATAAATCGAGTTTCGAATAAACGAACTTGAAACGATTCTACCGAAAGATTCCTTCTTGTTTTTCAACGTGTATGCGAATACATATATACCTGAATATATGCGATTAGAATCGCAATATGTTTTGAAAATATGGAACCCTAGTGGTGGGTTCGGATATACACAAAATACGATTTTCAACGTATGGAATTCGTTCGTGACGGAAGGGGAAGAACCGACGAAGGGTACGGTGAAATGAGTTTGCGAACGCCATGCCAATGTGTTAGGAACGAAGTAAGAGAGAGGAAGATAGGGTGGAGGAGGAGGAGGAGGAGGGAAAAAGAGAGAAGGAAATATACGATCGCACGTTTCCTGCGGTTTACGTGCTACGATCTACAGAAATTCGAAATAAACGTCGTACCGCTGTTTCACGAATCCCACTGAGAGAGTTTAACAATGAGGAGCCCCTGGTGTATATACCAGTAAATGAGCTTTACCCGTAAAAAACGTAGACTGCCTTTCTAAAGATGCTGCTGCTGTTGTTGCTGCTGCTGCTGCTGCTGCCGCCGCCGACTTAATTCGTCTTCAATTTTATAATTTCGTAATTTGATTTGAACATTAATTGTTAAATTGATAAAATCAGTGACGAGAAAGAGAAACACTTGGAAATACATAAAATAATAATAATAATATTAACAATGATAATGTATGACTAAAAAGTAAAGCAAAAGCAAAATAGCGAAATATTTCAATCGATTAAATAAATCCATCGATCGAAGTATTATACGATAGTGTTCGTTCCTTCATACGTTTTAACAATGGCTATAGAAAATTTTACGCGCGTTTATACTTTAGGAAGATCGTAATACTCGCGAAAGCTACTTTTCTTCTCTTATACACTTTCATCATCATTTCCGTTCACATATTTCTCCTGCGAAAAGCTTTAGAATGTTACAGATGGGGTTTCGTTCGTTTAAAACTTCATAATTTATATTACTTTTGAATATCTTATTGGAAATACAGAAAATAAGGATACTAAATGACAGAAATAAAAGTTAATTATTAAGAAATTATTTGAAATAATTAATCTGGTTATTTATTTATCTCTACATGTAAAAACATCCAAAAATAAAAACCATTATATCAGTATAGCTACGCTTTATGGGGGTGGGAGCGGGGAGGGAGGTAAAAACTCAGGAAAAAAAATGGCAATCGATTGGGAACAGCTGTGGTTGGGTTACGTCGTTAAGGTGACGCGTCTGCAGATAAAACATTATGGAGAATGATCTCGAAGTAAAGAGGAGAGGAAGAAAAAAGTTATTTTTGACGAAAAGTTAGTCTGGAACTCCGAACGAAATTTTCTCTCTCCCTCTCCCTCTCTCTCTCTCTCTCTCTCTTTCTCGTAGAAGAATATAAAAGATTCGTTACGAAAAAGTTTTAAAAGAAAAAAGTAAATAAAAGGGGGGGGGGCGGAAACAATTGTTACACTCGTCTATTTTTCGAAGGGTTTTCAACAAAATTTCACGTACACCCAGAAAAAGAAAAGGGAAAATCTTTGACATACGTGTTGCAACGACCTCGTTGCATTAAAACATTTCCGGCGTTAAAACATTTTACAAAGAGAGAGAGAGAGAGAGAAAAAGATGGCTGTCAATGCACTGATACGTTTGTTGTCATCGCTTCTTCCTTCCCTTCCGTCGTTCTCTTCGTCGCGTCGTTCAACGAGGGGAAGAAAAAGAAAAAAAAAAAAATGCATCAAAAGTGCACGGAGTTTTTAATCTCTCTTACGTGTACGTCGTGTGCACACGACGACAATGACCGAAGCAACTTCCATCCAAACGGCCTCCTCTCTCTCGTTCTACGTTTTTCGAGCCTGCACTTTTTTGTTTTTTATTTTTATTTTCTTTCTTTTTTTTTTTTTATTTCCTTCACGCGTTCCATTTTCTTCTCCCTTTCTTTCTTTCTTTCTTTTTTTTTACACTCGGTTGAAAAAAAAAAAAAAAGAGGAAACAAGAAACAACACTAAAGGGGGTGCGATAGACGCGTATATAACACAAATTTTCCTAGCTTTTTAAACACGAAATGTGACGCTTTTTACTACTTCTCATCTTCTTGCTCTTTTCGCTGGCTGGCTACTACCATCCTAAATCGTCCGGATATTATAGTCTTTTTTTCCGAATGACAAAAAAAGAAAAAAAAAAAAAGGGGGAAGGAATTTCGACGAGAAAATATCGAACGACTTAATAATATTTCTTTTCGAATTACGATTAGAATTAAATTTCACGTTCGTTTCGAAATTATTCTCTCAAATGTTTTTTCTTTTTTTTCCGTTCTTGTTGCAAAAATCTTTGATAGAAAATGATCTCGTCTAGACACGCAAATGTGATATTTAAATGTATCTATTTTATACTTATTTACTTTCCCGTGCGAAAATCAAACCTAGACACCGAGTAAATAAATATACCATAGGAATTTTCCAAATCCAATTCCCATTAATTTTGTTTCTCTTTTTTCTTTTTTTTTTTTCCCTTTTTTGTCTCGAGGATCGTTTTACCAAAACATCATCCCTTTTAGCCTTTTAGCTCTTAAGTACCATCGAGTAGTATACGTAAGTTGTCGTATCGATCGTTCGCCTATCTCTTACGTCGCGTTACGAGGAGATGGAAAAAAACTAAGATAGTTTTGTTAAAAGAACGTAGACGTCAAAGCGATTTCGTGAATTCGAAGTTGTATTATCAAGGGGGGAGAAAGATTCTTCTTAACTCGAGCCGTACCAAGGGGAAACGCAACTTCCATCGAATTCCGAAAAGGGTGACACAGTGTCAGAGACAATTTTCTCATTCTTCCTCTCTCTTTTTCTTTTTCTTTTTCATTTTCTTTCTTACAACCCACCCCATTCCACTTCCCCCACCCCATTCACTGACTCTTTTTCTTTCTCATACCGTTCCTACTCGTCCTCGTAATTTCTGATTGCAACCATCCACGATGTTCCTTTAGTCGGTTGTATTTTCCTACGTCTACGAAGGGGAAGGATCATGCCAAGTGCGTGACAACGATACACCATTGTTCTTTACAGAAAGAGAGAGAGAAGAGCCACCGCTACTCGACCATATAAGCGCAATTTCCTTTGATGGGAAACACTGCTGTTAATGCAAGGGGA